>NW_026652291.1:54965286-55275997 GCF_009828535.3 Hylobates moloch
GACTCTTGTTATGTTTTAGCAAAGAGACTGGTGGCATTTTGCCCCTGCCTTAGAGATTTGAGGAGCTTTGAATTGAGAGATAATATACGGTATCTAGTGGAAGAAATTTCTAAGCAGCAAGGCATTCAAGAGGTGACTTGGGTGCTGTTAAATGCAATCAGTTTTAGAAGGGAAGCAGAGCATAAAAGTTTGGAAAATTTCAGTCTGACAATGCGACAGAAAAGAAAATCTCATTTTCTGAGGAGAAATCCAAGCTGGCTATAGAAATTTGCATAAGTAACGAGGAGCTGAATGTTAATCCCCAAGACAATGGGGAAAATGTCTCCAGGGTATGTCAGAGGTCTTAATGGCAGCCTTCCCATCACAGGCCTGGAGGCCTAGGAGGAAAAAGTAGTTTCACAGGCCAGGCCCAGGGTCCCCATGCTATGTGCAGCCTAGGGACTTGGTGCCCTGCATCCCAGCTGCTCCCGCTGTGGCTGAAAGGGGTCAATGTAGAGCTTGGAATATGGCTTCAGAGGGTGCAAGCCTCAAGCCTTGGCAGCTGCCACATGGTGTTGAGCCTGCAAGTGCACAGAAGTCAAGAATTGGGGTAGGGGAACCTTCTCCTAGATTTCAGAGGATGTATGGAAATGCCTGGATGTCCAGGCAGAAGTTTGGGCTGCAGGGGCGAGGCTCTCATGGAGAATCTCTGCTAGGGTGGTATGGAATGGCAACATGGGGTCAGAGCCCCCACACAGAGTCCCTACTAGGGTACGGTCAAGTGGAGCTGTGAGAAGAGGGCCACCATCCTCCAGACCCCAGAATGGTAGATCCACTGACAGCTTGCACCATGTGCCTGGAAAAGTGCAGATATTCAATGCCAGCCCATGAAAGCAGCCAGAAGGGAGCTGCCCAAGACCATGGGAACCTACCTCTTGCATCAGTGTGACCTGGATGTGAGACATGATCAAAAAAGGTCATTTTGGAGCTTTAAGACTTTACTGCCCCACTGGATTTCACACTTGCATGGGGCCTGTTGCCCCTTTGCTTTGGCCAATTTCTCCCATTTGGAATGGCTGCGTTTATCCAATGCCTGTATCCCCATTGTGTTTAGGAAGCAACTAATTTGCTTTTGATTTTAGAGGCTCATAGGCAGAAGAGACTTGCCTTGTCTAGGATGAGACTTTCAACTGTGGACTTCTGAGTTAATGCTGAAATGAGTTAAGACTTTGGGGGGCTGTTGGGAAGGCATGACTGGTTTTGAAATGTGAGGACATGAGATTTGGGAGGGGCCAGGGACGGAATGATATGGTTTGGCCAAGTCCCCACCCAAATCTCATCCTGAATTCCCACATGTTATGGGAGGGACTCAGTGGGAGGTAAATGTATCATGGGAACAAGTCTTTCCTGTGCTGTTCTTGTGATAGTGAGTAAGTCTCAGGAGATCTGATAGCTTTACAAGGCAAAGTTTCCCTGCACAAACTCTTTCTCTTTACCTGTCGCCATGCATGTAAGAAGTGACTTGTTCTTCCTTGCCTTTTGCCATGATTGTGAGGCTTCTCCAGCCACGTGGAATTCTAAGGCCATTAAACTCTTTTTCCTGTATAAATTACACAGTACCAGGTATGTCTTTATCAACAGCATGAAAATCAACTAATACATCTAGTAACAGATTCTGGTGAGAAAGAAATTTATGAATACCAGATAAAAATTTTAAAAGAATTAAAGAAGTTCAGTGAGATACAAGAGAACACAGATTAAACAACACAAAGGAATCGGAAAAACAATTCAGGATATGAATGAGAAATCAACTGAAGAGAGATATCATTAAGAAGAACCAAACAAATTATGGAACAGAAGAATTCATTGAATGAAATAAAAAATATCTGAAAGCTCCAACAATAGACTAGATCAAGCAGATGAAAAAATTTCAAAACTTGCAGACAGATCTCCTAAGATAATCCAGGCAGACAAAGTAAAATGAATAAAAAAGAACCAAACAAAGCCTACATGATATATGGGATACCATAAAGCAACCAAATATTCAAAATTTTGGTATTTCAGGAAGTGGAGATAGAAAGCCTATTTAATGAAATAACAGCTGAAAACTTCCAAGGTTAGCCAAAGACTTACACATCCAGATATAAGCTCAGAGATCCGCAAATAGAATTCAAAACAGTTGTCGTCATGGCACATTTTGGTCAAACTGTCTAAAGAAAGCCAAATAAAAAGATAATTCTTAAAAAGGGGGAAAAAAGCATCTAGTGACTTATAAGAGAACCCCAATCAGACTAATAGCAGATTTCTCAGCAGAAACTTTACAGGCCATGAGAGAATGGGATGAAATATTCAATGTGCTGAAAGAAATAAAATTGCCAGCCAAAGATATATACAGAAGAGTTATCCTTCATAGTTGGAGAGATAAAGTATTTCTCCGACAAGCAAAAGCTAAGTGAATTCATCATCCCTAGAGTAGTCCTAGAGGAAGTACTTAAGGTAGTCCTTAAGTAGACAATATCTACTATCACAAAGACACAAAATTAGAAAACCCACTGGTAGAACAAACACACAAGTAAGAAAGAGTGAGGACTCAAATGTTGCCACTACAGACAGCCACCAAACCACAATGATAAATAAGAGAAAGGAAGGAACAAAAGATATGCAAAAAATCAATAAAGAAAATGATAGGAATAATCTTCATATATAATAACCTTGAAGGTAAACAAATTAAACTTTCTACTTAAAAAATATAGATGGAAGCCAGCTGCAGCACCTCACACCCATTATCCCAGTACTTTGAGAGGCCAACGCAGGAGGATCCCTTCAGCTCAGGAGTTCAAGACCAGCCTAGGCAACATAGTGAGACTTTGTCTCTACAAAAAATAAAAATTAAATAAATTAGCTGGGTATAGTGGCATGTACCTATAATCCCAGCTACTTGGGAGGCTGAGGTGGGAGGATTCCTTGAGTCCAGGAGGTCAAGGCTGCAGTCAGCTGAGATCACGGCACTATACTCTAGCCTGTGTGACAGAGCAAAACACTGTCTCAAAAACAACAACAAAAAAAGATAAAGATGGGATAAATGGACTTTAAGTGACCTAATTATATGCTGCCTACAATAGATACATCTCACATATAAAGACAAATGTAGACTGAAAGTGAAGGGATGGAAAAAAGTATTCCATGCAAACAGAAACTCAAAGTGGGCAGGAGCAGCTATACTTAAGTAAAACAGACTAAATTAAAAACAGTAAAAAAAAATAAAGAAGACCATTATATGATAAAGGGATCAAGTCAACAAGAAGATATAATTCTAACCATATACGCACCCAGCACTGGAGCACCCAGATTTGTACATATATTAAGTCTAAAGGGAGAGAGAGACTCTTTGGGGACTTCAATGCCTCACTCTCAGTATTAGATCTAGACAGAAGATTAACAAAGAAACATTACATTTAAACTGCACATTAGCCCAAATTGTAACAGACAATTACAAAACATTTCATCTAACAGATATAGAATATATCAGCATGTGGAACATTCTCCAGGATAGGTCATATGTTACAACATGAAACAAGTCAACTAATTAAAAAAAAAAAGTTGACATCAAGCCAGACACAGTGGTTCACTCCTACAATTCCAGCACTTTGGGAGGCTGAGGTAGGAGGATTGCTTGAGCCTAGGATTTTGAGGCTAGAGAGAGCTATGATGGTGCTCTGTACTCTAGCCTGGGTGATAAGAGTGAGACTTTGTCTCTATGAGGAAAAAAAAAATACAAGGGGAACTTTGGAAACTATACACACAAATGAAAATTAAAACATGCTCCTGAATGATCATTGGGCCAAGAAAGAAATTAAGTAGGAAATAAATCTTCTTGAAACAAGTGAAAGTTGAAACATAACATACCATAACCTACAGGGTACACCAAAACCAGTGCTAAGGGGAAAGATTATAGCAGTAAATGCCTATGTCAAAAAAGTAGAAAGATGATTTCAAATAAACAATATACACCTCATAGAACTAGAAAAGCAGGAACAAACCAAACCCCAAATTAGAAAAGAAATATAAGGTCAGAGGAGAACGAAATGAAATAAAAATTTAAAAACTAATACAAAAGGACAAAATGAAAACTTGGATTTTTTGAAAAGATAAAGTCAACCAAGCTGTTAATTAAATCAACCAAGAAACAGAAGACACAAAATCAGAAATGAAAATGGAGACATTAAAACTGATACCACAGTTGTCCAACAAAACTTACAACACTGATTTGTTGTAAAATATCCACAGATGCTTTTGGATATTCTGTATATATAATAATGTCAACAAATAGTATGACAGTTTTATTTTATACTTCAATACGTATAATTTTCTTGGTTTTATTTCTTTTAATGGATGAGTTAGGACCCCTAATATGTATAAAAGTTAATATTCTGCCTATTAAAAAGAGATTTTTAACTCTTGCAAATATAGATAGAATGATCAACCTTAAATGTTTCAATAGCTTAGTTATTTTTTTTTTCTTTTTTTTGAGACAGAGTCTCACTCTGTCTCCCAGGCTGGAGTGCAGTGGCACAATCTCCGCTCACAGCAACCTCCGCCTCCCAGGTTCAGGCAATTCTCCTGCCTCAGCTTCCCGAGTAGCTGGGACTACAGGCACGTGCCACCACGCCCGGCTATTTTTTTGTATTTTTAGTAGAGACAGGGTTTCACCATGTTAGCTAGGATGGTCTCAATCTCCTGACCTCATGATCCACTCGCCTCAGCCTCCCAAAGTGCTAGGATTACAGGCGTGAGCCACCACATCCGGCCCAAGTTATCATTTTCGTTGCAGTTTTCTTTTGCTATTGAGAAATTTACAACTATACTATTAGATTCTGTTGGCCCATATGTGCTGCAGCTTTTAGGTTTCCCTTAAATACAAGTAGGATTATTTATAGTTAAATATTGCAAAACACTGCTTAACAATAAAATACAAGCATCCAAAAGATGAATTCAAACAAGGGCCTAAAGAATGAAGACACCATGGTAAAAAAGATTAGTGGTATGTGGCCAGGTGCGGTGGCTCACGCCTGTAATCCCAGCACTTTGGGAGGCCGGGGTGGGCGGATCACGAGGTCAGGAGATCGAGACCATCCTGGCTAACACAGTAAAACCCCGTCTCTACTGAAAAAAATACCAAAAAAAAATTAGCCGGGCGCGGTGGCGGGCACCTATAGTCCCAGCTACTCGGGAGGCTGAGGCAGGCGTGAACCCGGGAGGCGGAGCTTGCAGTGAGCCGAGATAGCACCACTGCACTCCCGCCTGGGCAAAAGAGCAAGATTCTTGCTTCAAAAAAAAAAAAAAAAAATTAGTGGTATGTACAAAATGATTTAATCAGATAGTTAAGTCCCCTCAAAGTCTTTATCATAAGTGTAAAGTAAAGTAGGGGCCGGGCACAGTGGCCCATGCCCGTAACCCCAGCACTTTGGGAGGCCGAGGCGGGCAGATCATGTGGTCAAGAAATTGAGACCATCCTGGCCAACATGGTGAAACTCCATCTCTACTAAAAATACAAAAATTAGCTGGGTGTGGTGGCACATGGCTGTAATCCCTGCTACTCAGGAGGCTGAGGTAGTAGAATCACTTGAACCTGGGAGGTGGAAGTTGCAGTGAGCTGAGATCGCGTGCTGCACTCCAGCCTGGGTGGAAAAAAAAAAAAAAAGTATAAAATATGACAAAAATGGTTTGAACCTTGTCAATTCCTAATAAGAAAATAGGTTATGGATAGAAGAGATCTAGGAAAAGCATTAGAATACCATTATTCTCATCTTTCACCTAAAGGAATCGTAGATCTTGTCGAGTATTGACAACGATAGTTAAATATTATTTAATTACCTTAATATTTTAATATTTTAAATCTGAGCATCTTTTAGGAACTAGTATATCTTATGTGAGAAAAATAACACCTTCATCTGTACCTTAAGTCCTTTAATTTCTACTCAAATTTTTTATCTTCTGTTGGGTTCAAAGACAACAGTTTAAATTTAATCATTAAAAATAGCACACCATCCCATTTCACTATAATATTCTTACCTAGCTGTCTCTCCTTAGGCGCTATTATATTTATTTATTCTCAGAGAGACTCTGCATGTGGTATTCTCCTAACCTTTACAATGGTTCTCTGTAATTGGATATTGTGAGATAATTTTCTTCCTGTAGTTTAAGAAATGTTTTTGTATTGCTTTCATAGTTAATGCAAAAAATGTTTTATAACGATATTTTGATTTTAAAATGGATTAAGTCAGTTTGAAAATCTAAAGTGTTTGGTATTTATAAATATGAAAAGTTTCAAGGAAATTTTCTGAAAAATCTTATAGGTTTTATCTTTTTCTTGTCAGAAAAGTGTACTGGTGCCAGCTTTTCAGACACCAAATTGGCATTTGTCACAGTATAAAATTAGTACACTTTGTGTGCAAACCCTGTAAATATACTGGCAAAGCATCAAACTTTATTTAAAACTATATTAATGGCAACATTATTTGATATAAAAATACCTGGTACAACTAAAATGCCCATATGCAGAAGTGGTTAAATCATGCTACCTCTACATAAAAATTTAATATATTAATAATTTTCAAAAAGTAGATTTGTATGTACCGATATGGAATGTGCCTCAAGAGACCTATAAGTGAGAATTAGGTTACAGGACAGTGTGTAGAGTTTAATCCATTTTCTGTAAATAAAATATGTTCAAGGAGAGAGAGAGAAAGGGAAAGAGAAAAAGGATAATGAGGGATATAGTTTCTCCTCTTTAGGGCATCACAATGAGACTTAACAGTTAACTTTGACGGGCTAAATAATGCAGCAGATAGAAGTTCTTCTTTTTAACTTTTCCTTTGTAAAATGTAATATTCACATAGAAAAAGTACATAAAACTTAAGCACAAGATTTAACAAATAGAATAATTAATCACCCCAGTTTTTTAAGAAGGTAGAAGTATTACCAGGTTACATCTCACTTCTCTTGATTCAAGACTCTTTTCCTGCTAAAAGTAACTATTAGCCTAGATCATGGAGAGGCAGAGCAAGATGGCAGAATAGAAGGCTCCAATCATTCCCTGACAAAGACACCAATTTAACAACTATCTACACAGAAAAAAAACACCTTCATAAGAACCAAAAATCAGGTAAGCCCTCATAGTACCTAGTTCTAACTTCATATCACTGCAAGAGGCTCTGAAGAGATAGAAAAAACAGTCCCAAATAGCTGATGCCACCCCTCCGCCACCCCTCCTCCACCCCGGCAGCTGATGTGGTACGGAGAACATCTCTGGGCATGGGGGAAGGAGAACACAGCAATTGTGAGGCACTCAACTCAGTGCTGTCCTGTTAGAGCAGAAAGGACCAAACTCAGCTGACACCTGCCCACAGAGGGAACATTTAAACCAGCCCTAGCCAGAGGAGGGAATCACTGATCCCAGTGGTAGGAACTTGAGTTCCTGCAAACTTTGCCACTGAGGGCTATAGTGCTCTGTCTCCAGGTGAACTTGAAAGGCAGTTGGGCACATAAGGACTGCAACTCTTAGGTGAGTCCTAGTGATGAACTAGGCCCAGAGACAGTGGACTGGGCGGACATGTGACATATTAAGAGACCAGCTAGGATGGCTAATGGAATGCTGTTATCAGCCCCTCTCAAAACCCCAGGCTACACAGCCTGTGGCTCCAAAAGAGGCCCTTTCCTTCCACTTAAGGACAGGAGAGGGAAAAGTAGGGGAGAACTTTGTCTTGCATCTTGGATACCAGCTCAACCACAGCAGGATACGGCACTGGTCAGAGTTGTGAGGCCCCCGTTCCAGGGTCTAGCTCCTAGAGGACATTTCTAGACACAACCTGGGCAAGAAGGGAACACACTGCCTTGAATAAAAGGACCCAGTCCTGACAGCATTAATCGCCTGCTAACTGAAGAGCCCTTGGGCCTGAATAACCAGCAGCAATACCCAGGTACTATGATGAGGCCTTGGGTGAACCTGTAAGACTATCTGGCTTGAGATGAAACTCAGCACATTCCCAGCTGTGGTGGCTATGGGACAAAACTTCTGCTTGAGAAAAGCAGACGGAAAAGTAAAAGGGACTTGGTTTTATACCTTAAATACCAGCACGGCCACAGAGGGGCAGAGCACCAAGTAGGCTCTTGGGGTCCCCCAATTCCAGAACTTGACTTTTAGACAGCATTTCTGTACCTGCCCTGGGCCAGAAGGGAGCCCACTGCCCTGATGGGTGAGTCCCAGGCCAGGCAGCATTCACCACAAGCTAACTGAAGAGTCCTAGCTATATAGTCTGGCAGTATTCCTCATGGGTTTGTGGTGGGGGCCATAGGGAGAGGCTCCTCTACGTTTGAAAGGGGAGGAAAGAGTGGGAAAGACGGTTATCCAGCTAAGTCACAGTGCAATAGAACACCAGGTAGACAAAGTTTTTTGACTCTAGTCCCCAACTCCCAGATGGTATCACTGGACCCACTCAGGGCCCGGGCAACCTTGCTTCCCTGAAGGGAAGGACACAGGCCTGGCTGGCTTTACCACTGGCTGATTATAGAGCCCCAGGGCCTTGAGCAAACATAGGCAGTAGCCAGGGAGTGTGTTACAGCAGGCCTTGGGCAAGACCCAGTGCTATCCTTGCTTCAGGTCTGACCTGGCACAGTCAAAGTGGTGGTGGCCACAGGGGTGCTTGTGTCATTCTACCTTCAGATTAAGGTGGCTCAGAACAGACAGAGACTCCAGTTGGGAAAAAAGTAAAGGAAGAGAACAAGAGCCTCTGCCTGGTAATCCAGAGAATTCTCCTGAATCTTGTCCAAGACCATAAAGGTGGTATTTCTGTAAGTCTTCAAGAATCACAGTGTTACTGGGCTTGGAGTACCCTTTAAAGCAGATACAGTTTAGATCACAACACCCAAGTCCTTTCAAATATCTGGAAAGCCTTCCCAAGAAGGGCAGGTACAAATAAGCCTAGACCATGAAGACTACAATAAACACTGAACTCTTCAATGCCTGGCCACCAAAGAACATCTAATAGGTAGCAATACCATCCAGGAAAACATCACCTTACCAAATGAGCTAAATAAGGCACCAGGAACCAATCCTGGAGAAGGGGATATGTGACCTTTCAAACAGAATTCAAAATAGCTGTGTTGAGGAAACAAATTCAAGACAACACAGAAGGAATACAGAATTCTCAGATAAATTTAATAAAGAGATTGAAATAATTAAAAAGAAAAGCAGAAATTCTGGAGTTGAAAAATGCAATTGTCATACTGAAGAATACATTAGAGTTTTTTTTGTTTTTTTTTTTTTTTAAATAAGATGGAGTCTTCCTATGTTGCCCAGGCTGAAATGCTGTGGTGTGACCTCGGCTCACTGCAACCTCTGCTTTGAGGTTCAAGCGATTCTCCCTCCTTAGCCTCCCAAGTAGCTGGGACTACAGGCGTGCACTACCACACCCAGCTAACTTTTGTATTTTTAGTAGAGAAGTAGAGATGGGGTTTCACCATGTTGGCCAGGCTGGTCTCGATCTCCTGACCTCAGGTGATCCACCTGCCTTGGACTCCCAAAGTGCTGGGATTACAAGCATGAGCCACCACACCCAGCCTGGAGTCCTTTAATAGCAGAATTGATTAAGCAGAAGAAAGAGTTAATAAGCTTGAATACAGGCTATTTGAAAATATACAGGAAACAAAAGAATAAAAAACAATGAAGCATGCCTACAGGATCTAGAAAACAGCCTTAAAAAGGGCAAATCTAAAGTTATTGTCCTGAAAGACGTAGAGAAAAATATATGGGTAGAAAATTGATTCAAAGTGATAATAACAGAACTTCCCAAACCTAAAGATATCAATATCCAAGTACAAGAAGGTTATAGAACACCAAGCAGACTTAATTTAAAGACGACTACCTCAAGGTATGTAATAATCAAACTCCCAAAGGTCAAGGATAAAGAGAGGATCCTAAAAGCAGTGAGAGAAAAGAAACAAGTAACATGCAATGGAGCTCTAGTACATCTGGCAGCAGACTCCTCAGTGGAAACATTACAGGCCAGATGAGTGTGGCACGACATCTAAAGTGCTGAAGGAAAAATACTTTTACCCTGGAATACTATATCCAGTGAAAACATCTTTCAAACATGAAGTAAAAAAGACTTTCACAGATAAACAAAAGCCAAGGGATTTCATCAACACCAGAACTGCCCTACAAGAAATGCTAAAGGGAGTACTTCAACCAGAAAGTCAAGGATATTAATGAGCAATAAGTAATCACCTGAAGGCATAAAACTCGCTCATAATAGTAAGTAGACAGAAAAAAAAACAGAATACTGTAACTAGTATGTAAACTACTCTTATCCTAAGTAGAAAGACTAAACAATGAACCAATTGAAAATAATAAGTAGAACAACTCTTCAAGACATAGTCAGTACAACAAGATACACAGAAACAAAAAGTTAAAAAGCAGGGAATGGAGTTAAGGTGTAGAAGTTCTATTAGTTTTATTTTTGCATGTTTGTTTCTGCAAACAATGTTAAGTTGTTATCAGCTTAAAATAATGGGTTATAAGATACTATTTGCAAGCCTCATGGTAATCTCAAAACAAAAAATATATAATGGATACACAAAATATAAAAAGCAAGAAACATCAGGTAAGGCATGTCTGACAGGAGCAGAAAGCAATAAGCTATATATATATATATTTAAATAAATTTAAAAAGGAAAATAAAAATAAAGCAAGAAACTAAATCGTATCACCAGAGAAAATCACCTTCACTAAAGGAAGAAAGGAAGGAAAGAAAGAAAGAAACTAAAGCCACAAAATAACCAGAAAACAAATAACAAAATGGCAGGAGTGAGTGTTTACTTATCAATAGTAGCATTGAATGCAAATGGATTAAACTCTCCAATCAAAATATGTAGAATGGCTGAATGGATGAAAAAACAAATCGGTTGCCTACAGGAAACACTTCACCTATAAAAATACACATAGACTGAAAATAAAGGGATGGAGAAAGATATTCCATGTTAACGGAACCTAAAAAAGAGCAGGAGTTGCTATACTTATCAGACAAAGTAGATTTTAAGACCAAAACTAGGGCTGGGTGCAGTGGCACATGCCTGTAATCCCAGCACTTTGGGAGGCCAAGGAGGGTGGATCACAAGGTCAGGAGATCGAGACCATCCTGGCTAACACAGTGAAAGCCCATCTCTACTAAAAACACAAAAAAATTAGCCGGGCGTGGTGGCAGGTGCCTGTAGTCCCAGCTACTCGGGAGGCTGAGGCAGGAGAATGGCGTGAACTTGGGAGGCGGAGCTTGCAGTGAGCTGAGATCGTGCCACTGCACTCCAGCTTGGGTGACAAAGCAAGTTGTTTTTTTTTTTTTTCCCCCCGACAAGGACTAAAACTACAAGAACAGAGAAAGAAGGTCACTGTATAATGATAGAGGGGTCAATTCAACAAGAAGATATCATAATTTTAAATATATACACACCCAACACTGGAACGCCCAGATATATAAAGCAAATATTAGAGCTAGGGAAAGATAGGCCCCAATATAGTAATAATTGGAGATCAACACCCCACTTTCAGCCTTGGACAGATAATCCAGACAGAAAAGTCAAAAGAAACAGTCTTAATCTGCACTAAAGACTAAATAGATCCAATAGATCTTTACAGAACATTTCATCCAATGGCTGCAGAATACACATTCTTTTCCTCAGCATATGGATCATTCTCAGGGACAGACCATACATTTATTAGGTCACAAGTCTGAAAACATTCAAAAAATTGAAATATCAAGCATCTTCTCTGACCACAATGGAATAAAACTAGAACAAGAAGAATTTTGCAAAGTATACAAATATATGGAAATTAAACAATATCATCCTAAATGACCGGTGGGTCAATGAAGAAATTAAGAAAGAAATTGAAAAAGATCTTGAAACAAATGATAATGGAAACAACATACGAAAAGCTATGGGATACAGCAAAAGCAGTACTAAGAGGGAAGTTTATAGCTGTAAGTGCTACATCAAAAAAGAGGAAAAACTTCAAACAAATGATCTAACAATGTATCTTAAAGAAATAGAAAAGCAAGAGCAAACCAAACCCAAAATTTGAAAAATAAAGATCAAGCAGAAATAAAATTGAAATGAAACAATACAAAAGATAAACACAACAAAAGTTGGTTTTTGAAAAGTTAAACAAAATCAACAAACCTTAGTCAGATTGAAAAAAAAAAGAAGATAAAAATAAAGTCAGAAATGAAAATGGAGACATTAAGACTGATACTGCAGAAATCCAAAGGATCATTAGTGGCTACTGTGAGCAACTATACGCCAATAAATTGGAAAATCTAGAAGAAACAGACAAATTCCAGACACATACAACCTACCAAGATTAAATCATGAAGAAACCCAAAACCTGAACAGACCAATAACAAGTAACAAGTTTGAAGCCATAATAAAAAGTTTCCCAGCAAAGAAAACCTGGGACCCGACAGCTTCACTGCTGCATTCTATCAAACATTTAAATATGAACTGGCCAGGCACGGTAGCTCATGCTTGTAATCCCAGCACTTTGGGAGGCCGAGGCGGGCGAATCACGAGGTCAGGAGATCGAGACCATGGTGAAACCCCGTCTCTACTAAAAATACAAAAAACTAGCCAGGTGTGCTGGTGGGCACCTGTAGTCCCAGCTACTCAGAGAGGCTGAGGCAGAAGAATGGCGTGAACCCAGGAGGCAGAGCTTGCAGTG
The DNA here is from genome assembly GCF_009828535.3 of Hylobates moloch. NCBI lineage: Eukaryota > Metazoa > Chordata > Mammalia > Primates > Hylobatidae > Hylobates > Hylobates moloch. Next base: position 54,978,035 of record NW_026652291.1, read on the forward strand.
AGCCAAGATCGCGCCACTGCACTCCAGCCTGGGTGACAGAGCGAGACTCTGTCTCCAAAAAATAATAATAATAATAAAATAAAAAATAAAGATGAACTAATACCAGTCCTACTCAATTCCAAAAAAATAGAGGGAGTACTGCATGGCCAGTATTACCCTGATGCCAAAACCAGATGAAGACACATCAAAAAGAGAAAACTACAAACCAATATCTCTGAATATTGATGCAAAAATCTTCAACAAAATACTAGCAAACCAAAAATCAATGATATATTAGATTATTCATCATGGCATAGGGATTTGTCCCTGGGATGCAAGGATGGTTTGACATATGCAAATCGATGTGACACATCGTAACAGAATGAAGGATAAAAACCATATATGATCATTTCATTGATGCTGAAAGAGCATTTGATAAAATTCAACATCTCTTCGTAAGAACTGCCAAAAAGCTGAGGAAAGAACGTAACTCAACATAATAAAAGCCATATATGACAGATCTACAGCTAGTATCATACTGAATGGGGAAAAACTGAAAGCCTTTCCTTTAATATCTGGAACATGACATGGATGCCCACTGCCACCACTGTTATTTAACATAGTACTGGAAGTCATAGCTAGAGCAATAAGGCAAGAGAACAATATAAAGGGCATCCAAATTGAAAAGGAAGAAATCAAACTATCCTTGTTTGCAGATATTATCTTATATTTAAAGAAAACTAGTAGAAACAAGAAAACTATTAGAACTGATAAATTCAGTAAAGTTACAGGATATAAAAGTCAGTAGCATTTCTATATGACAACAGCAAACAATGTGAAAAAGAAATCAAGAAAGAAACCTTATTTACAATAGCTACACATAAAATTAAATACCTAGGAATTAAGCAAAAGAAGTGAAAGATCTCTAATGAAAACTATAAAACACTGATGAAAGAAATCGAAGAGGACACCAAAAAAATGAAAACATATTTTATGTTCGTGGATTAGAATAATCAATATTGTTAAAATGTCCACAATACCCAAAGCAAGCTATAGATTTAATGCAATCCCTATCCTAAGATGGAGGGGAGTGGGGAACTGGAGGAACAACATTACCCAACTTCAAATTGTACTACAGAGATATAGTAACTAAAACGGCATGGTACTGGCATAAAAACAGATACATAAACCAGCCGGACATGGTGGCTCACGCCTGTAATCCCCACAGTTTGGGAGGTGGAGGCAGGTGTGATCATGAGGTCAGGAGATTGAGACCACCCTGGCTAACACAGTGAAACCCTATCTCTACCAAAAATACAAAAAATTAGCCGGGCGTGGTGGCAGGCACCTGTAGGCCCAGCAACTAGGGAGGCTGAGGCAGAAGAATTGCTTGAACCCGAGAGGCAGAGGTTGCAGTGAGCTGAGATTGTGCCACTGCACTCCATCCTGGGCAACAGAGCGAGACTCCATCTAAAAAAAAAAAAAGAGAGAGAGAGAGAGAGACACATAGACCAATGGAACAGCATAGAGAAACCAGAAACAGATCCATACACGTATAGTGAACTCGTTTTTGACAAACGTGCTAAGAACGTACATTAGGGAAAAGGCAGCCTCTTCAATAAATGGTGCTGGAAAAACTGATTATCCATATGCAGAATAATGAAACTAGATCCCTATATCTCACCATATACAAGAAGTCAAATCAAAATGGATCAAAGACTTAAATCTAAGACCTCAAACTATGAAACTCCTACAAGAAAACATTTGGGAAAATCTCTAGGACATTGATTTGGGCAAAAATGTATTGAACAATACCCCACAGGTACAGGCAACCAAAGCAAAAACAGACAAATGGGATCACATCAAGTTCAAAAGCTTCTGCACAGCAAAGGATACTAACAAAGTGAAGAGACAACCCACAGAATGGGAGAAAATATTTGCAAACTACCTAGCTGACAAGCTATTAATAACCAGAACACATAAGAAGCTCAAACAACTCTATACGGAAAAATATCTAATAATCCAATCAAAAGATGGGCAAAAGATTTAGATACACATTTCTCTAAATATATACAAATAGTGGTTGGGGCAGTGGCTCACTGTAATTCCAGCACTTGGCCAAGGCAGGTGGATCACCTGAGGTCAGGAGTTCGAGACCAGCAGGGCCAACATGGTGAAACCCTATCTCTACAAAAAAAAAAAAAAAGAAAGAAAGAAAGAAAGAAAAATTAGCTGGGCCTTGTGGTGGGCACCTGTAATCCCAGCTACCTGGGAGGCTGAGGCAGGAGGATCGCTTGAACCCAAGAGGCAGAAGTTGCAGTGAGCCGAGATCACATAATCACACTCCAGCCTGGGCAACAAGAGCAAAACTCCACCTCAAAAAAAAAAAAAGATATACAAATGGGAAGCAGGCATATAAAAGGTGCTCAACATCACTGATCAGAGAAATGCAAATCAAAACTACGATGTGATATCATCTCACCCCAGTTAAAATGGCTTATATCCAAAAGAAAGGCAATAACAAATGCTAACGGGGATGTAAAGAAAAGGAAACCCTCATACACTGTTGGTAGGAATGTAAATTAATAAAGTCACTATGGAGAACAGTTTGGAGGTTCCTCAAAAAACTAATAGGCCGGGTGTGGTGGCTCAGGCCTGTAATCCCAGCACTTTGGGAGGCTGAGGTGTGTCGATCACGAGGTCAGGAGATTGAGACCATCCTAGCTAACATGGTGAAACCCCATCTCTACTAAAAATACAAAAAATTAGCCGGGCATGGTGGTGGGCGCTTGTAGTCCCAGCTAGTCAGGAGGCTGAGGTAGGAAAATGGCGTGAACCCGGGAGGCGGAGTTTGCAGTGGGCCGAGATCACGCCACTGCACTCCAGCCTGGGCGACAGAGTGAGACTCCGTCTCAAAAAGGAAAAGAAAACTAATATGCCTGCTATATGATCCAGCAATCTCACTCTTCGATATATACCCAAAAGAAAGGAGATCAGTATATCAGATATCTGCACTCCCATGTTTGTTGCAGCACTGTTTACAATAGCCAAGATTTAGAAGCAACCTCAGTGTCCATCAACAGATAAAGAAAATGTAGTACATATACACAATATACATGTCTTAAAAAGAACGATACCCTGTCATTTGCCACAACATGGATGGAACTGGAGATCATTATGTTTAGTGAAATAAACCAGGCACAGAAAGACAAACATTGCATGTACTCACTTATTTGTGGGATCCAACAATCAAAACAATTGAACTCATGGAGATAAAGAGGAGAAGGATGGTTACCAGAGGCTGGGAGGGTGGTGGGGGTCTGAGGGGTAAGGTAGGGATGGTTAATAGGTACAAAAACATTGAAAGAAAGAAGAAGACCTACTATTTGATAGCACAATGGGGTGACTATAGCCAATAATAACTTAATTGTACATTTTAAGAAAACTTAAAGAGTGTAGTTGGATTGCTTGTAACTCAAAAGATAAATGCTTGAGGGGATAGGTACCCCATTCTCCATGATATACTTATTTCACATTGCATGCCTGTATCAAAATATCTTATGTACCCCATAAATATATCTATATGCCCACAAAAATAAAAATAGATTTTTTAAAATGAAAGTAATTAGCCTAGCTTTTATAATTCCTTTATTTTTCATCATGTTAGCAACTGTGAAATGTATTATTTTGCATTGCTTTTTTTATGTAACATGATGATTATAAGATTAATCCATATTGTTTGCATTAAGATATTGTTTACTCATTGTAATGGCTATTCACTCATCTGTGAACATTGCACAATTTATCCTTTCTAACAGAAATATCTGTTTCAAGTTTTATCCTAAAACTAGAATAAAGCTGTTTTTTTGTTTTGTTTTGTTTTTTTGAGACAGAGTCTCGCTCTGTCGCCCAGGCTGGAGTGCAGTGGCATGATCTCGGCTCACTGCAAGCTCCATCTCCTGGGTTCACGCCATTCTCCTGCCTCAGCCTCCCGAGTAGCTGGGACTACAGGCACCCACTGCCATGCCCGGCTAATTTTTTTTTTTCTACCATTTTAGTCAGGATGGTCTCGATCTCCTGACCTCGTGATCCACCTGGTTTGGCCTCCCAAAGTGCTGGGATTACAGGTGTCAGCCACCACGCCTGGCCAGCTGTCTTAAATATACTTGTAGAAAAAAAAAAACTGATACCACACATATGAAAAAGATCAGACACTATGATGAACAGCCATATACCAACAAACTGGAAAACTTACAAGAAATGAATTCCTGGACACATACAACCAACCAAGATAGGAACAGTAATAAAAAGTCTCTCAACAGAGAGAAGTCTAGGACTAGATGTCTTCACTACCAAATTCTACCAAACTTAAAAAAACCAATACTAATTCTTCTCAAACTATTCCAAAAGATTAAAGAGGGAATTCTCCCCAACTCATTTTACAGAGCCAACATTGCCCCAGTACAAAAAAAAAAACAGACAAGGATACAACAAAAAAGAAAACTGTAAGCTAGTATCCTTGAGGAACATAGATTCAATGATCCTCAAAATACTAGCAAACCAAACCCCAGCACATAATACACCATGATCAAGTGGGATTTATCCCAGGAATGCAAGTATAGTTCTACACAAATCAAACATGGTACGTCACATCAACAGAATAAAGGACAAAAACTATCTGATCATCTTAATAGATGCAGAAAGAGCATTTGATAAAATTCCACATACCTTAATAAGAAATCTCAACAAACTAGGCATAAAAAGAACATATTTCAACATAATAAAGGTCAAATATGACTACCCATAGCCAAACGCATACTGAACTGAGAAAAGCTGAAAGTCTTTCCTCTAAAAACTGGAACAAGAAAAGGATGCCCACTTTCACCACTCCTATTAAACATGGTACAGGAGGCCGGGCGCAGTGGCTCACGCTTGTAATCCCAGCACTTTGGGAGGCCGAGGTGGGCGGATCACGAGGTCAAGAGATCGAGGCCATCTGGCTAACATGGTGAAACCCCATCTCTACTAAAAAATACAAAAAATTAGCCGGGCATGGTGGCGGGCACCTGTAGTCCCAGCTACTCGGAGAGGCTGAGGTAGGAGAATGGCGTGAACCTGAGAGGCGGAGCTTGCAGTGAGCCGAGATTGCACCACTGCACTCCAGCCTGGGTGACATAGCGAGAATCCATCTCAAAAAAAAAAAAAAGGTACAGGAAATCCTAGCCAGAGCAACCAGGCAAGAGAAATAAATAAAAGGCATCCAAGTTGGAAAAGAGGAAATCAACTTATTCTTTGCAGATGACATAATCATATTTTTAAAAACTAAAGATACTCCCAAAAACTCTTAGATCTGATAATGTGTTATAACAACATAGGTGGAAAAAGAATGAGGAAAAATGTACAATTGTAAAAGGTTAAGCATGATCTATGTTTGATTTCTACATATTAATCTGTATTGTATATTTCTATTTCTTTCCTTTTTTTTCAAATTGCTTCTCTCATGTTGGTAACAAAATGGCACCGCTAAGCTTACTTTAAAAAACTTTTGTTTATTGACATCCTATCCTATTGAAAGAACTTTTTTTTTTTTAACTCTAACACATGCAATATCATACTCAACCTAATTCAGAAGGCTCAAAGTAGAATTCATGCAATTCCTTTTTAAAAACTCAAGTTTCTTCTGAAATTTATCAACACTACTGAAATTTGTCAACACTGTTAATACTTTTGTGGATCTATCAGGTTCAGGATACCTGTATGAGATGAAAAAGAAGTACTGGACATGTTTCATACCCTAGAAAAGTTTACAAGCTATTTAAATGAGGACATAACCATCAAAAAAAAGGAAAAGATTAAAGAGACATTCAATCATCAGGGAAATGCAAATAAAACCCACAATGAGATATCATATCACTCCAGTTAGAAGGGAACTCTTACACCCTGTGGGTGGGAATGTAAATTAATATAGCCATTATGGTAAACAGTATGGAAGTTCCTCAAAAACTAAATATGGAACTATTGTATGATCCAGCAATCTCACTACTGGGTATTTATCCAAAGAAAAGGAAGTCAATATATCAAAGAGATATCTGCGCCCCCGAGTTTATTGCAGTGCTAGTCACAATAGCCAAAATATGGCATCAACCTAAGTGCCCACCAACAGATGAATGGTTAAGGAAAATGTGGTATATATACACAATGGAATACTATTTGGCCATAGGAAGAATTAAATCATATTTACAACAACACAGATGGAATTAGAGGACATTATATTAAGTGAAATAAGCTAGGCACAGAAAAATAAGTAATGCGTGTGCTTACTCATATGTGGACACTAAAAAAGTATAGTGATTACTAGAGGGTGGGAAGGGCAGGGGAGAGGGGAAGGTAGGGAGAGGCTGGTTAGTGGAGGCAAAACTGCAGTTAGGAAAAATAAACTGTAGTGTTCTATGACACTGTAGGGTGACTATAGTTAGTAGTTTATTGTATATTTTCATATAGCTAGAAGAGAGGACTTTGAATGTTCCCACCAGAAAGCAATTATAAGTATTTGAGGTTACAGATAACGCTGGTTACCCTGATTTGATCATTACATATTGTACACATGCATCAAAATATCAGTCTGTACTTCATAATATGTATGTGTCAGTTAAAAATTTAAAAAGACAGGCATACACACACTGCTGATAAAATTTTGCAATAAAACCCTGAAACCATTTGCAAACTTTTTGTATTAGTTTCCTGTTGCTACTGTAACAAATTACCACAAACTTACTGGCATAAAACAACACCAATTCATTATCTTACGATTCTGGAGATGAGAAGTCCAAAATCAGTCTCAGGAGGCTAAAGCCCAGTTGTTGTTGGCAGGGTGGCTGCCTCTGGGGGCTCTGAGGGCAGAACCTGCTTCCCTGACATCTTCAGCCTCCAGAGGCTGGCTGCCTGCTTGGCTCACCTCATCAACCTTCTGCTTCCATCCTCATGTCTCCTGTTACCAGTTTCCTGACTCCCTTTTATAAGGACTCTACTCTTGTGATTACTTTGGGCATTGGGCCCACCTGGATACTTCAAGCTCATTCTCTCCATCTCAAGATCCTTAACTTCTGATCACCCACAGTTCCATTAACTAATTACATCTGAGATCATTCGGCCCTAACATGCAAGGCTACCCATGCTCTAAATTCACCAGAGACTATTGTGGAAGCTCTGAACATCAATTTATCTGAAGACATTAGGCCTCTAATAGCACTGTGAAACTAACAGTAAAGCACATCAGTGAAATACAATATTTGAATATTATTACTAACTGATTTGGAAATCTCAATAGAAGTTCTAGGAATTCAGAAGCCTCTGAGTAATACATGAATCATAAGAAAGAAATCTATTTTTATGCCTTTTATTTATGCTGCCTTTCCTCTTCCTTCTCTACTATAGGACTGTCCCTTCATCCTGTTTCAATGGCTGAGTTTGTTGTTTGTTTTACCATATTCCATGTTTTCTAACATGCGACCTTTACATTCCTTTCTGAATTTCATTACTTCCACCTCTACTCCAACTACTAGCTAATTTGGTCACACCTGATAGCTATTTAAAACTCTGAAATTCCCCTCTGACCACAACCTCCTGTTCGTCCCCTCCCATTTCCTCACTCCACTGAATCTGCTCTTTGTCTACGTTGTTATTTCTAGTTCCTCAATCTTGATCAGCATGAAAAAAACAGCATTGCCAGCCAAAGGCAGAGGATTTTGATATTCGATGTCCTGTTTAGACCTGTCTTGACTCAATGTATAATTTTGGTTGTTTTTAAAGATACTGAGCTCTTTAAACTGAAATTTTTTAAGATGCGGTAACATGAGAAAATGCATGACAAAGTTTGGTTTCCTTATTTTTTATTTTTGAAACAGGGGCTCACTCTGCCACCCAGCCTGGAGTGTAGTGACACGATCACAGCTCATCACAGCCTCAACCTCCTGGGCTCAAATGACACTCCTACCTCAGCCTCCTGAGTAGCTGGGACTACAGGCATGTTCCACCACACTTGGCTAATTTTTGCATTTTTTTTCTAAAGACGGAAGGTCTCCCTATGTTGCTCAGGCTGGCCTCAAACTCCTGGGCTCAAGGGATCCTCCTGCCTCAGCTTCCCAAAGTGCTGGGATTACTGGCATGAGCCACTGTGCCTGGCCTGGTTTCTTTAAAAACCCTATTTCTCACCATTGTTTAGGCTTTTCTATAGTTAAATGTATTCAGTGATTACCACCTGTTCACCTATAGCTACTTCTCCAATCCTGAGTTTCAAATTTTGACTAATCTCTTGGTTTGTCAAAATCAAATCTAATCTCTTTGTTCTCCAAGTAGGTCTTTTCAGAAGGGCCCAAAATGCTGTATTTCCCTGAATTTTCATGTCTCATTGCTTTTCTTTTTTCATTGAATCTTCTGCTTTTATCACCTTCGTAATTTGTTCTAAATTACAGATTTCTTAAATCTCATCTTTTCCTAGGTAGCTTCCTTTTAGAGTCCTCTAAAGGCCAATTTCACTCTGGATTGATTGGCTTCCAGGCTTGCTATACAACCATGATACTGAGACTAAAATTACTTTCCTGAGTTAGATTCACTATTTCTTGAGTCCCTATTTTTCTGTTTTTGTTTTGTCCTTTGTGTGAGTTTATTCTCTCATTTTTTTAGAACTTATCTTCTAAAGTAACTTACTAGAATGGGATATATGAAAAGTATACTTTCTGAGTCCCTTTATTTCCAAAAAATGTCTTTATTCTTTTGTTTTTGATTGACATTTGGATTTTGATTCACCTTTTTTGATGGATATAAAATTGTAAACTAATTTTCCCTCATTTATTTGAGGGCATTGCTCCACAGTCTTATAGAAATCCTTGTTGCTGATGAAAATCTGACATTAGTGTGATTCTCATTCCTTCATAATTGATACTTTTGTTTTTTGTTTGCAGGATATACAAATGTCAGAATGCTAAGATCTTTTCACTGGAACCTTTCACGGTCTTCCTTTTATCCTTAATGTTCTGAAATTTCACAACACATTGAGACATGGATCTTTTTTCATTTATTTCGAAGGGCACTTGCGATGCCCTATCAACTGGGAAATTCCTCCCTCTCTGAAAAATTATTTTGTGTTCATTTTTGATGATGGCATCTTGTCACCAGACCCCTACTGATTTCAGTAGGAATGGCACCATGTTTGAGAGGCCGAAGAAGAAACTGGAGCCAGCGAACAAGACAAAGGACTTATTGAGGGGACTCATATACAGGTTAGTCCAGTGGCAGTGGGCTGGACAGGAGAACCACTGCCGTCTGTAAAGAGTGCAGTTTATGTAGCATTTTCCCTTAGCACCCTGCTCCTAACAACCTCCACCTGACAACCTTCATTTAACCCAAAACAAAGGACCTCAATCCCCCTGGAAGGCGTGTCTTCCAGGGGATGGGCTAGGGATTCAGATGTTCCTCATAGATAAGGAATGAATCTCTGAGTTGGCTACTCCCAAATTCCTTAGCTTGGAATTTCGAACACACATTCTTCTGAGATCATAGGGTCATTCTCAGGGTATAAGTTATTGCTGTGAAGTGAGTCTGCCATACACCTCTCCATTTTCTCTGTTAACTCTTTCTGGAACTCACGTTTTCAGGATATTGGGCCTTTTGTATAAAGCCTATTTCTCTTTTCTGTTCTCTGAGATTTCCCATCTCAGTCTTTTTGTTCTGTTTTCTGGGAGATTTGCTCAACTTTATTTTCCTAACTTTGTTCTAAAAATTCTACTTTGGCAACCCCTATCTTTAATTTCCAAGAGCTCTTTATTGTCTGATTTGTTTCTTTTTCATAGCTTCCTATGGTTTTATGAGTGCAATATCTTCTTGCAAATCATCCTGTTGATAGTAATAAGCATTGTTCCTTACTCATTTATACTCTGAATTACCTGTTTTATTTGTAGTCTATTTTTCTGTTTATGTTGCTATCACTCATGTTGCAAGTTTTCCTAAAACTTCTGATGATCCTTCATTGCAAGCTTATATTTTAAAATGATACATTAAAAAAGCAAACAGACAGGCACAGTGGCTCATGCCTGTAATAATCCCAGCACTTTGGGAAGTTGAGGTGGGAGGATCACTTGAGCCCAGCAGTTTGGCACCAGCCTGGGCAACATGGTGATATCTGGTCTCTACAAAAATGGAAAGATTAGGCCGGGCGCGGTGGCTCACGCTTGTAGTCCCAGCACTTTGGGAGGCCGAGGCGGGCGGATCACGAGGTCAGGAGATCGAGACCACGGTGAAACCCCGTCTCTACTAAAAATACAAAAAATTGGCCGGGCGTGGTGGCGGGCGCCTGTGGTCCCAGCTGCTTGGAGAGGCTGAGGCAGGAGAATGGCGTGGGCCCGGGAGGCGGAGCTTGCAGTGAGCCGAGATTGCGCCACTGCACTCCAGCCTGGGCGACGGAGCGAGACTCCGTCTCAAAAAAAAAAAAAAAATGGAAAGATTAGCCAGGTGTGGTGGCATGCACCTGTAGTCCCAGCTACTTGGGAGGCTGAGGTAGGACGATGGATTGAGCCCAGGAAGTTGAAGTCGAGATTGCAGTGAGCCGTGATTGTGCCACTGCACTCCAGCATGGGTGACAGAGTGAGACCCTGTCTCAAAAACAAAAACAAAACAAAACAAAAAAGTAAACACTTGTGAGTGTGCTATTTGAGGGATCAGGGCCTACTACCCAGAAGCTGCTCTGTGAGATTTAGTTCTTTGGTTTGTAGGATATACAAATGTCAGAATGCTAAAATCTTTATTATAGGGCCATTTAATTTATCCAAAAACAGAACCTGAAGATCCCTTTTCAAGGGAATAGGTGCCTAACACCTGAAATTCTATGGGGGTGGACGTCTAATTTTCAGTTAATGGCTCTTCTCAGCTCACGTTAGTTTCCCATATTCCTTAATTAAACCAGGTGCACGTGATCCCAAGCCTCGCCTCGGCCTCTGGCGATATATGTTTCCATGAGTATCTTAGGCTGTGAACTAAAATACTTTATCCTGCTTCATTGTCTCTCCATCCCCTCCCCACCTCTTGCAACCCTATCACTCTTCATCTTCCAGACATTTATTAATGTCACCTCTACTGATCTGATGACCTATTTTGTGTTCTCATAATAATTATAAGTTTATTCCCTCTATATTATTTCACTGTCAATTAACTGGGGTTCCAGGAGGGAGAGGAGATATATTTATGTGGCCAGTCTCCACATGGAATGGGACATTTCCATTTTTTTCTTAATTTTTTACATTCTGGCTCTACTGAAGAAGTTCTGTTTAAACTTCTTCCTTGAAACTATTTCAAACAGATGTATTTCTCACTCCCTCCTTTCTCATAAATCATGTTTGCTTTGAATCCTAAGATTAAACTTATTGCCCCAGAAAAAAGGGTCATTAGCCCCTTCAACAAAGCAGCCCACAAGATAGGGAGAAGATGATACAGAGAAATTTCCTACGAGACATGAAATGGAAGTAGAGTATTTTTGGCAGGGAGAAGAAAGACTGAGAAAAGAAAACAGGTGGCAGGCTGGAATAAGAGATGGTCATGTGAAAAGGCTAGTGAAAACTGGGTACAGTAGCTTGTGCCTGTAGTCCCAGCTATTGGGAGGCTGAGGTAGGAGGGTCACTTAAGCCCAGGAGTTCGAAGCCATCCTGGGCAACATAGTGAGATACCTACCTCTTAAAAAAAAAAAAAAAAAAGGCTAGGCCTGGTGGCTCAGGCCTGTAATCCCAGCACTTTGGGAGGCTGATGGGGGTGGATCACCCGAGGTCAGGGGTTTGAGACCAGCCTGGCCAACATGGTGAAACCCCATCTCTACTAAAAATACAAAAATTAGCCAGGTGTGGTGGTGGGCGCCTGTAATCCCAGCTACTCGGGAGGCTAAGGCCAGAGAATCGCTTGAACCTGGGAGGCAGAGGTTGCGGTGAGTTGAGATTGCACCACTGCACTCCAGCCTGGGCGACAGAGCAAGACCCCATCTCAAAACAGAAAAAAAAAGTCTAGTGAAATCCCCAACAGCTGCTGAAGACAGAAGGATGTGTTTTGTCTCAATTTCCTTTTGGGTCTCTTGGAGATCATCTTTACAGAGGGCCTGTGCATCAGCACGATGTGGCCACAGCACATGAGAAATAGTGGTGCAGGTTATTTAGGGGCTGCAATATTGCCTGGCTCCTATGTTGTGTGGAAGGGATGGAGTAGACACCCATAATGAGAGTCTTAGTCACTTTTTACTGAGTTAAAAAAAGATTTTTACTTTAGCCTGTTAGATATAGGAAAAAAGCCAAACGTGCTTTTTTGCACTCTCACACAACACAATTTCTGACACCTGATGTGTGGGGATGTTTCTTCACATACCAAGCAATCAATTCTACAGTGGACACCAGCCAGGTGTCCTCTAAATTCAATTTTTAACACAATCTACCTGATAGGATCCCATGGATTGAGGGCTCAGTCCCACAAGATTGCCCCACTTCAGATGCCAGTCGCAAGCCCCACATTGTGACCTGTGTTTCTGACCCATCAGCTATAAATTGGTATTCCCACAACTCCCTTCTTGGGTTTTATTAATTTATTAGAGAAGCTCACAGAACTCAGGGAAACACTGTGTTTACCAGTTTACTAAAAAGAATAGAATAAAGGATACCTGTGAACGTCGAGACGGAAGGGACACATAGGGAGAGGTATGGGAAAAGGGGCATGGAGCTTCCAGGCCCTCCCTAGGAATGGCGGCTTCCAGGAACCTGTGTGTTTAGTCATCCAGAAACTCTCAAAAGCCAGTCCTTTGTGGTTTTATGGAAGCTCCATTATGTAGAAATGTCTTAGTACATCATTGGCTATTGGTGGTCAACTTAACCTTCAGCCCCTCTCCCGTCCCAGAAGGTTGGTTGTGGGGCTGAAAGTCCCCACCCTCTAATCCTACTTTGGTCTTTCCCAGGTGACCAGCCCTTATTCTGAAGCTATCTAGCCACCAGTCATCTCATTAGCATACAGAAAACATTCTTCTGGAGATTACAAGGGTTTAAGAACTTTATATCAGGAAACAGAGATGAAGACCAAATATATATTTCACAACATCATGAAGCCAAGTAAAAACTGATAATTGCAAAGAATAGTTTAAAAATAAAGTTAAAAGTGGCTGAAGATACAATCCAATTCTGGAAGGAAAATAAAAGTTTCTAGGGTCAGAGAAGCCAAGATACAGAAAGAACCAGAAGGACAGACAACTGAAGTCCGAGGCCAGTGTTGCCAAGAATAAAAGACTCATTTTGGCTTTCTGTCAAGGTTTCAGAGGACCTCTAAGTCTAGGCAATTAACAGTACATAAGAACAAAAGCTAAGCTCAGAGACACCGAATCTCCCAGCTTGACTCCTTTTGATTAGAATTGTGATACTAAGCCGGGCGCGGGGGCTCACGCCTGTAATCCCAGCACTTTGGGAGGCCGAGGCGGGTGGATCACGAGATCAGGAAATCGAGACCATCTTGGCTAACACGGCGAAATCCCGTCTCTACTAAAAATAAAAATAAAAAATAAAAAATAAAAAAATTAGCTGGGCATAGTAGCAGGCGCCTGTAGTCCCAGCTACTCAGGAGGCTGAGGCAGGAGAATGGCATGAACCCGGGAGGTGGAGCTTGCAGTGAGCTGAGATCGCGCCACTGCACTCCAGCCTGGGCGAAAGAGCGAGACTCCGTCTCAAAAAAAAAAAAAAAAAAAAAAAAAAAAAAAAAGAATTGTGATACTAATTCTTTGTTACTGGGGGGATGATTCATTTTACATAACAGGAGTTTAGGAATCCTACTAAGTTGCTAATATTAAGCAATTATATAATATCTTCACAGCTGTGTAGACATTACACACCCTTATCCTTCATAGGAAACAACCACAGTTTCTGCCTAAAGGACAGTTAGGAATTTACCCTCCCATATTTTATTTTTTATTTTTTTGAGACAGTCTCACTCTGTTGCTCAGGCTGGAGTGCAGTGGCGCGATCTCAGCCCACTGCAACCTCTGCCTCCCTAGTTCAAGCGATTCTCCTGCCTCAGCCTCCAGAGTAGCTGGGATTACAGGCGCACATCACCACACCCGGTAATTTTTGTATTTTTAGTAGAGACGGGGTTTCACCATGTTGGCCAGGCTGGTCTCAAACTCCTGACCTCAGGTGATCCACCTGCCTTGGCCTCCAAAGTGCTGGGATTATAGACGTGAGCCATCGTGCCCAGCCCCCTTCCATATTTTGATAGCAAAATTTTGGAGACTTGAAGAGGTATAATTGGCATAATTATTACATCTTCCTGAGACAGATTAAGTTTATCTTGTTATGTGAACAAGAAGAGTTGGAAAGCAGACTAAAAGTTCCTCTCCTTTTTTCCTTTTTCTCTTTTTTTTTCTGAGGCTCCATATGTAGGGCTTATTTCCATTTTGGTTGTCTTTCTTGGATAATCTTTCACTGAATAGTTCACCCTTTAAAATTTTACATGCTTCTAACAAGAGGAAGTCAACATAGCATAAAGACCTTAGCTGTCTTTGAAAGTAACAATCTGGCACGAAATTTTATTTTTATGCTAATGATGATTTTATATAATGCTGATATTTTAATATTTTCTTTAGTAGTTGAATAAAGAACAAACTTTTTAAAGAAAGGAAATCACCAACATTTCTCTTATCCTATGAAGGTAAGTTTTTATTTTTGCATATTCCCTTCTGCCTACATGGCAGAAAACTCCAGGACTGAAAGACACTTCAGAAATCAAATGGTTTGGCCGGGCACAGTGGCTCACGCCAGTAATCCCAGCACTTTGGGAGGCCAAGGCGGGTGGATCACGAGGTCAGGAGATCGAGAACATCCTGGCTAACATGGTGAAACCCCATCTCCACTAAAAATACAAAAAATTAGCCGAGTGTGGTGGCAGGCACCTGTAGTCCCAGCTACTCAGGAGGCTGAGGCAGGAGAATGGCGTGAACCCGGGAGGCGGAGCTTGCAGTGAGCTGAGATCATGCCTCTGCACTCCAGCCTGGGCGACAGAGCGAGACTTCGTCTCAAAAAAAAGAAAACAAATGGTTCACTTTCTTCATTTTCAGATGAGACAACCAAGAACTCAGAATGCTATGAGGTCATACCCTATAGGCCCCACTAAAATAAATGTTAATACTAACTTAATTTTTTTAAAAAGCTGTTAAAACATGAGAAGCTCCCTAATTGCCAGTTTTCTCCACTAAGAATGTAACTGTAAGGGGAAAAAAAATCTCTATTATGGAATGCAGTATTAGCATTATTGAAGGCAATGTCTGGAGAATTACATCTCCGTAGAACTATAGCAAATATGAATCCCTTAATAAAAATTCTCAGAAGTCAAGGAATTTCTAGAAAACAGACATGAATTCAAAGCTTTTAGATTTAAGGATTCAAATTCAAAGTTCACATATTTGTTGTGCATTGCTATAGCTAATGCTGCCTGCAGATTGTTGATTCTGGAATGTACCCTCCTTGATAAAAAGGCAAATTAGGTATCTTAAATAGAGCACCTAATTAAGGCTTTCTCTCTGCTATAATTCACAGAAATTAAATAGCATTGTAAAAGGGAGTACTCTGTAAGGAACACAGACGGCTTTCAAAACAACTGTGTTAGAAACAGTCTGGACTCAGTGGGATTCTGAATGTTCCATAGCAGAAAAGAGCCCCAAACAGAAATTGAGGCTGCCATGGTGGCTCACGCCTATAATTGCAGCACTTTGGGAAGCCGAGGCGGGCAGATCACTCGAGGCCACGAGTTCGGGACCAGCCTGGCCAACATGATGAAATCCAGTCTCTACTAAAAATACAAAAAATAGCTGGGTGTGGTGGCGGCCGCCTGTAATCCTAGCTACTCAGGAGACCGAGGTAGGAAGATCGCTTGAACCTGAGAGGCAGCAGTTGCAGTGAGCTGAGATAGTGCCACTGCACTCCTGCCTGAGGGATAGAGCGAGACTCTGCCTTGGGGGAAAAAAAAAAAAGGAAATTGAAAACTCCAGTTATGATGCTATTCTATCATTAACCGGGAATGTAATCTGAGGCAAAACACTTAATTTTTCTCGTTTCTTTTTGATGTTGATGAGGTGAGCCTAGGCAATCTCAGAATTCTTTTTCAACTATAAAATTCTATGATTCTTTCCTCCGCACATGTGAAAGGTGTCCCGTACTTCAGGCTCTGGGAAAACTCTAGGTGTGAAGAGTTGCCTTTATTAACAAGATGCTAATATCCTTTTGTCCTTCTCTGAGGTAAGCCTTGGGCAGAAACCTGGCACTTCTTTGGCTCCCCCCTCCTCCTTCAGCTCCCACCTTCATACCCTGATGTGTAACAAAACCCCATTGCGTTTTCACTTAAGTTTCATCACTCTTTCTTCTCCCTGCACGCTATCAACGCTTTAGGACCTGTCCTTATTTCTGAACCACAGGAACAAGTAACTGTTTTTCTAATGTTTCTTTCAGAGTACACTCTGCTTCTAGTGAGTTCCAATTCTGTTTATTAAGATTTTCATACCCATGGGAGTGATTGATACTCTCACACTCCATATTCAATGTCAGCAAATTTGGTTGGCTTTCTTCAAAATATGTCTAAAATATGTCCACTTATCTCCACCTACTATTGCCTGGGTCCAATAACTTCTGACTGATCTCCCTTTTGCCCTTATCTCCATTGTCTACTCTCCACACAGCATCCAAAGCAGTCCTGTGAAAACATTAACTCAGATCATGTCACTCCTCTGCTCAAAGTAACATTCCTTACAATGGCCTACAAAGCCCTAGGTGCCGTGTGTCGTGGCTATTGTTACTCTCTAACTGCATGCCCCATTCGTTTCCCCCCGCTTTTCCAGTACATAAACCCTCTTACTGTTCCTCCAATCTGCCAGGAACATGGCCACTTGCCCCGACTTTGCACTTGCTGTTCTTTCTGCCTGGAATACTGTCCTCCAGACAGCTGCATGGCCAATTTCCTCACTCTGTCACTTAACTCCAATGTCACCTCCTCATGAGCCTTCTCTGGTCCCTCTATTACCCTCTTTAAAATTGCGAGTCCTCTCTTGTTTTCACTTCATCACTTATCACTATCTAACATAGTATGTTTTGCTTATTTTTCGTCATTTTTTTCTCTTTCCCATGACAGCAGGGATTTTTGTCTGTTTTGCTTATTGCTATATCACAAACACCTAGCACAGTGCCTAGCACAGTGGGCGATGAGTATTTATTGGTTAATGAATGAATTGTGGGAGATCTGCACCAAGGGAACATATGGAGACAGACACTAGATCAAATGTCTCCTTTGTTTGCTAATGGTAAAACACAATTTGACCATCTTCTTAATCTTACATGGTAAAAAAAATTCCATGTCTTTTGTTAATTGTGATATGTCTTAGATCTCTTGTGAAGTGTTTTAGATCTCAGGGAAAGCATTCCTCATTATTAAAGCCTTAATTTGGTCACTAGGGGATGAATCCAATCTTATTTTCCAAATGTTATCCTGCACATATGGCAGTCTTGCTAAGTTATATAGAAGGAAGTAGAGTCTATTCTTTTAGATAGAAAATTCCCGGTCCCGACTTGTAGTGGTCAAAGTCTTCAAAATTCTAAGATCGTAACACATAACGTCAGGAGGAAATATGTGGCTATTAATGATACCAATGATAGTGATGATGCAATAAAATAATTGTAATATGCTAACACCATCTTAAAAAGATGTACTGGAAATTCCATCTTGCATTCTTCCGTTTTTTCCTGTTATAGGAAATGCACGGCCGGGCGCGGTGGCTCACGCCTGTAATCCCAGCACTTTGGGAGGCCGAGGCGGGCGGATCACAAGGTCAGGAGATCGAGACCATCCTGGCTAACACAGTGAAACCCCGTCTCTACTAAAAATACAAAAAAACTTAGCCGGGCGAGATGGCGGGCGCCTGTAGTCCCAGCTACTCGGGAGGCTGAGGCAGGAGAATGGCTTGAACCCCGGGGGGCGGAGCCTGCCGTGAGCCGAGATCGTGCCACTGCACTCCAGCCTGGGCGACAGCGAGACTCTGTCTCAAAAAAAAAAAAAAAAAAGAAAAAGAAAATGCACTCTCTGATACTCAGTAGAGGATCAACTTATTTTTAGTTAATCAGCATGAACGTCTCCAGCAGAATAAATGCTTTGGTGTAGCACTTGCCAGGGGATCATGGTTAGCATTCCGCATTTTTTAGGAAACACTAGGAAAAACACCTTCAAACGGGGAACAACGTCTCGGGGGAAGAGAGTCACTGCCTCCGCTAGAGAGCCTGAGAAGGTGCAAAAACAAAAAAAAAAATGTCATGGAGAGCGGACTCCACGACACGCACATGCGACGAGCTCCCACACTCAACACAGTACGTTTCATCCTTCATCTTCTCTTCTCAGTCGGCAGGACCTGCTTCTCGCTGAGGATGAGTGAGGACAGCCAGAGCTCGGCGGGTCCGGCCCGTTAGCCTAAAGCGCCGGCACCCGAGTCCGGCCGCCGGAGCCGCGCCTGGAGCCGCGGTGGGGGAGGGGCGGCGGCGGCGGCCCGCGCTGCGTCGAGCTTCCCAGAATTCCCAGCGGCCGCGGGGAAAGTTTACGGGATGTAGGCGGCGGCGGCGGTAGTGGTAGCGGTTACCCGGCGGCCCGCGGCGGACCATGGCCCTGGCCCGGCGTCGCTGGGCTTTCCTCACGCCGTCCCCTAGCAGCGTCGCAGAGCGGGCCGACTTCCGGGAAGGAACTGACCAGCGACTGAGCGGCGGCCGGCGCGCTTAGCGCCCTGAACATGCGGCAGTCCCTGCGGGCGACCCCGGGCTCCGGACAGGCGGCGGCGGAGGCGGCGGCTCGGGAGGGAAGGAGGCGGCGGCGCCGGCGGAGGTGGCGGCGGAGACGGCCGGCGCCCGGCGCGGAGCCCTAGGGAGGCAGTTAAGCGCGGCCTCGGGCCTCGTCGAGAAGGATGCTGTCCCGAAAGAAAACCAAAAACGAAGTGTCCAAGCCGGCCGAGGTGCAGGGGAAGTACGTGAAGAAGGAGACGTCGCCTCTGCTTCGGAGTGAGTGTCCGGCGGGGCGTGCCTACACCTGGCCCAGGCGGCCAGGGGCTGCGGGGACCCGGGCGGGGGCGCCGGCGGGTCTCCAGGGCTTCTCCTTCGTCCTTGGTGTCTGTGAAATACTGGTTTTGAGATTTTCTTGTGTCTGAAGTGGTATTCGTTGATTGAAAGCCCATAAGAGTAAGAAACTTGGGTTAGTCCCCCCCCCCCGCGCCTAACCCCGCCAAGAGCACCCCCTAAAAATAACAGACTTCCTCGCCCCACCTGGCAGAGTTGTTGGTTTTGAGTACTGGAAAAGAGAGTAGGAAACACTTAAATTGCTTATCACCTTATGCTATAGGAGTAAAAGTAATTAGACAGGGACACTTTTTACTCTTCTAGATGCGTCGAGATGTGCCTCATGTTTGCAAACATTGCGGGTGTCTCTCGACTGTGCTGCAAGTTGTGTGAACTCTGGGGCAGAATTCCTTAGTCCTGCTGCCGGATGCAGACTTGAGAAGGTGAAAAGCACACCGTCGTTCTTGTAGACGCCACCCAAAGCCTCATCACTCTTACACATCAGAGCAGAGAGCCAAAAGTCTTTGTATTTCGCTATATTCGTGAGATTCCAAAAAGGCAACTCAAAATAATTTCTATCGTATTAGAGAAACCCGCCCCCCGATAAGTTTTTTTTTAATAGGGTAGATCCCACTCCCAACCCCCACCTTCAGTCCCCCGCTGCTTTTCTTCTTAATGTAAGTATTTGATTTTTGAGTTGAATCTCTTGAATTTTTAATTCTTGTGTGTTCAGGACATTTGTGAGGCATGGAGCTGGTATTTTGGTGCTCATACTGCGCCCCGGGCCCTTTGCGTAAGTTTCCTTCTTGGAAGCTGGTAGTAACCTTGTGACTTAAGTATTACCTCATATTGTAATTGGGAAAGCTAGGTTTCTAGTATTTGCCCAAGATCACACAGATGGGAGAGCATGGTTTTCCATTATAACCACATTGTCAGCCTTCCAGATTTATGGTAGTACTTGTTGCAATACTTTTAACAAAATATATGTCAGTTGAGTACATCAGTAACTCGAAACTTGATTTTTAAGGTTTTTTTTGTTTTTCTTTTAACAAGATGGTTTTCAGTTACACATGCTGTTAGGATTTTGGCTGTTTTTAAGTGATAGCTTGCTGTTTGCTACAAATAAAGTTTATCAAACATTACTTGAAATCGTGAATTATGTTTGTCATACTTTTTTTATTATACTTTAAGTTCTGGGGTACATGTGCAGAACGTGCAGTTTTGTTAATGTTTGTCACAGTTAAGCAAATAACTTCTGATCTACTTTGTTGTTACATCAGGTGTTGAGCCTTATTTATTCAGATATTTGTTTCTGTCCAATGTTAGTTTCTGAAGCTTATTAATATGAGTGTCTCCAATATTGTTTACTTGATGAATAATAAGAGGGTCTCCATATTCAGGTTTTTTTCTTGTTTTAAAGGTATTTGCTTTCTAACTAGGAATGTCTTAAGCTGCTTTCAAGTTTCGTGTTTAAAAGTACTGTATCTTAAAAACTATTGTTCTATTATCTACTATTTTTAATTATAATTACATAGTTTCAGGCTTGGTTTTTTTGAGCCAGTTCTACATTTGTGTGCTTCTTTGAAATGAGAGCTTTTTATTTTCAATTTTCTTACATAAATTTTTGGCTTTCTGTCATTTGATTACTGTGCTAGTGCTAGGTAATTCCAAGAGAAGAAAGAGCTACTAATGTTTTAATTTTTAAAGGAATCCACTTTTACATATTTGGGAGTAGCATGAAGTTCTGTTTTATTTTTGAAATCGTGTTTGCTTCAAGAAGGATTTTTGGCAGTTTCTAAAATGAAGTGAGAAAAACAAAATAAACTACTAGCTTAATTAACTAGAAACTATCAATTTGTTAGATTGTTTCCTATTTTTATACATTAATTCATGAGCATTTCATTAATGTGTAATTCATAGATAAGATTATTGGCATCTTATCATATTATGTATGGTAGTATGCAGAATACATTTCATTCTAGCTGAGCTTTTACTCATAGCACATTAATGCAAGTTATATAAATTCATTTGATTGGGAAAATATTAATCTTCTTCAATTTAAAATGCCCAAGTACCATCCTAAACCAAAATTTAAAATTGTGTTTTCTTAAGTTGACTGACATTTTGATTTTGGGGTGGTAGACATAAATGAACAACTTTCGAAAACTTTTGTTACTTACTGATGAAAGGGTAATTTTATCCTTTGTTTTATTATAGATCTTATGCCTTCATTCATCCGGCATGGTCCAACAATTCCAAGACGAACTGATATCTGTCTTCCAGATTCAAGCCCTAATGCCTTTTCAACTTCTGGAGATGGAGCAGTTTCAAGAAACCAGAGTTTCCTTAGAACTCCAATTCAAAGAACACCTCATGAAATAATGAGAAGAGAAAGCAACAGATTATCTGCACCTTCTTATCTTGCCAGAAGTCTAGCAGATGTCCCTAGAGAGTATGGTTCTTCTCAGTCATTTGTAACGGAAGTTAGTTTTGCTGTTGAAAATGGAGACTCTGGTTCCCGATATTATTATTCAGACAATTTTTTTGATGGTCAGAGAAAGCGGCCACTTGGAGATCGTGCACATGAAGACTACAGATATTATGAATACAACCATGATCTCTTCCAAAGAATGCCACAGAATCAGGGGAGGCATGCTTCAGGTAGCTTAACATTATAAATAATATAGCAGTTTATATTTATCGACATGTCAATTAAAAAGATGTTCTTTTCTAGATTTTCTTGGGACACGAACAAATACTACTAGCGAAATATTTTTCTACTTTGCTTATCCTGCTTAAGCCTGTGTGCAAAATAGTTGTTAATCTGCATTGAATGGAAGAGTCCTTGTGACCATTTATTTTATTAACTCATGTTATATAAACTTGGTACTTGTCTCAAGGCTGTCTAGACTCTTAAGGCTGTGATCCTTGAAAACCTAGAGAATTTAATGTCTCCAGTTGGGCGTAATTTAGGTTTAGGTTTGGTAGAATAATGGGAAGGGTAAGTCTTCAGAGACACTTGACTGAGTCCTCAGAGACACTTGACAAACTTGGGAAAGGAAAGAAGAATAGGAACAACTGGGCATGCTCAGTGATGTCCTGAGCAACCACATTACTTCGCTAGATCCTGCACTTTTTCTCTGAACAAAAAGTAGTTCAAGAATTATTTCCTGAGTTGATCGAAAAGACTTATTGTCATATGGTTGTGTGTTGAGCATGTCTTTATTATTTTTGTAACAGACGAAAAATATTACCATATAATTTAAGAAAAGAAGGTACTTTCCATATCTCCTGAGTTGGAGATACTTCTGAAAGGAGCAGAAGAGATTGGAGAAATGTACAGGTCTACTTTATTCCTGAAGTCCTGGTTTTACCAGATAAAATGAAGTGAGATGAAAATTAAACTTTCTTTTCCGATTGTTTTTTTCTACCAAGTTATAGACTTTAAATTTTGGCAGGATAAAAATAAAATGTGAGACAGATTTACTTTTTGGCTCACATAACTTCAAATAAGGCGACTTAAAAATGGTTTAGAGCATTAGTATTTTGACTGTAGAAAAAAATTATTCATTTAATATTAACTGTTTATGTGTCTAGCGTTTTCCTTGGGTCTGTTGGTCTCTGCTTTCTGGTACCTTATTTGTCTAGTACCTTATTTGTGGAAACAAAACCAATCTATACACAGTGGTCACAGAACAATTGTTATACTTTGTGATACTAACTGTAAGTGCAACAGGGAATCAGAAGAGAGATGAGTATAGGCTGGAATACTTAGAGGTAGGACTTGGAGTGGGCCTTGAGCTTGGCCTTTAGATTAACGGGGGCCAGAAGAAGGACATTTTACGTGGAAAATTGGGAATAGCACAATGAAAACAGAGTAGGCGTGGTTTAAATATAAGGAACAATGTAGTTCTGCCTGGTTTGAAGAAATAAGATGTAAGGTTGAGTGGAGATTTGTGGTTCAACAATAGGTTTAGATTTGAGTCAAGTGGAAGCTCTTGCACATTTCGGAAGGACGAGTGATTTTATGAAAGCAGTGTTTAAAGATTAGTTTTGTACTAGAATTAAGGGTAGATTCCTAGAGAAAAGAGGATTGCAGGTACCAGTGGGTACCATTGGTAATAGGAAAAGGCAAATCTAGGATGCTTTTGAAGGAAAAATGAGAATTAGAGTTTAGGAGAAAGCAGATCACTTAAGTTTTAAAAATACTGTGGAATAGTTGGTAAGAACAACTTATGAAACTGACATCAGAGTCTCACTGGAACATTGAAGAGGAGAGGTTTTCTAGGCATGTGGAAAAGCAGTAAGAGGCATGGGTAAAAGCACCTTTTAGTTTTTAAAGAATTAGCTGCATGCGTGAGTGTTTATTTTGGTTATTTCTGATACGCAGTTCTGAACCTCAGGAATAATTTGTTCATTTATATTTTTTCTAGAATAATAACTGCTTATTACAGGAAATTTGCAAAATGCAGAGACGTAAAGGCAAAGTACCTGTCCACCAGAGATCCTCTTAGTATGTTACTTTCTTCATCTTTTTCCATGCCAAATTCTTTTTTTACATGGATGTGATTATATAATATTTTGTACAGTTTTCTGTTCTTTTTACTTGAATGATTTTCTTCATGTTGTATACTTTTTATGAGTGGTTTTAATGACTGCATAATCTTCCATTTGTTCCATATTCAGTGGTTAATGAGGACTTGACCTGTACTTCAGAAATTTGGAAAGAGGAGAAGTGGGACATGCCCAGATTAATGGGACTTGGCCACTAATGGGGTTTGAAGGACAAAGGAGAGGGAAGAGTCAGATAGGATTAGCACAGCACATGACTGCCTAAGAGATGCTCACAAAAATAAATGGCTGAATGAGGGAATGAACCCAGTGGTTTTAAATCTGGAGGCTTAAGACAGTTTTTGGTAGCTGAGGGAGAACAAATAGTTGTGTTTACTGTTAATATAGAATATGTGTTATTCTTTGCGTTCATCTTTCCCACCTATATTGCAGACGTCACTGATAGCTTGTAATACTTTTCTGCCTGAGGTTTAAGTATGTAAATATGAAGAATTAATAACAAGTTAAGCTCTTGTTTTTGAAAATCTAATTTGCAAAATATAATTGAGGAAATACTATAAGAACTAAATCTCTACTGATCCTCTCTTAGGAGCAGTTTGACATAATTTTTATAAGTTTAAAGACAGACTTTAAAACAACTTTCCAGTCACAACTTCAAAATAAAGTACAAGTTAATTGCATACATTTTCAGATTCAGGTATGTCATTAAAAAAATAAGATTTCAGGCTGGGCACGGTGGCTCACGCCTGTAATCCCAGCACTTTGGGAGGCCAAGGTGGGTGGATCACGAGGTCAGGAGATTGAGGCCATCCTGGCTAACATGGTGAAACCCTCTCTCCACTAAAAATACAAAAAATTAGCCGGGCGTGGTGGCGGGCGCCTGTAGTCCCAGCTACTCGGGAGGCTGAGGCAGGAGAATGGCATGAACCCGGGAGGCAGAGCTTGCAGTGAGCTGAGATCACGCCGCTGCACTCCAGCCTGGGCGACAGAGTGAGACTCCGTCTCGAAAAAATAAATAAATAATAAAAACACTGATGAAAGAAATTGAAGAGCACAAAAACAAATGGAAAGACATCCCATGCTCGTGGGTCAGAAGAATTAACATCATTAAAATGACCATATTGCCCAAAGTAATCTGCGGCTACAATGCAATCCCTATTAAAATACCAGTCATTTTTCACAGAAATAAAAGAAAACAATCCTAAAATTTCCACAGAACCAACAAGGAGCCCAAATACCCAAAGTAATCCTGAGCAAACGGAACAAAGCTAGAAGCATCACACTACCTGTCTTTGAAATATAAGGCTATAGTAACCACAATAACATGGTATTGGTATAGAAAGACACACATAGACCAATGGAACAAAATAGATAATGCAGAAATAAATCCACATATTTGCAGCCAACTGATTTTTTACAAAAGCACCAAGAACGTACATTGGGAAAAGGACACTTTCTTCTATAAATGATGCTGGGAAAATTGGATATCCACATGCAGAAGAATGAAATCTGACCCTTGTCTTGCCATATGCAAATTCAACTTGAGATGGATTAAAGACTGAAGACCTGAAATTATAAAACTACTAGAAGAAAATGTAGGGGAAACACCTTAGGACATCGATCTAACAAAGATTTTATGGCTAAGACCTCAAAAGCACAGGCAACAAAAACAGAAATGGACATATGGGACTATATTAAACCAAAAGACCTCTGCACAGTAAAGGAAACAACAGAATGAAGAGACAACATATTGAATAGGAGAAAGTGTTTGCAAAAGATTGATCCAGCAAGGGACTAATATCCAGAATATACAAGGAAGCCAACAGTAAGAAAAACAACCCCATTAAAAAGTGGGCAAAGGACGTGAACAGACGTTTCTCAAAAGAAGACATACAAATGGCCAAAAGGTATGTGAAAAAATGTGCAATATCACTAATCATCAAGGAAATATAAGTGAAAACCACAGTGAGGTGTCTTACCCCAGTCAGAATGGCTATTGTTAAAAAGACAAAAAAATATACTACTGGTGAGAGTGTGAAGAAAAGGCAACTGTTACAGACTGTTGGTGGGAATGTTACAATAATTAGGACAGGCACTATGAAAGACAGTTTGGAAATTTCTCAGAAAACCGAAAACAGATCTACCATATGATCCAGCAGTTCCACTACTGGGTATCTATCTAAAGGAAAAGAAATCAGTGTATCAAAGAAATACCTGCACTCCTATGTTTATCATGTCATTTGCAGCAACTTGAATGGAACTGGAGGTCATTATGTTAAGGGAAATCAGGCACAGAAAGACAAGTGTCTCATGTTCTTACTCACATGTGGGAGCAAAACACATTGATTTCATGGAGATAGAAAGTAGAATGATAGCAGAGGTTGGGAAGGATGGGAGGGGAGGTAAAGAGAGGTAGGTTAATGGGTCCAGACATACAGTTAGATGGAATAAGTTCTAAGGTTTGATAGCAGAGTAGGGTGACTACAGTTAACATTTTGAAATAGCTAAAAGAGAGGACTTGAAATGTTCCCAACACATAGAAATGATAAATACTCAAGGTGATGGATACCCTAAATACCCTCTGTACGTGTGTCGAAATATCACATGTACCCCATAAACATGTGCAAATGTTATGTATCCAAAAAAATGCTATAAAACAGTGTTACCACCTGACTGGGCTCTTGTCTGCTATCCAAATAGAGCAGAACACTGAGACAGCAGATACTGTAAAGAAGAAAGTTTAATTATTGCAAGGCAGCTGAGTAAGGAGGATGGGAAATGTTTCTCAGAGTCATCACCGCAAGACTTCAGAAGCTAAGATTTTTAAAGATGATTTGGCAGGCAGGCAGGGGGCTAGGGGATGGGTGCTGGTGATTGGACTGGGATGAGATCATAAGGTTGTCAATGCTGTCTTCATGTGCTGAATCAGTCACAGGGAAATTGGGGAGTCACAAGACCAAGTCAGTTCCTTGGTTGAGTTCATGGAACACTGGTCCATTTGGTGTCAGTTGGTCCACTTGTAAGCAAAGTCTGAAAAATATCTCGAAGACCAGCCTTAGGTTTTACAGTAGTGTGTGTGACTGCCAGTTACTATGGAAAGAAAGCTGGGAAAAAATGGCAGGTTACTGTTTAAACCTATAGCTTAGCAGAAAAGTTTGCAAGAGGTGAGATCACCAGTGATCAAAGTGGCCTGGCCTGTTTGGCCAGTCCAACTTCTGGAAACTATCAAGGGGGTCTGTGTGATCTAGGATCATTGTTTTCTTGTTCTTCTCTTTTCTTTTTTGAGACATAATCTTGCTCTGTTACCCAGGCTGTAGTGCAGTAGCATGATCACAGCTCACTGCAGCCTCGACCACTCGGGCTCAAGTGATCCTCCCACCTCAGCCTCCTGAGTAGCTGGGACTACAGGCATGCACCACCACACCTGGCTAATTTTTTGTATTTTTAGTAGAGACTGAATTTCACAGTGTTGCCCAGGCTGGTCAAACTCCCAAGCTCAAGCAACCTGCCTGCCTTGGCCTCCCAAAGTGCTGGGATTACAGGCATGTGCCACAGCACCCAGTCTGGATTATTGTTCTTCAAAAGAAACAAGTTCGTTAATCTTATGGGCAGCCTGCCCAGGGGCTACCACAGGAAGATAATTAGTAGTGACTGCCATTTGTTGAAATGACTTTGCAAGCAATCATACATGGAGGTGGAAAAAGAGAGAAGGAAAATATTTTATCAAAATTTAGGCCCTTACCGTAATTTTAATCTTGAGGGTGTTTTTAATTTTATGAGAGAGGTTTCAGCAGGAGTCAGCGAGCTACACCCATAGGCCAGATAGACTTGCCTCCTGCAATAAAATAGTTTTATTGGAACACACATAACACCGAAATAAGATTTGATTTCATGGAAGAGCCAAGACCTTGTTTTAATGAGACAGTAGACTTCTGCATTCGAAATCTCATCCCAGGCTCTTTTATATCAGATTGCATTACGTTTAAAGAAAGTTGCAAGGCCGGGCGCGGTGGCTCACGCTTGTAATCCCAGCACTTTGGGAGGCCGAGGCGGGCGGATCACGAGGTCAGGAGATCGAGACCACGGTGAAACCCCGTCTCTACTAAAAATACAAAAAAATTAGCCGGGCGTGGTGGCGGGCGCCTGTAGTCCCAGCTACTCGGAGAGGCTGAGGCAGGAGAATGGCGTGAACCCGGGAGGCGGAGCTTGCAGTGAGCCGAGATTGCGCCACTGCACTCCAGCCTGGGCGACAGAGCGGAGACTCCGTCTCAAAAAAAAAAAAAAAAAAAAAAAGTTGCAGGTAGTTGAAGGATCTCTCTGGTAATAAGGTATCTCTCCCAACCAAAAAAAAAAAATTCTTTACAGCAGTTGATACACTGCTTGAGAGACTTCATTTGATAAGATTAATTTTTATCAGGGCAATATAGATTTAATGTTTTACCTTGTAGAAAAAAATAGTACTTTTTTTGAAGGAACCTCTTAAGTTGCAGGGAAAGATTAATAACCAATTACATGCCAAACAGAAAAGCCTAATAACTGCCTTTTCCGGAAGGGAAAAATCTGAATATGAGACAGTAGCTGAAAATTTCTTGAATTCACCTTGAGAAGACTTAAAACATATTTTTAGGATTTATGCTGAATAAGGTTCAAGGAATTTGAATGAATAGAAAGGAGAAGGTTTGTAGGAGGATAGGATAGGGATGTGCAATAGATTTATTTTCAGAAACATTCAATTTTGATTGTCATAAGCATAAAAAGGTTGGAAAATTTGTTTTGTAATGACAGTGGCAATAGTAATTCCTGTCAATTAGTTACTAGATTTTCAGGAAACACTCATGTCAAGGATTAAATTCAGCTTATTGTACTTAGTAGAAGCACAAAAACAAGTTGTATAATCTCAGAAAGTTTTACAGCCTAGAAAGTTCTACGTTTAGCTGTAGAACTTTCAGATTAGAAAATTTGACCTTTAATGTTCTTGGCCACATACCAGTCAAGCACTTACTGTATGTGCCAAAGGGAGGAATCCTGCTGTTAACAGGAAGTCTTTAGTTGGAATACTAAAGGCAGATTGAATTCCTTTGTTTTGCACTTAAATTTTAGTTCTGTCTTGAAAACATTTTTAAATGTTTAAAGATGACTAAAGAAATCAGGATACAAAAATCAAACTGAAAAGTGTGGGCTTCATCAAGAAATACTGGATTTGCAATTACTTGGGTAATGTGTAAATATTTGTGTAACCAGAATCTTTTGAGGAGGGGTTGATAATCTTTAGAGACACCACCTTTTCTGTATTTATATTGCAGAGGAAGAGAGAAAGCATTTGGTTGGGTTTAATACTTAGATCTCTTTATCAACATCTTGATTATAACACACGCTGATAATGTGTAGTATCCATTACCAGGGACCCTGTGGAACTGTATTAGAGCTCTAGATCCATTTTATTCTCTGTAACCACTACAAAATTTGGAAACCGGCCTATTTGAGTTTTATTCATAATGGTAGATCTCATAAATATCTGCCTGGTTGTATGAGATTAAGTTTTTTGGCACATCTACTGATAGTTGAGAGAGAAAATAATACTTTATCTGTGTCTTCGACTAAGTCATGTTTAGTGTATGAATGTTTTACTTTGTATTAATAGAAGGTGTTTGTGCAGTTAATTCCTGCAAATAGAAGCTGTTTTGAGGATTAATTATGAATCCAGTTTATTACTTTCAAGGACTCTTTGAAATTATAGAAAGCCAGTTTTGTTCTTGTCACTCAAAAACTGAAGTTATCATTTTTTCCCACTGCTTTGGTTCAAAATTGGTGGTTTGCTTTTTCTTTTACTAGTGGTAGTCAATTTTTCTTTAAAGAATATATAAAAATTGATCTTTTGTTGTTGAGATTACATGGTTACTAACCGGTTTGTCATTTGACCTTATACCACTTGTGTGACCACTGGTAAAATAATTCACTTGAACCTGTTTTCTCATCTGTAAATTGGTGGTAATAGTACTACCTCCTAGACCAGTTTTGGCTATGAAGTAATATGGAAAGGGCTGGGGATAGAATACACATCCATAACTGTTTGCACATGTCCTTTGTAAGAGTGTTTCCCAGCACTTTGGGAGGCCGAAGCGGGCAGATCACAAGGTCAGGAGTTCGAGACCAGCCTGACCAACATGGTGAAACACCGTCTCTACTAAAAATACAAAAATTAGCTGGGCATGGTGGCGTGTGCCTGTAATCCCAGCTACTCAGGAGGCTGAGGCAGGAGAATCACTTGAACCCGGGAACCCACGGAGTGGAGGGTGCAGTGAGCCAAGATTGCGCCCCTGCACTCCAGCATGGGCGACAGAGCGAGACTCTGTCTCAAAAAAAAAAAAAAAAAAAAAAGTGTTTTGTGTTCTGTGCTTTTCCCACATACTTGGGATGTTAGTTATTGAAGTTTGAGCTTTTTGGCTGAACTCATACTGGAGGAATGATGTGTTAGAGCATGACATAGCTTTTTTATTTTTATTTTTTATTTTTTAATCTTCTGGATCTGTTTTATTACTGGTAATGCTTTATGCTTTAGATTAGTGGTTTGCATTATTTTGTACTGTACATTTATCTCAGTAGATTTTATAAAATTATCCCAAATAATAATTTGAAAAAATATATCACACATTGTGCTTTCAGAAAGTACAGCTGGGGCTGGGTGCGGTGACTCACACCTGTAATCCCAGCACTTTGGGAGGCCGAGATGGGCGGATCACGAGGTCAGGAGATCGAGACTATCCTGGCTAACATGGTGAAACCCCGTCTCTACTAAAAATACAAAAAATTAGCCGGCCGTGGTGGCGAGTGCCTGTAGTCCCAGCTACTCAGGAGGCTGAGGCAGGAGAAAAGCATGAACCCGGGAGGCGGAGCTTGCAGTGAGCAGAGATCGCGCCACTGCACTCCAGCCTGGGCGACAGAGCGAGACTCCATCTCAAAAAAAAAAAAGTACAGTTGGGGTATGTTTTGAAATTATTAATAGATATCTCTAAAAAAGTTTAGGAATCATGGCTTTAGAGTGCATTGGGGTTTTTTAATAGAGTTGGTAAAGCTGATGCGCCTTTTTGCAACTTTTTGGGTACTTCATGGCTCCTTTATCAAATTGTCAGTCTTTAAAAATGAGAGTTTTTACAGAGGGGTCTTTGTGCTTCCTCTAAATATGAATTGCAAATTTATAGTCAGATATGGCTTTTGGTACCTAGTGTTATTTAAATGTAAAAGTACATGTGGTTCTAGATTTAGGCAAGTTCAGTACATATATGAAAATATGGGTTTTCTTAATAGATGAAATTGCCACAAACTTTTAATACCCTCTAAACCTGTATAGTTTTTGTTTTTGTTTTTTTTGAGACGGAGTTTCACTTTTGTTGCCCAGGCTGGAGTGCAATGGCACGATCTTGGCTCACCACAACCTCTGCCTCCTGGGTTCAAGTGATTATTCTGCCTCAGCCTCCCGAGTAGCTGGAATTATAGGCATGTGCCACCATGCCTGGCTAATTTTGTATTTTTAGTAGAGACGGGATTTCTCCATGTTGGTCAGGCTGGTCTCGAACTCCCGACCTCAGGTGATCCACCCACCTTGGCCTCCCAGTGCTGAGATCACAGGCATGAGCCACTGCACCCGGCCCTTGTATTGTTTTTAATTACTATAAAGGCTTTTGTTTTTAGGCCGGGTACAGTGGCTCATGCCTGTAATCCTAGCACTTTGGGAGGCCAAGACAGACGGATCAACTAAGGTCAGGAGTTAGAGACCAGCCTGACCAACACGGTGAAACCCCATCTCTACTAAAAATACAAAAAGTAGCCAGGCATGGTGGCAGGCTCCTGTAATCTCACCTACTCGGGAGGCTGAGGCAGGAGAATTGCTTGAACCTGGGAGGTGGAGGTTACAGTGAGCTGAGATTGCACCACTGCACTTTAGCCTGGGGGATGAGGCTAGACTCCGTCTCAAAAAAGAAAAAGCTAGCTTTTGTTTTTAATAATGCAGTATTTAGAAATTTATTTCTATTATATATTTCCTGAGGGAAGCCCTGTTATCCAAAATATTATGGCTTTTATAAGTAACTCAATATAAATACACTGAATTAAGTATACATTAGAAAAAATTGTTACATTGCTATGCTTGGTTTTGGCTGTAAAGCGTTTTAACATAATGGACATACTAGAGTGTAAAGTAATTTTGTGTTTCTACGATGTGATATTAAAGTCATTTGCTGTGTACATGTGTTTCATACATTGGCTTCTTTTCTGTTTAAAATATTTTCTCTTTAAGTACTGAAGTTGCTTAAACTATACATATTAAACTTTCAATTGCAGTTTAATAGAAGCCTAAGGTCAGTTTCACCAAAAGGCTTGTTTTGTTCTTTTATTGCCACCATCTTTTCAAAAATTATATGTTAGCTTTCT
Organism: Hylobates moloch; assembly: GCF_009828535.3. NCBI lineage: Eukaryota > Metazoa > Chordata > Mammalia > Primates > Hylobatidae > Hylobates > Hylobates moloch. The sequence goes on from NW_026652291.1 coordinate 55,010,152, forward strand.
TTTGAAAGGATACCAAACAAGGGTGATCTTTAGTCTGTTTTGTTCTTGCATCCTTTTTGCCAGAATACTTCATAATGTTGTGTACTTACTATCGCATAGGTTCCAGTGACATATAATGACTGATTTGTCTGTGATGTTAAATTAAGATGCAGCCATGGATACAGATGTCAGCTTAATTCATCCATCATGAAGTTCTCCATAAGCCTTTAATCTATTATTGGTTTTTGGCAGCCATTAATGATCATTGGCTAGCACTATTACAGGCATACCTCATTTTATTGTGCTTTGCTCTATTGTGTTTTGCAGATACTGTGTTTTTTACAAATTGAAGGTTTGTGGCAGTCCAACAGCACGTGCTCATTTCATGTCTCTGTCACATCTTGGTAATTCTTGCAATATTTCAAACTTTTTTCATTTCTGCCTGTTATGGTGATCTGTGGTCAGTGATTGCTGATGTTACTATTGTAATTGTTTTGGGGCATCACAAGGAATTGCACTTGTGTGCAAACTAAGCTAAAATAAGAAGTGGAGCCTGATGTGACTACATTGCTGCTGGTCTCATGATAAAATTTGAACAGATGAGTTGCTTTTTATGGATGAGCAAAGAAAGTGGTTTCTTGAGATAGAATATACTCTTGGTGAAGAAGCTGTAAATATTGTTGAAATGACTAATGATTTAGGATATTAAATAAATTTAGTTGATACAGTAGTGGAATTTGAGAGGATTGACGCCAATTTGAAAGAAATGCTACTGTGGGTAAAATGCTGTCAAACAGCATCACATGCTACAGAAAAATCTTTCATGAAAGGAAAAGTCCATTGATGGAGCAGACTTCATTGTTGTCTTTAAGAAATTGCCACAGCTACCCCAGCCTTCAAACACCACCAGCCTAATCAGTCAGCAGCCATCAATATGGAAACGGGACCCTCCACTAGCAAAAAGATGCTGTGAACTCACTGAAGGCTCAGATAATCATTAGCATTTTTTTAGCAATAAAATTTTTTTTATTAAGACCTGTACTTTTTTTTAAAGATACAATGCTATTGCACACTTAATAGACTACAGTATATTGTAAAATATAACTTTTTTTTTTTTTGAGATGGAGTCTCACTCTCTTGCCAGGTTGGAGTGCAGTGATGCGATCTCAGCTCACTGCCACCCCCACTTCCCAGGTTCAAGCGATTCTGCTGCCTCAGCCTCCCGAGTAGCTGGGACTACGAGTATGTGCCACCAGGCCCAGCTAATTTTTGTATTTTTAGTAGAGACAGGGTTTCACCATGTTGGCCAGGATGGTCTCCATCTCTTGACCTCATGATCCACCTGCCTCGGCCTCCCAAAGTGCTGGGATTACAGGTGTGAGCCACCGTGCCCGGCCGTAAAGGTAACTTTTATATTAACTGGGAAACGAAAAAATTCACATAACTCACTTTATTGCAATATTCACTTTATTGCAGTAATCTGGAACCAAACCTGAAATATCTCCAAAGTATGTCTAAGTGTTGCAAATTTTGATACTTGAATTCTGTCATTTCTTCTTTATTAGTTAGAATATTATAATTAAGGACTTTATCAATTATTTGGTTGCTGTTCATATAGGAAAGCAGAGTTAAATGCTAGATCTTTTCCTTTGTTTGCTATTTCAGAATAATGAATTGATACCCTAGCCACCTACAGAAGTAACCATGAACTCATGGATCTTTAACGCCAAGCTTTATTTGGATTTTATCATTTTTTTATTAATGTTCATTTTCTGTTCTAGGATTCATTCCAGAGTGTACTGCATTGCATTTCATTGTTGTATGTTTTTAGTCTTCTTTAATCTATGCTAGTTTCTCAGTCTTTTGTTTTTTATGACCTTGACAGTTTTTAGGAGTACAAAATGTTTTGTAGATTGTACCTCAATTTCAATTCATTTTTTTTTTTTTTTCAATTTTTTTTTTTTTTTTTGACGTCTCCCTCTGTCACCCAGGTTGGAGTGCAGTGGTGTAATCTTGGCTCATTGCAACCTCCACCTCCCAGGTTCAAGCAGTTCTCCTGCCTCAGCCTCCTGAATAGCTGGGATCACCGCCACGTGCCACCATGCCTGGCTAATTTTTGTATATTTAGTAGAGATGGAGTTTCGCCATGTTGGCCAGGCTGGTCTTGAACTCTTGACCTCAGGTGATACACCCGCCTTGGCCTCCCAAAGTGTTGGGATTATAGGCACGAGCCACTGTGCCCGGCCTTTTTTTTCAATTTCAAAAGTCTGATGTTTTTCTCATGTTCCATATTATCATGTATTTTCCCTGACCCAGAAGCCATTTCTCCAAGATGAACTGGTAGATTTTAAGATTTTTAAGACTTACGTTTTAATTATTGGTGTGGTAATTCCTTTTGATGTTTAAATTACTGCTGCTTTGGTGGCAGGAGCCCCTTCAGTGTTGGTTCCTTTTTATTTCTCTCTGCTTTCTAATGTGACTAGATGTTCCAGGCTCATATTGTGCATTTTCTGCCTCAGTCCTGTACTCGACCATTTATCTAAGGATCCCTGGTTCCTTTCAATGGGGAAGTAGTATTCAGGGATTGCATGCTTGTACTCATTGCTATTTGGTGGATTAATGCTTGTAGACCTTTTCAACGGACATATCTAGGAAATATGTTTTGTTGCTTTCTGGAACTAGAAATTCATTATGAGTTCATACTGTTGGCAGTTTAAGATTTCCAAGTTTTTACTTTTAGCTTTTTTTAAAAAAAATTTAATTGTGATAAAATACACATAACAAAATTTACCGTCTTAACCATTTTTAAGTGTACAGTTTGTTGGCAGTAAGTACATTAACATTGAGCTACCTTCTTTTTGCCTTAGATTTTTATTTTTTTCTCAGACTGAAAATCTTGGTTCCTGTTGACAATTACATAACTATTCATTTGCTTTATCTATAGCATAACTAGCTTTAAAAATACTGTCATCGACAATATGATTACTGAATAAAACAGAAGATTTCTTTGTAGTTCATTTTTAAAATTTAGGATATTTCCTGATGAGGAAGTACAATTTATTGTGTTGAAAATTCTCTTTGGGCTGGGCACAGGGGCGCATGCCTGTAATCCTAGCACACTGGGAGGCCGTGAAGGGAGGAATGCTTGAGTCTAAGGGTTTTGAGACCAGCCTGGGCAACATAATGAGACCCTGTCTTTACAAAAAATAATTTAAAAAATTAGCCAGGCTAGGTGGTGCATGTCCATAGTCACACCTACTTGGGAGGCTGAGGTGGGAGGATTGCTTGAGCCCAGGAGGTTGAGGCTGCAGTGAGCCGTAATTGTGCCACTGCACTCCAGCCTGGGTGACAGAGTGAGACCCTGTCTCAAAAATAAATGACAATAAATAAGTAATAAAATTCACTTTGAATTAATTTTTCTGAATTATGCTTTAGCTGCTTCATGCACTATTAGATTTGTTTACTTCATTTTGTTTTCACTTTTTAGGGATTGCATTTTCTAAATTTTGATTTAATTTTGTTTGGAAGTTATATAGGATATTTAAAAGGTTGCAAAATCAAAACGATAAAACAGAATACATTTAGAAAATTAATTCTATCCCTGTCCTCTTCCACCCCATTTCCCTCCTCCCCCGTAAATACCCAATTTTATTAATTTTTGTTACATACTTCACTGCAGCATTTTATGAAAATAGATACAAATACATATATATGTAAAATATTCATATTATTTTCCTTCATATATATTGTGTTAGGTTTCTGTAGCTGTAAAACACATTATTCTCAAACTCATTGGCATAAAACAATAAACATTTATTATCTCAGTTTCTGTGGGTCAGGATTTTGGAAGCGGCTTAGCCAGGTCATTCTGACTCAGGATTCTCTCATGAAGTTGCAGTTCACACACGGCAGCTGGGGCTGCAGTTATCTGAGGGCTTCGCTCGGGCTGAAAAATCCATTTCTTTCTTTCTTTTTTTTTTTTGGAGATGAGTCTCTCTCTGTCGCTCAGGCTTGAGTGCAGTAGCGCGCTCTCAGCTCACTGCAACCTCCATCTCCCAGGTTCAAGCGTTCTCCTGCCTCAGCCTCCTGAGTAGCTGGGACTACAGGCTTGTGCTGCCACGCCCAGCTAATTATTTGTAATTTTAGTAGAGATAGGCTTTTGTCCTCTTGGCCAGGCTGGTCTCAAACTTCTGAGATCAGGTGGTCCATCCACCTTGGCCTCCCAAAGTGCTGACCCAGCCAAAAGATCCTCTTCTAAGTTCACTCACAAGGCTGTTAGTAGGAGGCTTCAGTTCTGCCTGAAGGCCTAAATTCATCACTCATGGGCTTCTCATGATATGGTATCTGGTTTCCCCCAGGGTGAGTGATGAGAGCAAGTACACTTGACCAAGGCAAGTGCATGGTCTTTTATATCCTAATCTCAGAAGTCACACACCATCCTTTCTGCCATGAACTATTGGTCACACAGAAAAGGGTGTGAATACCAGGAGGACAGGGATAATTGGGGCCCAGGGTCACCTTACTGGCTGGCTACTACATATATATAGATATATGTATATATATATATACGCGTATATATATATATACATATATCTATATATATGGTGGTGTACTGTCCAGACTCTTTTTTCACGTAATACATCCCGAATATTATTCCAGGGCAATAAATAGAAATCATCTTCATTCATGTTTACAGCTATATAATATAGTACTCTGTTCTGTGTGTGTAATAGTGTAATCATCCAGTTTGCTATTATTGGACATTTGGTTGATTTCTAGCCTTTTGCAACTATAGATGTTGCTGCAGTGACTAGCCTTCTGCATATGCATTGTATGTTGTATTTAAATAAAAACAGTTTCTTAAACCACATGCCAATAACCTGTATTTATCCATACACTTACATATCCTTCTTTAGAATCTGAGTTTGAATTGAAGCATTTACCTTAAGTTTAAAGTTTCTTCTAAATTACCTTTTGTCACTGGGGTCTGTTTCATTTGCCTTTCCTTAAAGGTAAACTTGATGTTTTCATTTTGCCTTAGTTTCCAGCCAACTGTAATTTTAAAAGCTCTTCAAAGTCGTCTGGGAACTTTTGACTAGTAGATGTTTTGCTCTGGCATGGTACTCCTTCACACCTCAGTGGTCACCCAGTCTTTCTTATTTTGACCATTCTGGGATATTCTGAATTTGGCAGTTAGGGCCTTGGGTTGACTGGCAGTCTTCTGTTAATGCACTAACTTTTCATTTAAATGTTGTATCTTTGTACCTTTCAGGGACAGGGATTCAAATTTATGTTAAAATTTTGTCTGGGGTGCAACTGTTACAAATAATGAGGATTAATAATAGTATGAACCACATACTGTCTTCCTAGGACTGTGTTAGAACATGCACCAGCAATGATAATATATCTGTATTTGCTGCCTAGTGGCTAACAAATTTACTCTCTTGATTGTAATAAATACCTTCGTTTCAGAACTAGTAAAATGTGGGAGTTAAAGAGGCAAAATAAGTCCAAAAGTCAAGGGAAAGATTTATGCAGTTTCTGTCTCATTGTTGTGTATCTCCTCCACTAATACCACACTGTCTTTATTGCTGCAGCTTATTTATTTAACACTTACTATGTGCTTTATTCTGTGGACACCGTTCTAGAGACTGGAGATGTATCTGTGAACAAAACAAAGATTCCTGTCCTAAGAATCTTCTTTGTGGGATTCTTGTAGGTAAATAAACAAACTGAAATTATATAATAAGTTAAAAGGTTAAAGTGGTTTTTAAAAAAGTAAAACGGTAAGTAGAAGCTCAGCAGATGTAGATTGCCATAGTAGGAATAAGCTTCATTGAGACATTTGAGAAGAGGCTTGAAGAGGGTGAGAGTGAGCCAAGAGAATATCTGAAGGAAGAATGTTCTAGGGAGAGTAAACAGCCAGTGCCCGCCATGTTTGAGAACAGCATCCAGGAGGTGAGTGTAGCTGGAACAGAGTGAACTAGGGGTAAAAAAAAATAGCAGCTTGGCCGGGCGCGGTGGCTCACGCTTGTAATCCCAGCACTTTGGGAGGCCGAGGCGGGCGGATCACGAGGTCAGGAGATCGAGACCACAGTGAAACCCCGTCTCTACTAAAAATACAAAAAAAAATTAGCCGGGCGTGGTGGCGGGCGCCTGTAGTCCCAGCTACTCCGAGAGGCTGAGGCAGGAGAATGGCGTGAACCTGGGAGGCGGAGCTTGCAGTGAGCCGAGATTGCGCCACTGCACTCCAGCCTGGGCGACAGAGCGAGACTCCGTCTCAAAAAAAAAAAAATAGCAGCTTACGTCAGAGAAGAAAGGGAGGTCTGATCATCAGTAGGGCTTCATATTGAAAGTTATACAAGAGATAACTTTCATCAAGTAATGAGACAGTAAAGATAACTTGTACCAAATATCAAGGAAAACCTTAGCTCAGCCAGTATCACCAACCTCTAGTGAACCAAATAAATACTTCTTGTTTTAAGCCACTGAGTTTCGGGGTGATTTGTTATACATATGCTGTTAGTATTCTTTTTTTTTTTTTTTTTTGAGACGTCTCGCTCTGTCGCCCAGGCTGGAGTGTAGTGGCGCAATCTTGGCTCACTGCAACCTCCGCCTCCTGGGTTCATGCCATTCTCCTGTCTCAGCCTCCCGAGTAGCTGGGACTACAGGCGCCCACCACCATGCCCGGCTAATTTTTGTATTTTTAGTAGAGACGGGGTTTCACTGTGTTAGCCAGGATGGTCTTGATCTCCTGACCTCATGATCTGCCCGCCTCAGCCTCCCAAGGTGCTGGGATTACAGGCATGAGCCACCACACCCGGCCAACTATTAGTATTATTGTGTGAGAATAAAATTATGCAGCCAGATTATTCTTTTAAAAAATGTAGCAAATTTAACTTTTTTCAAGTTACACAGTTCTGAGTATTAACATATATATAGATTTCATGTAATGCCTGCGTAATGAGAATATAGAACATTTCAAACACCCTCTAAAATTCCCTTAGGTTGTCCTCTTATAGTCAACTCCTGTCCCTCACCTCCAGTTCCTAGCAATCACTGTTTTCTGTCCTAGTAGTTTTGCATTTGGAAGAATCTCATAAAAATGAACCATACAATTTGTAGCCACTTGAGACTGGGCTGCTTTCCCTCAGCATGATACTTCTGAGATTCATTTTTGAGATTCTTGCATGTACCAATAATTAGTTACATTTTATTCCTGAGTAGATTTCACTGTACAGTTGCACCACAGTTAGTTTATCCATTCTGTTAAAGGACGTGTGTCGTTTCTACTTTGGGGCAAATATGAATACAGTCATTGTAAATATCCACAAATAGGATTTTGTGTGAAGATGACTTCTCATTTCTCTAGGGTAAATATTTGGGAATGGGATTGCTGTAGCATATGAAAAGCATATGTTTAACTTTATAAGAAATTGCTAAGCTGTTCTCCAGAGTGACTGTAGCATTTTTCATCCACACCAGCAGTGTATGGGCATTCCAATTGTTCTGTATCCACGTAAGAACTTGCATTGTCAGGTTTTGTTTTGTTTTTGGCCATTTTCATATACGTGTATTGTCATTTCATTATGGTTTTAATTTGCATTTCTCTCACAGCTGATTATGATCCTGAGCATTTTTTCATGTGCTATTTACCGTCAATATGTTGTCTTCGGTGAAGTGCCTATTAAAAATTCTTACCCCTTTTTTTTTAACTGAGTCGTTTTGTTTTCTTCTTCTGTTTTTGTTTTGAGAGAAGGGGTTTCACTCTGTTGCACAGACCGGAGTGCAGTAGCTGTTCACAGGCGTGATGATAGTGTGCTACAGACCTGAAATCTTGGGCTCAAGTAACCCACCTACTCAGCTTCCTGAGTAGGTTGAACTACAGGTGCGTGTCACTGCACCGGGCTCAGGGTTGTTTTCTTAATGTTGAGTTTTGAGAGTTCTTTGTATATTCTAGGTCAGAGTTCTTTGGCTAATAATGTGATTTGCAAATGTTTTCTCCCAGTTTACAGCTTGATTTTCTTTCTCTTAGTGTCCTTCACAAGCATTTTTAATCTTGACAGAGTTCAATTTAATCAGTATTTTTTCTTTATGAGTTGAACTTTAAGCATCATGGTAAAAAAAAAGTACTGTGTCCAAACTCATGAAAATTTATTCTATTTTTTTCTTGTAAAAGCGTTACAGTTTTAAATTTAGATATATGATCTATTTTGAGTTAATTTGGATATAAGGTGGGAGGTATAGGTTGTGATTAGGTTTTTTGCATATGGATGTCCAGTTGTTGCAACGTCATTTGTTGGAAAAACTAACCTTTCCCCACTGTTGCCCTTTCACCTTTATAAAAAAAATCAGTTGACCATGTCTGTGTGGGTGTGCTTTTGGATTCTCTGTTCGGTTCCATTTATCTATTTGTCTGTTCTTCTGACAATACCATACTGTCTTGATTACTGTAGCTTTATAGTAAGCCTTAAAAATCAGGTAGTGTGAGTCCTTCAACTTTATCCCTTTTTCAAAAAAATTGTTTTGGCTACTCTAGTTCTTTTGCCTTTCAGTATACATTTTAAAATCTGTTTAATAACTATCTGTATCTACAAAAACTCCATGGAATTTTTTTTTTTTTTTTTGAGACGGAGTTTCACTCTTGTCGCCCAGGATGGAGTGCAATGGCGTGTTCTTGGCTCACTGCAACCTCTGCTTTCAGGTTCAAGCGATTCTCCTGCCTCAGCCTCCCGAGTAGCTGGGATTACAGGCGTCCACCACCACGCCCGGCTAATTTTTGTGTTTTTAGTAGAGACGGGGTTTCACCATGTTGGTCAGGCTGGTCTCAAACTCCAGACTTCAGGTGATCCGCTCACCTCGGCCTCCCAAAGTACTGGGATTACAGGCGTGAGCCACCGCGCCCGACCGGAATTTTTATTGGAATGACAGTAGTCTCGTTTTATCTTTGCTTTCCACAATTTCAGCTACTTCTGCAACTGCAGTCTGAAAATAGATGAATATGGTACAAGATCTTTCAAGAGAGAGGGAGATCACATTCACCCAGTTTTTATTATAATGTTATAATTGTTCAATTTTATTGTTGTTAATCCCTTACTGTGCCTAATTTATAAGTTAAACTTCATCATAGATACGTATGTATAGGAAAACATAGCATACACAGGGTTAAGTACTATCTGCAGTTTCAGGCATCTACGGGGGGTCTTGGAATGGATCCCCCCATGGATAAGGGGGGACTCCTATAAAGATAAAGATCATTTCAGGAGAATTGACATCTTAACTTTATGTTGAATCTTCCAATCCATTAATGTGATAGGTTTTTTATTTCTTTCATCAGTGTTTTGTAGTTTTTAGCATATGGATCCTGCACAATTTTTTGGCGCTATTATAAATAATATTATCTCACTAACTTTTGTTTCCAGTTGTTGTTTGTTAATATATAAATATTTAATTAGTTTTTGTATGTTGACCTTAACCCTGCTACCTTAAGCTTACTTAATAATTCTAGGGCGCAGCCAGATTACTTTTAAGAATTTATAACTGGGAATAGTTTTACAAGTTCATTTTTGCATTTTTTTTAAAGATGAAATGTCAAATCTCTTTTTTTTTTTTTTTTTTTTTTTTTTGAGACGGAGTCTCACTCTGTCACCCAGGCTGGAGTGCAGTGGCGCGATCTCGGCTCACTGCAAGCTCCGCCTCCTGGGTTCACGCCATTCTCCTGCCTCAGCCTCTCCGAGTAGCTGGGACTACAGGCGCCCGCCACCACGCCCGGCTAATTTTTTGTATTTTTAGTAGAGACAGGGTTTCACCGTGGTCTCGATCTCCTGACCTCGTGATCCGCCCGCCTCGGCCTCCCAAAGTGCTGGGATTACAAGCGTGAGCCACCGCGCCCGGCCGAAATGTCAAATCTTTAATCAGGGGAAATTTTCTTTTTCCCACTTTTCTTTTGGCAGTATACATACTTAAGTAGCTTTACTGCTACAGGTTGATTATCCCTTACCCCAAAATGCTTAGGACCAGCAGTGTTTGAGATTTTGGATTTTTTTTTTTTTTTGGAATATTTGTATATCCATAATGAGATATCTTGGGAAGAGATCCCAAATCTGAACATGAAATTCATTTATATTTCATATATACCTTCTACACATAGCCTGAAGGTAATTTTACATAATATTTTAAATAATTTTGTGCATAAAACAAAGTTTTAACTGAATTTTAACTATGACTCATCACATAAGGTCAAGTGTGGAATTTTCTACTTGTGGCAACATGTCAGCTCTCGAAGTTTTGGATTTTGGAGCATTTCAAATTTCAGATTTTTGGATTAGGGATGCTTAGCCTGTTGTTAAATGTTTGGCCTGTTGATGGAAGCATCAGCCAAAAAACCCTCCACTAATTTCAAAGTCTAGTTCCTCCCCCTTTTTATAATTAATTAATAGTAATACTGACTAGTTTTATGAAAACCATCCTAATGGACATAATCATGAATTTAAATAGAAGCGTACAATCAGGATAGTTAATGTTGTGACTTTGCTAGCTGGCACATTTTTTGCATTGAATAATTGTTCTGTTTCTTCTCTATCATTTTCTTTTTCCCCATAGGTATTGGGAGAGTTGCTGCTACATCTTTAGGAAATTTGACTAACCATGGTTCTGAAGATTTACCCCTTCCTCCTGGCTGGTCTGTGGACTGGACAATGAGAGGGAGAAAATATTATATAGATCATAACACAAATACAACTCACTGGAGCCATCCTCTTGAGCGAGAAGGACTTCCTCCTGGATGGGAACGAGTTGAGTCATCCGAATTTGGAACCTATTATGTAGATCACACAAATAAGAAGGCCCAATACAGGCATCCCTGTGCTCCTAGGTAGAGTATCAACTTTATTTTCAACTTTTTGTTTTGGGATTGTCTAATGTTAGATTTTGGACTCATATTTTCATCTAAGAGAAAAGCATCCTAAAGCTTGAGATTTGAAAGCCTTGTATTTCAAAATTTACATTTTTCTCTGGACATACATTTAGTAATAAATGACTTTAATAAGTTAAAAAAATACTTTTTTCTTTAAAAAAACCTCAAAAACAAGATCATTGTTCTTATGATCAGATTCTGCTATAATAATGCCAGAATGTTTTTGTTATCGGTGTCCAGAAAATTAAATAATTAAAGCTTCTGCCTTCTTACACTTAAATTTTTACAAATAATACAGACCTATCCCCTAAGTCAGAATGTACAATTGAATTATAGCATGTTGCTGTTTATTCTATTTCAGACATGATGGTATGTTCTGTTTCTTGCTATTACTAGACAAGAAAGTGAAAATTGGGACTGAACAAAACATCCCATATCTGTTTAATAAATACAGCCAGTAATTCTTTGTGCTATTTTGATTGATACCGGGCTGGGTAGATCTGCTTTGTTGCCAGACTTTTAGCCCTGTGCTGCCTGGTAGCCAGTTGTCACATGTGGCTGTTGAGCACTTGAATGTGATTAATATAAATTGAGATGTGCTGTAAGTGTAAATACACACTGGATTTCAAAGTACATAAAAGCTAGTATTAGTTTAGTAATGAAGTCGCAAATATTTCAAATTAACCACAATTGAGCTTCAAAAGCTGAGCCACAAGATTAAAAATGAGTAAAATATCATCTGCATTTTGATAAATGTTGCTTAGTGTCATCTGGCATAATACAGTTTTTTGGTTATAGTGGACATTTGCATTTTCTTAGAACCATTAAAATAGTTATGAAAATGTGTTTTAGTATTATCAACTGGAAAACTAAGCTTTATCATTATTGTGTCGTTTTAATTATTTTACATATTTGGATTTATTAATTCAACTTTGAAAATTTGTTTTTTCCCATGATTCCATGTAGTGGCACCCAATCAGTGTTTATTCAACTACTGAGGTTGTTGTCCTTTGAAAGAATCGAACTTGTGGTGTGGTCATCAGGTGGCAATGATTGTTGCAGTCCAGATAACCAGATTTGAGAGTTTACTTTTCTGTTCATCATTGACATGGTTTGGCTCTGTGTCCTCACCCAAATCTCATCTCAAATCGTAATCCCCATGTGTCAAGGGAGGGACCTGGTGGGAGGTAGTTGAATCATGGGGGCCATTTCCCCCCTGTTGTTCTGGTAGTGAGTTCTCACGAGATCTGATGGTTTAAAAACGTGTGGCAGTTCCCCCTTCTCTCTCTCTCCTGCCACCATGTAAGATGTGCCTTGCTTCCCCTTCACCTTCTGCCATGATTTAAGGTTCCTGAGGCCTCCCAGTTATGGAACTGTGGGTTGATTAAACCTCTTTTCTTTATAAATTACCCAGTTTCAGGTAATTATTTATAGCAGTGTGAAAATAGAGTAATACAATCATCATTAACCTTATGTTTTTACAGAATTTTAATAGTTTTTTAAAAGCAATTTCATCGTTAATTAATTTACGTCTCTCAGCAACTTGGTAGAAGTTGAACAAGAGAGAATAAACGCTGCCCTTAAGCTCACATATGTAGTATTAATAGTTGTCTGGTTGTCTATCTTAGGCCAATCCTTATACAGAATTCTTGACTTACATTAGGTCATTTAATCCTGAGAACAACCACCTGTGGTATGAATTTATTATTCCACTTTTACAAGTATGGAAGCTGAGGCTTAGGGAGTGGAGGAGTTTTGCCTACATTTACATAGTTTGTAAGTGTTAAAGCTGAGGTTCAAATCCAGGCGTACCTGACTTCAAAGTCCCAGTTCTTCCTCATCCCAGTTGTACTGTCAAAGAACATTTTCCTTTGAACCTATTTAGGAAAGAAGAGTTGAAGATAGAATTCAGTTCCATTTGCATATTGATCTTCTAAAATTGTTAACCACAGCATAATCTAACCTTATTTTAATCCCAGTTTAGTAAACAGTGACCTTTTCTTTTTCTTTTTTTTTTTTTTTTGAGACGGAGTCTCGCTCTGTCGCCCAGGCTGGAGTGCAGTGGCGCCATCTCGGCTCACTGCAAGCTCCGCCTTCCAGGTTCACGCCATTCTCCTGTCTCAGCCTCTCCGAGTAGCTGGGACTACAGACGCCCGCCACCACGCCCGGCTAATTTTTTGTATTTTTAGTAGAGACGGGGTTTCACCGTGGTCTCGGTCTCCTGACCTCGTGATCTGCCCGCCTCGGCCTCCCAAAGTGCTGGGATTACAAGCGTGAGCCACCGCGCCCGGCCAACAGTGACCTTTTCTAATATACGCATGCATTTTTTTCTCCCCATTGTTATATATACACCACATTTTCTTTTTTTTTCTCCCTAACTTTTATTTTAGGTTCAGGGGTACATGTGCAGGTTTGTTACATGGGTAAATTGCATGGCTTGGGGATTTGGTATAGATTATTTTATCACCCAGGTAATAAGCATAGTATCTGATAGGTAGTTTTTCTTTTCTTTTTTTTTTTTTTTTCTGAGACAGAGTTTCACTCTTGTTGCCAAGGCTGGAGTGCAGTGGCGCAATCTCAGCTCACCTCAACCTCCGCCTCCCAGGTTCAAGCAATTCTCCTGCCTCAGCCTCCCTAGTAGCTGGGATTACAGGCATGCATCACGAAGCCTGGTTAAGTTTTGTGTTTTTAGTAAGACGGGCTTTCTCCATGTTGGCCAGGCTGGTCTCAAACTCCCAACCTCAGGTGCTCTGCCCACCTTGGCCTCCCAAAGTGCTGGGATTACAGGTGTAAGGCACTACGCCCAGTCCCTGATAGGTAGTTTTTCAATCCTCATGCTTCTCCCATCCTCTGCCCGCAAGTAGGCGTCAATGTTTGTTGTTCCCTTCTTTGTGTCCATGTGTACTCAGTGTTTAGCTCCTATCAACATGTGGTATTAGTTTTCTCTTCCTGCATTAATTCACTTAGGATAATGGCCTCCAGTTCCATCAGTGTTGCTGCATAGGACATGCTCTTGTTCTTTTTTATGGCTGGGTAGTATTCCATGGTGTCTGCATACCACATTTTCTTTATCCAGCCCACCATTGATGGGCATTTAGGTTGATACCATATCTTTGCTATTGTGAATAGTGCTGCAGTTAACATGTGCACGCATATTTCTTTATGGTAGAATGATTTCTATTCCTTTGTAGAAATAGTCCCAGTAATGGGACTGCTGGATTGAATGGTAGTTCTAAGTTCTTTGAGAAATCTCACAACTGCTTTCCACTGTGACTGAACTAATTTATATTCCCACCAGCAGTGTATAAGCATTCACTTTTCTTTGCAACCATACCAGCATCTGTTATTTTTTGACTTTTTATAATAGCCATTCTGACTGATGTAGAATGGTATTTATTTCATTGTGGTTTTGATTTGCATTTCTCTAATAAGCAGTGATGTTGAGCATTTTTTCATATGCTTGTTGGCCACATATACACATAAATCCTTATGTTTGAAGGTGCAGACCCCTTTCAGTCTGAAATAGACCCTTTTGGCCTCCTCAAGTTCAGCTATTAACCTTCAGGTAGTTCAGTGCTTTCCTTACCCTTTCCCATATGTCTCCACTCCCCACAGCATACACAGGCTGTTAGAACTAAAGCATGGTTGTTGTTTTTTTTTTTAATCTCTGTGACTTAAAATAGGTTCTGATCAACTCTAACTCCCATATGTTCTCTTGAGTTGGTAAAAGTTGAAAAGTTATCTGCATTGGATAGAGATATTTCAAACACAATACTCACTGCTGCCTCACTACATATCCTAACCCCCATTTTCAGCCTACAGGAGGAAGAAAACATCCTTTCTTAGAAACTGTCAACCTTTCTGATATGAATTTACAGCTGATGACTATTTCTTGTGGGAATTTACTATTCTAGTTTTAAGCCTTTGTATAAAGGTTAAAACTTAGCTCCAGGTTTTTTATATCCTCCTTTGAACCTGTTTTTGAAAAGACTAAATACCAGCCAGATGAAATATCTTAAAAATACATTATCTTTTAGGTGGTGTAAGTCAGTTTGGACAGAAGGCACACTGAAAAATGCTGAAGTATTATTTGTTCTTTATAATTTCTTGTTTAGATTTTAAGACCTTTATCCTAAAGAATGTCACTCCTTTCTTCTTAGTGTACCTCGGTATGATCAACCACCTCCTGTCACATACCAGCCACAGCAAACTGAAAGAAATCAGTCCCTTCTGGTACCTGCAAATCCATATCATACTGCAGAAATTCCTGACTGGCTTCAGGTTTATGCGCGAGCCCCTGTGAAGTAAGTACATTTACAGCACAAATTTGTTTGAGGAGTGAGAATGGAGTCTCTGGGCTGCTTAATCCAAGTAGTGTGCCATATTTTACTCTTAATAATATTGGGCTTCTAAGTAATACTTCACTTGAATAAAGGATGTCATAGTTTATAATGTGTGAAAATCATTAATTAGAAATATTAGTTCTTCAAACATTTATAGAATCTTCATTTCTTTGTGTGCAGACCTCTGCTATTAGGGATACAAGTAAGAAACTTACATTCTCATAGGAGAAGATTAATTTGTAAATAAGTGATACAGTACTTATGATAAAAGGACCTGGGCTTGGCACAGTGGCTCATACCTGTAATCCCAGCACTTTGGAAGCCTGAGGCAGGAGGATCTCTTAAGTCCAGGAGTTCGAGACCAGCCTTGGCAACATAACGAGAGTCCCATTTCCACAAAAAAAAAATTTAAAAATTAGCCAGGCTTTTTGCATGGTCTATAGTCCCAAGTACTTGGGAGGCTGAGGTGGGAGGATAGCTTGATCTGAGGAGTTCAAGTTCAGCCTGAGCAACATGGCAGGACTCTGTCTCTATAAAAAATTTAAAAATTAGCAGCATGCTGTGGTGTGTGCCTGTGATCTCAGCTACTTGGGAGGCTAAGGTGGGAGGACTGCTTGAGCCCAGGAGTTCGAGGCTGCAGTGAGCTATGCTTGTGCCACTGCACTCCAGCCTAGGTGACAGAGCGTGAGAGACCCTGACTGCCCCCACAACTACTGCCAAAAAAAGGAATGATAGCAGATGGCATTTTCTTTCCTATTTTCCTCTTTTCTTTCTCTCTTGATACCACCTGACCTACAACTGTATGTTTGTATGCTGATTCTAAATCATATGTAATATCTGTATGCGTTTTTATTTTCCTTAAATCTGTAAGAATATGTGCCCAACTGTTAACCTTAGTATTTCTGGGGGTGGATATGGTTGAGGAGAGTTATTCTTTCTGTTGTATGTTATTTCTACTCTATAGTCATGTTTAATAAGAAATAGCATAATCTTTCCTTTTGGGGGAAGAGATAGTACTTAAATGGAATTCCTGGTTTCTTGCGGAAAGAAACAGATTCCTGAAGATTATAGTCTTTCTGAATTCCGTGGTTCTGTGAGCTAATTATAAAACTCAAGGAAACTAGCAAATAGGTTGTAACTCTTCCAAAATGGGCCAGACTGACAAAAACAGAGCAAGTACTATACTTCTTTACTGCTTAAAAACTTAAACAAGAGGTCTAGAAGCCTGTTGCTTCTAGTTGATTCTAATTAATGTTTCTGAAGAGGATGGAAATGGTTAATATTCTATCAACAAAGGGTGAGTGGTTATCTATGAATTAGATAATGAAGAATCAATTATCACAACAAAAAGAGACATTTTTGCAAAAAAATGCATGTTTCTTTTGTTTTTCAGACGATTGAGAATCTGAAATTCTTCAATCCTGAAATTCTTTAATCCTATCTCTCACAGTAATTTACCAACACAATTTTTGCATATACTTCTAAAACTTGATTTAGAAAGACTGTTTTAATTTTTATTTAATTTTTGTAAAGTTATGTTCCTGTGTCTGCTCAAAAAAGTCTATAATGCTTGGTATAACTGTACCCAAGCTGAACTATAGGATAAAATTTTAAAAGTTAGGCCAGGCGCGGTGGCTCACGCCTGTAATCCCAGCACTTTGGGAGGCCAAGGCGGGTGGATCACAAGGTCAGGAGATCGAGACCATCCTGGCTAACACAGTGAAACTTTATATCTATTAAAAATACAAAAAATTAGCTGGGTATGGTGGCACGCGCCTGTGGTCCCAGCTACTCGGGAGGCTAAGGCAGGAGAATCATTTGAACCCGGGAGGCGGAGGTTGCAGTGAGCCAAGATCGCGCCATTGCACACCAGCCTGGGTGACAGAGTGAGACTCCATCTCAAAATAAAATATAATAAAATAAAATTTAATCTTTGATAGCAAAAACATTGTCAAGAACATATTTACTTTGTTATTTCTCACACACACACCAAAACACTAGTTCTCAGCAGTGTGTGGCAAGGGTATTTTTTATTGCAGTGTCTTGGCAATCCTGCAGTGTCACTATTGACCCTGCTCTGGATACAGGTGGAAAAGAGGGAAGAGTGGGCACAGTGTTATGGTGGGTGGGTACAGGGGATTTAGGCTACATGGTGATACCTGGAGCTGAGGATAGCAGCACTGTTGATCTTGAAGTCAGCATGCAATGTGGACAGGTTTTTTTGGTAGCATTATAGCAACTGGCATTTGTATATATGGGTTATTTATAAGTAGTATTTGAATAGAATACTGCCTTAGGAAAAACAGAGCAAAAGAGAAGCTAGAAGCATAGACCACTGGAGTGTTTTACACCCAATTTTCTGAATGATTTACCTGTGTATATACAGTATAAGTAACTAAAAGTTAAACTTGTGGAAGCAAATTTCTTGGCTAGTTAAGAAGGAAAGAATGGGAGTTTATACTTTTCAGAAAAAGAAGGAACACTTAGGTGATTATAGGCAGAAGGATAGTAACTATATAGAAGCAACAGAGGAAAGAATTTGGAATAGGATTTCCATTCCATGCTTTGCAGTTTTTTCACATCTGTGCCCTTCTTGGAGTGCACTTTCTTCCCCCAAAAGGATTTTCTCTAATCTGATTTTGTTGCTTCTACCCATAATCGTACTCTTGATGCTGAATGCTGATTGGCAAGTCAGAAACTTGGCCAGGCATGGTGGTGCACCCGTAATCCAAGCTACTTGAGGGGCAGAGTCAGGATTGCTTGAGCCTAGGAGTTCTGGGCTGTGGTGCACTATGCCAGTCGGATGTCTGTACTCTTTGGCATCAGTGTGGTGACCTCCCAGGAGCAGGGACCACCAGGTTGCCTAAGGAGGGGCGAACTGGCCCAGGTTGGAAATGGAGCAGGTTAATACTACTGTGCTGATCAGTAGTGGTATTGTGCCTGTGATTAGCCACTGCACTTCAGCCTGGGAAACATAGGAGATCTTCATCTCTTAAAAAAAAAAAACAAAAAGACGACAAAATTGTTTGAAGGTTTTTTCTGCCTTTAGACAAAACTCAAAATACTTATAGAGAATGATATTCATGTCTTAAAAATAAGTATAATATTTACCAGCTTATTTTTGTTGTTTTCCTTGCTAGAAAGTACACAGATGATAGATTAGTTTAACATTGTTGTAGTTCACCTGGTATAAATGTAACCATCTTGAATTAGTACACATTGCTGAATTGCCTCTTAGCTAACTCTGGGAGATTAAGATTTTTTGTTAGGAATTATGAATTTGTTTCCAAGAAACACATAAAATCTTAAGTTACATGAATGGTGGACGTTCTAAGAAACACCTTATAACTGTTTCTTCATGGAGGCTCATTGAGTATTTCTTACAGTATCGCTCTAATTTATGTTCACAAGTAGTTGGAGTTTCCCGTTAAAAAGAACAGAGCTTCCTACCAAAGAAATCTACATCTGTTAATAAATTTGCAGCTCTCAAGTAACTGAGTAAAATTGGGAGTCCAATTAAATACGTTTACCTTCTAGTTTTTGCATGTTGTATTACTGACATTTCTGTTGCACATACTCAAGTTGAACAGAAATATGTCAAAATGCCAAGTATAGTGGCTCACACTAACTGCTCAGTACGTTTTCTGTCTCCCTTTTTTTAAATCTCATTTTAAAATATTAGTCCTTTTGAAAGAAAATGGTATAATATCAAAGAACCACTGGGTAGGAAATACTAGTAAATGATCGTTAAAAATAATACTAGAGTTTGCAATCAAAACTTCCTATTATGTCTGCTCTGCAGTATGATTTGAGAGGTATAATTTCAGGTATAACATGCCTTTCCCTAATTCAAGTTCTTTTTGTAGTCTTAGTGGATGTTAACATTCAAAACCACTATTTTGAAGCATCTTGGTCCGTA
Source organism: Hylobates moloch (assembly GCF_009828535.3). Classification (NCBI taxonomy): domain Eukaryota; kingdom Metazoa; phylum Chordata; class Mammalia; order Primates; family Hylobatidae; genus Hylobates; species Hylobates moloch. The sequence goes on from NW_026652291.1 coordinate 55,029,308, forward strand.
GTTCTCTTCCTTTTTGAACTTTTAGTCACTAAGCACTTTTGCAAGAGGTAAAGAGCCTCTTTAGGTTTTAGTGTTTTTCATCTTTGAGAATATTAATTAGAGTGCTGTCTTCATCACATACTGAAATGGAACTATATAGCCAACTACTAAAGGTACTACTGCTAAGCAGGGATCTACTTACCACTGAAAGACTACTAATGGTCTTCCATGATATATGTAAACAGAATCTTTTGTGAATCCTTCACCACACTGAAGCTTTCTACAGTCTACTTATTCTCTCATTTTAAAAAGTTTATTCTTAACTTCTTTAGTTTTCCTGTTTGTTTTTTTAGATGCTTATGTACTCAGCCTCAAGAATATTTAGAGCCACGAATGAGGGTTCCTCTTCATTTCTCCTTCTGTTTGGTTCCTTGTTTGCTGTTGTGAATAGCATTCCTCAAAAAGATCCATCAACATGAATGATGCAAATGACCGTCCATTTTTGTGCATTATCATTTGCAAGCACAATGTGGTCTAAAGTATTCTTAAGTTCCTGACAATTAATTCTTGATGAACTTATAAGTAGCACAAAATATGTTCTTCAGAAATTACAGAACAACTGTAGTTTGAAATCTGTGTTCATGGTTGTCTGGTGTTAATATTAGAATAATGGGTAATTTAAAGAAATAGGTATTCTTTAACTTAAATTGAAATGAAGTAATATTAGCAGTTTTCTCCTTTCCCTAAAAGAATTACATGCAGGCCAGGCGCGGTGGCTCACACCTGTAATCCCAGCACTTTGGGAGGCTGAGGCGGGCAGATGACGAGGTCAGGAGATTGAGACCATCCTGGCCAACATGGTGAAACTCCGTCTCTACTAAAAATACAAAAATTAGCTGGGTATGGTGGCACGTGCCTGTAATCCCAGCCACTTGGGAGACTTGAGGCAGGAGAATTGCTTGAACCCGGGAGGCAGAGGTTGCGGTGAGCTGAGATCACACCACTGCACTCCAGCCTGGCAACATAGCGAGACTCCATCTCAAAAAATCAAAGAATTATATGTAAATAGCAGTTAATAACTCAGATTTTTAAAAAACTGATTTATTTATTTTTAGAAACAGGGTCTTGCTACGTTGCCCAGGCTGGCCTCAAACTCTTGGGCACAAGGAGTCCTCCTACCTCAGCGTCCCAAGTAGCTGGGACTATAGGCACCACCACTGTGCCCAGTTATTTTTAATTAAAACTTATGGTTTAGTTATAAATAAAGTTGACATTTTAAAAAACAGCCTAGTTTCTTGCTAGAAATACATGTTTATGTATGTGTTGTGAACATATATATGATTGTGTTTTAAAACAGATATGACCACATTCTGAAGTGGGAACTCTTCCAGCTGGCTGACCTGGATACATACCAGGGAATGCTAAAGTTGCTCTTCATGAAGGAATTGGAGCAGATTGTTAAAATGTATGAAGCATACAGACAAGCCCTTCTTACAGAGTTGGAAAACCGAAAGCAGAGACAGCAGTGGTATGCCCAACAACATGGAAAAAATTTTTGAGCTGATTTTTTTAAAAATAAAATTTAAGTTTTATAAGAGTTTTAAAATATTTTCACAGATAAAAAATTGCAAACAAGTACTCTGGTTAATAAATGCTGCTTCCTTTGTGGAAATTATGAAATTCTAACTTTACATGTATTTTGTTATTAGAAATTTTCTTTTATTGAACGAGAAAAATTAGTCTATCATTTTAAGAGCCAATATGGCAAACACTTTCAAATACTGTATATTAGGAAACTGCTTTGGTATTCTTGATGGAAAAAAATGCAGCGGAAATGTCATTATGAACAGATGTTAAATAGGAAATTATTACTTGTTAACTTTCCTACAGCAGTACCTTCTTTAAAAAAAAAAAAGAATCTGCAGTATTTTTTTAAAAAAATGTTTACTGCTCTAGTATGAAATATTGTCTGGAAAGGGATGGTTTAAATATTACCATGATGTAGTTTAAATATAAAATAGGATTTGGAACCTTATTGTGATAAGTATTTATATATGATGTATGTTTGTCTCCCCCCTCCAAAGTAAGGAACCCAGCTGGGCATCATGGCTCACGCCTGTAATCCCAGCATTTTGGGAGGCCGAGGTGGGTGGATCGCTTGAGTTCACGAGTTTAAGACCAGCCTGGGCAACATGGTAAAGCCCCATCTCTATAAAAAATACAAAAAAATTAGCCGGGTATGATGGTGTGTGCCTCTAGTCCCAGCTACTTGGGAGGCTGAGGTCAGAGGATGGCTTGAGCCCGAGAGGCAGAGGTTGCAGGGTCAAGATCGCACCACTTGCACTGCAGCCTGGGAGAGAGAGCCAGACCTTATCTCAAAAAATAAAAAATAAAAAAAACAAAACAAAGTAAGGAATCCTTTTAAAGCATGTTGAGAAAGTATTTTTTTTGGTATGAATGGGTGACGGGCCTTTTAATCTTTCAGGAATACATATAAGCATAAGTACTTAGCCTGTATTGGGAAGGTGCATGAAACTCAAAGTTGCTAACATCATCTTCCTTATTTTCCAGCCAGGGCTGTTACTGCATTTAGCATGGCTCTGATGAGACAGTGGAGTTCCTGACAGCATAGCATACTGCCTTCTGACAGACTGGGTTAAGCTACCAAAAATGACAATCAGGGATTCAAAAAAAATTTTTGGTCATTAAATCGATTGCATATTATTACTTTTTAATCTTCTAAGTATTTATCACAGGACTTTAACACCATGTATTTCCCTCCCAGTTTTTCTCCACTTTTGGTTTAATAGTTAAAACATTTTTCATAATTAGTGCTGTACATTTGATTGCAAACAAATTGGTGATACTTCTAAACTATAACTATAAATCTCTAGAATTCTGTGAATTTCAACATTATTTGAAGTAGTTCTTCAGTTATATTTACATGTGTTGTAAATATGTAAATATACTTTTAGCCTAGGAAGTCTTCCAAAATACAAACTACTCCCAGTTGGGTATCAGTGAGTTTGAGTAATTGAAAAAACGTTGACAATGTTAAGTGTTCGATTTTATATAACAAGCTTATTAAATATATTTTTGTGGAAACTAAGCGTGTGGTTTTTGAGTCCATGTTTTAGACATAGTGCTGTATTTCATTTTTCTGTTCAAAAGGCCATAGACAAAGGAATCAATATAATTGAAAGGGGTAATGAAAAGGGGTATTGAAAAATGAAAGTATGGCTAGTGGAATTTTATCACCGGGAAAAGATAATTTGCTGAACTTGTGATCAGACTTTTCTAAGATGTAAGTTTATATATCTTATGAACTCCCACACTCCTCTATCTTAATTGTTCTTTCCTGTCACTTCTTACATCATATCGCTACTTAATTACGGTGCAGCCATTTCTGTGACAGTCTTTAGAAGTTACTCTATTTTGGACCTCCTAGATAAGTATTACTTTTTTCATTAACACACTTTCCTTCTTTCTCTAAGAAGTCTGTTCAGTGAAACTCCACTAGAGATTTTAGTCATTAAGAACTAGAAGTTACCTAAAGGAATTAGCATGTTTTGTAAAATAGAAACTTAAAGTTTGTACTGATGTCAACATTAAATAAAATTCATCTTAAGTCTAAAAAAAGAGATAAACCTTCATCATTCTATATCAGCACCTCTCATTTTCAAATTCAGTAAGCATTTGTTTTTAATCTTAGGAACCAGAGTAAACTTTAATAATAGTTCACATATTAAAAGAATAAACCTATGAAGAATACATTCTTTGTGTACCAAATGAAAAAATATACAATGCAGTGAAACTCACATATACAGTGATTTTTTTGTGCATTTTTATCAAGAGGTTTATATTCTATTAAATCATGTAAAAGCAATATATAGTTTTTGATAAAGCAACTGAAGAGCTCTTAAATGTGCTTAAAAATAAGATTGTGATAGATATAAGATGATACAGATTAAATCAAGCCTGCTGAGTTATGATGCTATGTTTTAACAAATGGCTATGTGAAATAATTTAAAATTTTTTCTGTAGAAATTAAATGAGCATATCCAAACGTGGAATATCACATGATTTAATTATAACCCAGTAGTAGAATTTAGTAAATTCAAGCAGAACACGTGTACTGTTATCATAAATAGACAAATACTTTATAACAGCATTTTTGAAGAAAAATCAGGAAATTGTACATGTTAACAAAATAGTATAACCATGCATACATACATCTGCTTATTAAACACTGAAGTAAAAGAACTAATCCAGTTTGCAGTCTTCAGAGGTGTTTAGTATTTTACTCTGTTCTGATGGAAGCACTTTGAATGTTTGCATGGAGACATAAAACTGAATATTTAATTGACAATTGGTCATGCACCTGTATTTCTTAAAATTTGGATTACATTTTTTTCTTTTCTGATTGTTCAGTAGATTCCGACTTTGGTGTAGGGAAAGCTTGATGATACAGATGTCTGTGGGTTGCTGCTGCACTGTAAAGCTTGTACAAAGCCTAGAATAAAAGCATCAAGATTATAAAACATTTTATTAAACACAGATGTAAAATTTTTTGCTTTTTAGTTTATCGTACTGTATAAAATTTAGCATGTTGAATTTGAAATCTTTTTTAATCGATATATAAATTAATATCTTAAAATTCAAAAGTATTTTCAACTCCTCAATGTGTGCATTAACACTTTTGTGTGTTGACCTTTGTGGTAAATGTTTTATTCTCAAACTGTTTCCTTTTACCTTGCATACCTCTTGGAGCAGACAGCTTCTACTTTGCCCCAGGGGTGTGCTGAAAATTCAAATTGTGAATATTAGCAGTTTTAGATGAATTGTAAGACCTCATAACTTCTGATTGGCAGTAACTATTATGCATAGATAGGCTACTTGCTTTCTGGGCTTCCAGTGTTTTCCTGAGTGGGACCAATTTTATTCTCCATCATTTACTGATACAGTCATGCAGCTAAGCACATATGGTGTCCTTCCCGCAGCACAGTAGGATCCTTCACTTTACACGCTCTTGCCTTGTTTCCATGACTTAGCTAATATCTTACAAACCTTATTCAAAAACATTACCTCAGCAAGCTTTCCTCATTTAAAACTACCTCTTACTGTTCTCTGTGGGCTTTTAATGATGTTTGAATCTTAGGAGTTTTTGTGTATTGTATATTGCTTTATATAAGTGTTCATATCTTTGTTTCCTGGCCTCCTCAGCTAGTGTCTAAGATTTCATCCCCTCTGACTTTCACATACTTGACAGTCATTTACAAATGACTTGTCTGATTTAGTTCTGGAGTTTGTAAAGAGTCTTTGAATATTTTTAAAAGCTGCATAAAAGCTTGAGATCCTTTAAATAGTAATCTGTTGCCAGGAAATTCCATTAATTTTTATCATTTGTGAGTCTGTATACCTACTTTCTTTGGATCTTTTTTTTTTTTGAGTCGGAGTCTCACTCTGTCGCTCAGGCTGGAGTGCAGTGGCACGATCTTGGCTCACTGCAACCTCCTCCTCCCAGGTTCAAGCTATTCTCTTGCCTCAGCCTCCCCAGTGGCTGGGACTACAGGTGCCCGCCACCACACCTGGCTAATTTTTTGTATTTTTAGCAGAGATGGGGCTTCACCATGTTGGCCAGGCTGGTCTTAAAACTCCGGACCTAAAGTGATCTGCCCGCCTCAGTCTCCCAAAGTGCTGGGATTACAGGCGTGAGCCACCGCGCCCGTCCCTGATTTTCTTATGGCATTACGTCTGAATGGTACCATCTTCAGATCTATGAATGTATATTGGTGCAACATAGTATTGTCTTCCATTATATTCTGATTCTAAGGCATTCAATTTAATTCTAATTCTCTTAACATTTTTTTCTTAAGCTTTGATTTACAAAGTTGAAATTTGCTTTTGCTTTTTTAATGAACTTGCTTACTGAATTTTGCATAAAATAACTTCTTATTGACTTGTAAATATTAAATGGTATTTGATTCGAGGACATAATCCAATTATATGCCACAGTAAAAACTGAGGAAAGAATTATCTCTATAGTTCAAGATCAGCTTTGCTTCCTGAAGATAATTACCTAAATGATTCCAGAGTGATAATTTTTCTTAGTGCAACGGATGATTCCTTCGTGGATGCCTAGAGTCTTTTCTAAGATACGTAGTGTTGTTGCACATGTGCAGTAGGAGAAATGAACACTAACTTACAGGTCAGGCCTGAGGTCTGCCAAGAAAGAATACATACTGGCCTGGGCCCTGCTTAAAGTGGTATGTATTACTCTCAATCAAAAGCCAAAGTTAAAAACAACTTCTAAAGGTTGTAGCTACATTTAAATACCCTCCAGTAGTTACATTTCCTCAAGTTTCATAACTGCTTGCTTTACTCTGCAGTAGAGCAGTCCATTTCAGAGCTTAAGAATTTTGAAATTTTCTACACATTCATGAAACAAATACTGATGATATTCAATTCTTACAGTTTTTGTGTGTGTGTAGATCAAATCATACACGATGTCTAGAAAAAGTTAAATATTTTAAGACCATGTTAAAAATTCACAATTACAAATTTAAATGTTGGAAGTCACCAAATATTGTTCTAATCTACATAAAGACATCCTTTAAATGGCTAGTCAGTTTATACAATAAGAATGTCATGTTTACAAATACATAGCTCTGAATTTTAAAAAATTTAACTTACCTCATTTGTACTTCCCTGTGGCAAAGGCAGATTAAAAAGAAAAAAGAAAAGTATATATCCTGCTTTATTAACAGTATTATAATATTCAACTTTGCTTACAATATTAATTTGTGAGCATTTAAGAACAGAACAGATACTCCTGCAGATTTTTCAGTTTAGATTACATATTTTATCAGAATCTTTGAAGAACTCAATTCTGTATTCCTCATAGGTTTTAGCATAACATAGTCTAGGAGGGTTTTGACATTGACCTCAACCCCTCTTAAATCTTTTGTGGTTGAGGGACTATTTGAGACAGTGGCTCAGATGATCCAGTTTTTACTTCATTTCCCATTGTGCCACCACTAGTTTATCTCAGCTAAATCCTTCAAAGACACATTACAATTATGTTATAAAGTATATATAAGTATGTTCTTTTTTTTTTTTTTTGAGACAGAGCTTCACTCTTGTTGCCCAGGCTGGAGTGCTATGGTGCCATCTCGGCTCAATGCAACCTCCACCTCCTGAGTTCAAGCGATTCTCCTGCCTCAGCCTCCTGAGTAGCTGGGATTACAGGCATGCGCCACTACGACTGACTAATTTTGTATTTTTAGTAGAGACGGGGTTTCTCCATGTTGGCCAGGCTGGTCTTGAACTCCCGACCTCAGGTGATCCGCCCACTTTGGCCTCCGAAAGTGCTGAGATTACAGGCGTGAGCCACTGCACCCGGCCATAAGTATGTTCTTAATGCTGGAAGAATTGTAGCTATTACCTGCTGCCTACAGGTACAGAGACAATCTGAAGTAATCTGATACTGCTTTTGGAAGTTTTTAACTAGAAAAGAGAATGATAAGACAATTTATGATAGTGGTTCATATAGCTCCTAACAAAGCTAATGCTAATCAAATCATAGGTTGTGAATATGAGATGTTAACACAAGTGATAATTAGCTAAATAAAAGCTGTTTTCTCTTACAACTTTTAATAGATTTAACATTTTTAGAATAATAAAAAGTAGGCTGGGTGGCTCACGCCTATAATCCCAACACTTTGGAAGGCTAAGGCGGGCAGATTGCTTGAGGTCAGGAGTTCAAGACCAGCCTGGCCAACATGGTGAAACCTCGTTTCTACAAAAAATACAAAAAATTAGCTGGGGATGGTGGTGTGCACCTGTAGTCCCATCTACTCTAGAGGCTGAGGCACAAGAATTGCTTGAGCCTGGGAGGCAGAGGTTGCAGTGAGCTGAGATCACGCCACTGCACTCCAGCCTAGACGACAGAGCAAGACTGCCCCCTCACCCAAAAAAAAAAGTATATATACTACTAAATTGATGTATTTTTTTTTCTAATGCTGAAATGTTAACTGGAAAATAGTTACGTAGGACTTCACATTTTACACAGTATTATATAGTTAGTTGTTTGTATCTGGGCAGGTCATAACATTCTTGATGACTGGGGCCCAATTCCTGTTGATCTGTGTTATTTCCAACATCTATTGCAGTGGCTGGCACATGGATGACATTCAAATGTGTGCTGAATTTAGTTGTGAATTAAAAGTGTTCTTACCTGGTCCCACAGAGCTGCAGCCACCTGGTCTATTACAGCTCCCAGCTCTCGGTATTCTCCAGAGTACCGGATATATGCCCAGGTGCACAGGGTGATAAGGGTCAGTCCCATTATCATATTGCATAAGCTAGCTATGATGTCCAAACCAATGAATCCAGTCACACCAGCAATCACATATGTGATAAAGATGACTACAAACAGTGTGGCTGGGGTACGAGCTGCATGAAAGATATTTTTGCTATCATTGTGCTTGATATATTGGATGTAAAGTTCATCTATTTCACTCTCCAACTGCTGCAGGTAACGCCGGCTAAATTCTTCCCCACCCATCTTCTTCACCCCTCGGAATAGCTTCACAGATTCTTCCTTAAGTTGCAGGTGTTTGGTCTGCAAGTCATTTGGGGCCAGAAATGGTTTGTCACCACCACAAACCTGTATCAGATAGAGAAGTATTTGTTTATGCAATGCAGAGTAAAATTGGCAACTGTATCAAAATTTTTCACTTAGCTAGTTGAGTTTGTTAGAATACGTTAATAATCAGGAGGCTGCATATATGTTTTGTCAGCCCACATCTTTCCACCCTCTATCCACGAGCCATGACTATAAATGGGACTGGTATTTTATAGGTGGCTTAAAGTCATTTTAAATTTTTCTCTTTTTGACGTGGAAAATAATATCACTTAATCCAAGTCCTTCAAGATGAAAAGACGTGTGTGACACAACATGAAGTGCAAACTGAGTTCATTCACAGAATGAATCCAAATCTAAGAAAACTACATATATCCAAATTCTAGGAAATCTAACTACACTGAAGTCATTTTAACCAATGAAGTTTAATAAACAATGATCAATGCTATAAGGCTCTCAGAGTAAACTGTGAAATACACTCTTCAGCAGTTTTACTGATTTTTGTTTGAATGGAGCCAATTGAGTATTTTCTTCCAGAAACTAAGGAGTATATTAAATGTTCTTGAATCACATTTTCAATTTTTTGAAAAGTTACAAGGGTAATCTTAGTTAACCATACCATTCACTTTGGTTACAGGCGTGCCTCAGAGATAATACGTGTTTGGTTCCAGACCACTGCAATAAGCGAGTCACATGATTTTTTTATTTCCTGATTCATACAAAAGTTATGTTTACATTATATAGCAGTCTAGTAAAGTGTGCCATAGCATGTCTAAAAAACATGTACATAATTTAAAAACACTTTATTGCAAAAAAATTCTAAGGATCATCTGAGCCTTCAGCACATCAATCTTTTTGCTGGTGGAGGCTCTTGCCTCACTGTCGATGGCTGCTGACTAATCAGGGTGGTGTCGCTGAAGGTTGAGGTGGCTGTGGCAATTTCTTAAAATGTGACAACAGTAAAGTTTGCCATATTGATAGACTTCCTTTCATGAAAGATTTCTCTGTAGCCTGGGATGCCGTTTGACAGCATTTTACTCATAGTAGAACTTCTTTAAAAATTGGAGTCAATTCTCTCCAACCCTGCCAATGCTTTATTAACTAACTTTATTTCATATTTTAAAGCCCTGGAAAAGGAAAGAGTAGGGGGAAGGGGATGAAGAGAGGTTGATTAATGGGTACAAATAGGCAGAAGAAATAAGACAGTGTTCAATAGCTCAGTAGGGTGACTGTAATTAGCAATAATCTATTGTACATTTCAAAATAGCCAGAAGAGAATAATTCGAATGTTCCTAGCATAAAGAAATATTAAGGTGATAAATATCCCACTTACCCTGATTTGATCTTTACACATTATATGGATGTATCAATTTATCATATGTACTCCAAAAATATGTACATCTATTATGTGTCAATAAAAAATATTCTAAACCCTTTGTTGTCATTTCAACACTGTTCATAGCATCTTCACTAGGAGTAGATTCCACCTTCAGAAACCACTGTCTTTGCTTATCCATAGGAAGCAACTCCTTATCCATTAAGAGATTACAAAATTGAGTCACATCTTCAGGCTCCACTTTTAAGTTCTTTTACTGTTTCCACCACACCTGCACTTCCTTCCTCCACTGAAGTCTTGAACCCCCCTCAAAGTCATCCAGAAGGGTTGGTATCAACTTTTTCCACATTCTTCTTGATGTTGATATTTTTGCCTCCTATAAACCACAGATTCTCTTCATGGCATCTAGAATGGTGAATTTCTCCTGGAAGGTTTTCAATGTACTTTGCCCAGACCCATCAGAAGAATCACTATCTATGGCAGCTATAGCCTTACAAAATGTATTTCTTATTAACTTTCGAGAGTCAAAATTACTCCTTGATCCTGGGCTGCAGAATGGGTATTGTGTTAGCAGGCATGAAAACATTAATTTCCTTAAATACATCTCCATCAGCGCTCTTTGGTGAATAAGTTCATTGTCAATGAGCAGTAGTATTTTGAAAGGAATCTTTTCCTTAGTAGGTCTGAACAGTGGGCTTAAAGTATTCAGTAAACCATGCTGTAAATAGCTGTACTGTTACATAGGCTTTGTTGTTGTATTAATAGAGCACAAGCAAGAGTAGATTTACCATGATTTTTTTTTTTTTTTTTTTTTTTTTTTTGAGACTGGTCTCGCTCTGTCGCCCAGGCTGGTGGCGTGATCTCGATTCACTGCAAACTCTGCCTCCCGGGTTCACGCCATTCTCCTGCCTCAGCGTCCTGAGTGGCTGGGACTACAGGTGCCCGCCACTGCGCCCAGCTAATTTTTTTTATTTTTAGTAGAGACGGGGTTTTACCGTGGTCTCGATCTGACCTCGTGATCCACCCGCCTTGGCCTCCCAAAGTGCTGGGATTACAGGTGTGAGCCATCGTGCCCAGCCTAGCATGATTCTTAAGTGCCTAGAATTTGGGGAATAGTAAATGAACACTGGGTTCGACTTAAAGTCACCAGCTACAAGAAAGTCAGCCTGTTCTTCCAAGCTTTGAAGCCAGGCATTGACCTCTCCTCTCTAGCTGGGAAAGTCCTGGATGGCATCTTCCAATAGAAGCCTATTTCAACCACATTGAAAATCTCTGTTTAGCGTGGCCACCTTCATCAATGATCTCAGGTGGATCTTCTGGATAACTTGCTGTAGCTTCTACATCAAGATTTGCTGCTTCACCTTGCACTTTATGTTACGGAGATGGCTTCTTAAACCTCATGAACCAAAAACCTCTGCTAGCGTCCAACTTTTCTTCTGCATCTTTACCAACGCTTTCAGCATTCATAGAATTGAACAGAGTTAGGGTCTTGCTCTGGATTAGGCTTTGGTTTAAGGGCATGTTGTGGCTGTTTTGATTTTCTATCCAAACTAAAGCTTTCTCTGTGTCAGCAAAAAAGCTGTTTCACTTTTTTACAATCTGTGTGTTCACTGGAGTAGCACTTTTTTTTTTTCTTTTCTTTTCAGAGTCTCAGTCGCCCAGGCTGGAGTGCAGTGCAATGGCGCGATCTTGGCTCATTGCAACCTCTGCCTCCTGGGCTCAAGAGATTCTCCTGCCTCGGCCTCCCAAGTAACTGGGACTACGGGCGTGTGCCACTATGCCCGGCTGATTTTTGTATTTTTAGTAGAGACAGGGTTTCACCATGTTGGCCAGGCTGGTCTCAAACTCCTGACCTCAAGTGATTCACCTGCCTCAGCCTCCCAAAGTGCTAGGATTACAGGTGTAAGCCACTGGGCCCAGTCTGGAGTAGCATTTTTAATTTCCTTTAAGAACTCGTCCTTTGCATCCACAGCCTGGCTAGCTATTTGGTGCAAAGGCCTAGCTTTTGGCCTATGTCAGCTTTTCATATGCTTTCCTCACTAAGCTTAGTCATTTCTAGCTTTTGATTTAAAGTGAGAGATGTGTCTCTTTGAACTTCAACACTTAGAGGCCATTGTAGGGTTATTAATTGGCCTAATTTCAATATTGTTGTCCCTCAGGTAAAAGAAAGGACTGCAGAGAGGGAGGGATGGGGGAACTGCTGGTTGATGGAGCAGTCAGAAAACACATTTATCGATTAAGTTCACCATCTTATAAGAGCACAGTTAATGGCACTCCGAAACAATTACAATTACAGTAGTAACATCAGCAATCACTGATCACAGGTCGCCATAACAGATATAATAATGAAAAAGTTTGAAAAATTGTGAGAATTATCAAAATATGACACAGACATGAAGTGAGCACATGCTGTTGTAGAAAGGGCGTCAATAGACTTGCTTCACATAGGGTTGCCAGCAACCTTCAATTTGTAAAGAGTGCAAGAAAGGGAAGCTCAACAAAATGAGGTATGTATGCCTGCATTTGAGATTTAACTACATCAAGAATTCTTTCATTCTGATTGTCCTTATAAACAATGCCACTCCATATACTACATTTTCCTTGATTCTAAGACTTTAATTTGAATGCAATTTTAATTTCATAACATTTTGTTTTTTGAGACAGATTCTTGCTCTGTTGCCCAGGCTGGAGTGCAGTGGCACAATCTCGGCTCACTTCAAGCTCCACTTCCCTGGTTCAAGCAATTACCCTGCCTCAGCCTCCCAAGTAGCTGGGATTACAGGTGCGTGCCACCACGCCTGGCTAATTTTTTTTTGTATTTTTAGTAGAGACAGGGTTTCACCATGTTGGCCAGACTGGTCTCAAACTCCTGACCTCAGGCAATCCACCTGCCTCAGCCTCCCAAAGTGCTGGGATTACAGGCGTGAGCCACTGCACCCAGCCTAATTTCATAACATTTTCAAGAGAAAATAATATCTATCACAGTAGTACATATACACAATAATTATTAGATCCATCCTAATTTGGAGTGTTAAAATGAGGAAATGTAATAAATAGAAATATTGGCCCTTACGGTTTTTTTTTTTTTTCCTAAAAGCTTTCATCTTTAAGAGAAATACCAAAATTGTGGAATGTAAGGAGGTGTAGTGGCGAGGGTACCACATGCTATTTTAGCTACTAGATTTTATAAATAGTGGAAAGACCTGGCACCCCCCCCCCAATATGTGAATAGGGATATATTACAGAGAGAGACAACTCATTTAAAATGCCTTTAAAATTGCGCACACGATGTTTTTTAAAAATATTTCAGGAATATAATAAATAGACATGTGATACAGGCTGAGAAAAAGGTCAAAGCCACCTCATTGCCTGTGTGTACAGTGTAACATGGAAGAAAAAAGAGAATGAGTTGCATGAAGAATACTGGTTTTGTTTAAGACAGCATTTAAAATATTTAATTCTTACCTCTTCCATTTTTTTGTTGTATGTGTCCTTGGCAGTTGCTACGGCTGCTAAATTGTTAGCTTCTGCTGTGGCCTTTGGACAAAGTACAAAATATGATGTAAAATGCAGTTCATATTGATTAAACTTACACAGGCAGTTCACATTTCAGAGCATCATGTGCAAGAAATGTGCAAGAAACCAAAGTCCTCAAAATAATTTAAAACTGTTACAATATTTCTACTACATTTTAAAAATTAGTAAAAAAGTTTCAAAAACACATAAACAGATTTTTACTCAATACACAATACTTCTAAAATGAATTTTCATTTGGAAGAGTTTTCCTCTCAAAAAATATTTTTTAGCCTGTCATTAAATGCTGGGAAGAAAAAAAATCTATAAACCTAAACTCATGGGGAATAATACATAGTACATTTTATAAATACTAATATACACAAGTGTATCTAAGGACTGCTGCTGATAGAAGAGTGTATCACTGATAACAAAAAGGAACTATTAAGAACTTACATTTTAAAAATATATAAGGAAACTACTTTCTCCCTTTTTAAAATTTATTTATTTTTTATTCTTATTTTTTTTGAGACTGAGTCTTGCTCTGTTGCCCAGGCTGGAGTGCAATGGTGCGATCTCGGCTCACTGCAACCTCCACCTCCTGGGTTCAAGCAATTCTCCTGCCTCAGCCTCCCACGTAGCTGGGACTACAGGCTTGCGCCACCACGCCCAGCTAATTTTTGTATTTTTAGTAGAGACAGGGTTTCACCATGTTGGCCAGGCTCGTCTCGATCTCTTGACCTCGTGATCTGCCGGCCTCGGCCTCCCAAAGTGCTGGGATTACAGGCATGGCCACCACGCCTGGCCAAAATTTATTGACTTATTTTTTAGATATGAGGTCTCACTATGTTGCCCAGGCTGGACTCAAACTCCTGGGCTCAAGTGATCCTCCTGCCTCAGCCTCCTGAGTAGCTGGTCCTACAGGCACATGCCACTGTGCCTGGCTCATTTTAAAAAAATGTTTGTGGAGACCAGTTGTTTAAAACTTGGACCTGCTTTTCTACTGTGTGTTACATGTGTGAATCTAAATCATAATATAAGACTGTTTTCTAAACAAATTTAGTGCAAAGAGAATGAAAACCCTTTGGTATAAAGTGTTTGTGTCTCAACACAAGTGAGGCTGCAATATGTTTATGTGAAAAATGTTTAGATGAACACATAAATAGGTAAAGTTATTAGGCAAATAATCTTCCAATAAATTATTCTGTCTAATATTGTTATTTGGTAATTTCTGACAGCCAGAAATCTTAGCCTTAGTCACGTGTTTTAAAACATGCCTCCTCATTAATAAATACCTGTAACATGGATTTGGGATGCGGTAATTCTTCACCTTGATAGATCTTTATATAAGCCTAAAAAAAAAAAGAAAAAGATTCATGTTCAAGCAATTCCATTCAATATTTCCTCTAATTCTATGAAATTGCATTCTAAGCTCGACATTTCAAAAAATATTTTCAGGAACTTATAACTATTTTATCTTTCTCATACTTAAATTGTCTTTTTTCTTAGTTCATGTTGTTTCCCTTTCCTGAAATGCCTTTTTCAAACATCTCCGTCTGCCAATCTGGCCCTTCTTAAAGGCTCAACTCAATGCAACTCCCTTTAAAATGTTCTTAGACCCCTCTGCCGGGAGTAACCGCCCCTTTTCAGTTACCCACTGGAATCTGTACCCTGATGATGTCATAAGCTTTATGGAACAGACCCTCGTGAAGGTCCTGAATCTCCTACCAAATTGTAAGCACCTCCACAGTGTTACACGCAGTAAAAATTCATATTTTAGATTAATAACATGGCATTTATTGCTGACAATCATGAAGGTAAACAGATCACACAGAACCTATATGATAGCATATTAAATGACAAAACATGAATTTTAAAAATTGAAATTTTAGTCCTTGGAGCATCAGTCCACAATTGGGTTGGGAACTGAAATTCTCCAGGATATATATGGGTTGGTAAAAAGTATTCAGTGCTATCTAAGGAAGGTAAACAGGTAAATGCAAATTTAAAATAATTCCACTTCATATTGGCTCTTGGTGCAGAGAGTAAGAAATGGGGAAGTATTTTCTTCAGTAGGAAGGTATCCCCTTGGGGAAAATCTTCAGAATTATGAAGGTAAAATTCAGAATAGATCATGGACCCTGGGAAACACCCCATCCCCCCAAAAGACTTTTCCAACTCTTACATTCATATTTCAAAATACAGTTCCCTCAAGATAAAAGGGGACAATAAAGTTACCTATATGTGGTTTCCTCAAAAGAATAATTTCAGAAAGTAAGCTTTCTGAAAGATTTTGAAAAAGCTTTTTAAAAAGGATTTCTAAAATCCTTTCTATAGATTCCTCGTACCTTTGCTCCCGTATTATAGGGTCTATAATTTTTGTTTATAGGAATTATGATCCAATATATGTCAAATCTAAGTACTCACAAATGCTCTAGAAATGAGAGTGATACCTTGAAGTACTCCACCAGACCCCGGCAGGTGATTTTATTCCCATTGATCTCTTTAATATCTAGGCTCTCGGGACTCAGTAGCCAAGGAATCAGTATTTTCAAGTTTTTGATGAATTCATCATCTATTTCTACAAGTAAAAGCAAATCCATTATTATTTTTGGAATCCTTCCCAGTCCTCCATGCCACAGAATAAAACATCCTTTGATCTCCCCCATTTCCTCCCCAGTGATAATGCCATCACTCACTTCCCCATCACTTAAGCAACTCCTGAAACCTGCTCTTCTCACAGTGAATGATTCTCCTTGCCCAAATTTCCACTCCCGTTTCATATGTATCTTGTCTTCCACCTATAAGTTAGCTTTCTTGATATTATAAGTTAGCTTGCTTGATTTTACATGTATGCTTTGTATGTAGCCCATTATATAACCAGTTCAAGTTTTGTTTTTGCTTTTTTGTTTGTTTGTTTGTTTTGAAATGAAGTCTTGCTCTGTCACCCAGGCTAGAGTGCAGTGGTGCAATCTCAGCTCACTGCAACCTCTGCCTCCTGGGTTCAAGCAATTCTCCTGCCTCAGCCTCCTGAGTAGCTGGGACTACAGGCACACACCACTATGCCCAGCTAATTTTTATATTTTTAGTAGAGGGGGGGGGGTTTCACCATGTTGGCCAGGATGGTCTTGATCTCTTGATCTCATGATCCGCCCGCCTCGGCCTCCCAAAGTGCTGGGATTACAGGCATGAGCCACTGCGCCCAGCCATAACCAGTTCATGTTTTAAGTCTTGTTTGTGGTTTTATATATATAGGCTCATAAATTTTTATGATTAAGCCAGATTTTTACTGGCTTATTATAATGCATTCCCTCCAGAAAATGTATCCAAAAATTGCTCCGTGCATAGCGTGCCCACCTTCTAAGAACTGTACAAAACTGGGTAAGCTGTGGTAACTGGACTGCAGAGTTCAAAAAGATAGTGACAATGATGCTACCTCTAGTGGTGGAACTCAGCAACACAAAACAGCAAGAAAAGGCCACTTACGCAGATGAGAGGTAGTATGAGTATGTAGCTGTCATGTTTGATATAATTGATTACACATAACCCAAGCTGTAGCAGTAGGTTAAAGCTTAACATTACAGACTTAGCAAAGTAATATAGAAAACAGACAACCAGAGAAGTCTTCTGAACACAGGGATAATTTCTTAAATTGTTATTTCAAATATATGGAAAAATTGGGGCTGGGTGCAGTGGCTCCCGCCTGTAATCCCAGCACTTTGGGAGGCCGAGGCAGGTGGATCATTTGAGGTCAGGAGTTTGAGACCAGCCTGGCCAACGTGGTGAAATCCTGTCTCTATTAAGATATAAAAATTAGCTGTACATGGCCGGGTACAGTGGCTCACGCCTGTAATCCCAGCACTTTGGGAGGCTGAGGCGGGTGGATCATGAGGTCAGGAGATCGACACCATCCTGGCTAACACGGTGAAACCCTACCTCTACTAAAAATAAAAATAAAAAAAATTAGCCGGGCGTGGTGGCACATGCCTGTAGTCCCAGCTACTCCGGAGGCTGAGGCAGGGGAATCGCTTGAACCCGGGAGGCAGAGGTTGCTGTGAGCCGAGATCGCGCCACTGCACTCCAGCTTAGGTGACAGAGGGAGACTCCGTCTCAAAAAAAAAAAATTAGCTGTACATTGTGGCACATGCCTGTAGTCCCAGCTACTCGGAAGGCTGAGGCAGGAGAATCGCTTGAACCCGGGAGGCGGAGGTTGCAGTGAGCCGAGATTGTGCCACTGCACTCCAGCCTGTGCGACAGAGCAAGACCCTGTCTCAATAAAAAAAAAAAAATATACACACACACACACACACATTATATATGTATATATATGGAAAAATACACATACTATGTAAAAAAGCAAGACCTGTCCAGTGACTTGCTTGGTTTCTAAGTAAATTCAGTAACTGCCTGTAATTTTTAAAAATCTAAATTTTAGCAGAGTTACTGAGTTTTCAGGCTTTGGGGTTGGTGATTTTGAAGGCCTTAAAGATTCAAACCTTAAGACTGTGTTTGCATGTTCCCTGTTATTATAGCCCCAGTTATAACATTGGGGCTATATTGAAATACTATTTTATGTTAGAATTTGTTTTCTTTACTTCTTTTATAACACACGCAAGCATGATGCTAGATATCTTTCAAAGTTATTTTGTTTCATGTTTTGTTTCACTTTGAAATTCTAGTGACCATTATTTATAGGTACTTGTGGTGGAGTTTATTCAAACTTATTTTGCTGTTTGCATTGTACCAGTTTTCACTGATAATTTTGCTTTGTACTATATATAGATTTATCATTGTGGTTTGCTTTTTAGTTATTAGTATTCACTGGAATACAATACTGATATTTGTATTTATGTTACCACGTTCCTGTTTTGTGTTTTATTGCCTGCCATGTATCTGTATTCACTAACACTAATAGGTTTCTTTTTTGCTATATGATTTTACATTTTTTCATCTTTAGTAGAATATTACTATACATCTAGAATGTATGAATTCTTCAGTTTCTGAATAAAACAAAGTTTTCTTCTTATAAAACCACTTTAAAATCACTTTCAAAACTTGTATATAAATTTCTGCCCCCAAACGTTCCTTATACAATTGGAATGGAATAAGATACAACTGTGTGTTAATGCACCAGCAGGTGTGGTAATTAATTATCATTAAAGTAACCAGCATCTAACCACACAGTTGTATTAAAAATGTGTCTGAAGATGGCAGTAGCCATCTTTGTTCTCACTGGAACCACTGCTAGGTATTCCAATTTGGGATTCAGAAAATAAGAACAATATATTCATAACATACATAGGTGGTGAGCTCTTGCTAATGTTAGTTGAACACAGTAAAGACATGAACCAGAAAATCTGCAAACCAGTTCAAATCGATTTGCAGAGGGGCATTAATAAGCTTTGGCCTTGCAAGTGTTCAATTAATATATATGAATAGCTGATTCAGAATTATGTTCAGTAATTTTTTCCACAAGGGTAAAATCTTCCAAGGACTTTAGGGGCTTGGTCAAAGTGGTGGTTACCTGACACAATAATTGAGAATATGACGTATGCTTTATAAGAACTCCACAGGGCAGATGCACTAGTATAGTATTGCTGTATAAATTAACAAAGGAAGATATTTTCTCAGGATTTCCTGATTCTGACAAGTGACTGGAAACACACATTTGACTATGCATTCTCAAGTCTAACTGCAGCTGCTAAGGAAGCAGCTCCACATCTTATAACGTGGCTACCTGCCCATTCTACATATGGTACTATAACGCATAGCAACCTCAAAAAAAAAAAAAAGGATAACTTCTTGTTATTTAAAAAATTGTATTTGCTATGCTAGAGTAGGTATTCAGTAAGCACCCAATAAAAGCTGGTTGAATGAAGCATGAATGAATGTGATTCAGTGCCTTTAATCTTTTTCATTTCCTTTTGGGAAGTTCTTAAATTAATAGTAGTTAAATTTAATCATAGTATTATCAGTTTTTAATAACACTAGAAATAGGTAAGACAATAATAATTGCAATACTTTGAGGGACCATGAACAAATAGTTATTATAACAATGATTACTAATGATAATGAGCTAGAAAGTTATTTCTGTGTGTGAAAGAGTATATGAGAAACTATTATCAAAGAACAACTTTTGCATAATTGTTTATTCAGAGACTTTTCTTCACCAGAGGCAACCCCTGAGATGCCAGCCCTCTGGAGACATCACAGTCAGCTGACAAGACATCCTGGATAGAAATCACACCAAATTGTAAGATTCAGGGTGGGATAGAAAAATAATGTAGATAGCAGACTTTCAAAACTGCCCAAAGAAACACGGAGGCAAAGTACGACATTTCTGCACACAAGAGGGCTTTAGCAGCAGTCTTGTAAGATATAAAAGTCTCATTAAAATTGAACTTTTATGGAAATTGAAGCTGCCTTTCACTTCTCTTTTCCCTAGGCAAGCCACTTTGGTAAACTCATAACTTATAGTTAGCTGTAAACCAATTGTGTAGGTCAATATATGCATAGAAGTGAATAAAATTTGATGGAGAACAAATGTCTTAAAAAGTGGGATTCTGGCAAAGCATGGTGGCTTATGCCTGTAATTTATCACTTGAGGCCAGGAGTTCAAGACCAGCCTGGGCAGCATAGTGAAAACCCCATCTCTGCAAAATAAATAAATAAATAATTAAATAAATAACCGGGCATGGTGGCACACTCCTGTAGTCCTATTTGGGAGGCTGAAGCAGGAGGATTGTGTGAGCTCAATAGTTCAAGGCTGCAGTGAGCTATGATCGCACCGCTGCACTCCAGCCTGAGAGACAGAGCAAGACCCCATCTCTAAAAAAATAATAATTGGCTGGGTGTGGTGGCTCACACCTGTAATCCCAACATTTTGGGAGGTCAAGATAGGAGGATTGATTGAACCCAGAAGTTTGAGACCATCCCTGGAAGCACAGCAAGACCTCATCTCTTCAAAGAATTTTAAAAATAAATTAGCTGCACATGGTGCTGTGTGCCTTTAGTCCTAGCTACTTGGGAGGCTAAGGCAAAAGCATGGCTGGAGGCCAGGAGTTCAAGGTTGCAGTGAGCTAGGATCACACCTCTGCACTCCAGCCTGGGCCACAGAGTGAGACCCTGTCTCTAAAGATAAAAAATAAAAATAATAAGTAGGATTCTGCATTTGCATGATTTGTCGTAAACTCTCTCCCTGAGCTCTTTCATTGCAAAATGTATCAGTTAATCTAAGAGCTGTAGCTGTATACTGCAGTAATGGAACAAGCCACAGTAATTTTTAGTTCCAATAAAGGACTGTTGTTGAAGGCACACCCCTCCTCTGCCTGTTTATGTCTCCCAACTCCAGAGAAGAAAGAGAAGCTTTCTCTTTATGTAAGAAGCCTTTCTTTATGTAATTTATTCAAAACACATTAAAGCCATTAGGTAATTGCACAATACTGAGATCTGTGCATCCACTAGTGGGTTGGAATTCATAAGTGTGACAGTGAAATTATAGGAGCCTGTCATCCATATGTACCATATGCTTAGTGCTATCTAGTCTGTTGTATAAAAGTAAGGTAAAATGTATATAAGCACCATGCTGATTAATGATTGAGAAATTTGGTATTGTATTTATGGTACTAACTGCCAAAGTTAAATATAAGGTGTCTGAGAGTAAATGTCATGGGTGCAGGGACAAAAATAATTCATTTGCTTTTCAAATCTGCCAGTTTCATAAAACTGGATACAAGTTATATTGCCCTTTCTTTAATTTTAAATCCCTCCGACAACAATTGTGCTGAAAAGCTTGTAATGTCACTGTCTCACTCCTGGCACGAGGCACAAAGGCCACAGTAAATTAAACAAATGTCTGAATTCAGTGGTATATTCAACACTACGCTTTCAAGTTAAAAAGTCATGTCTTTGAACTATGTCGTATTAACTACAAAGCATATGTCTACAGACCTGGTGGATATCTTTTGGGAAAGATTAACTTCCGTTTCCTCAGATTCCTACCTCCCCTCCCGCTCTTGTTTGTTTGTTTGTTTAACAAGTCAAGCTGCTTTGGAATCTTGTAACAATCAGTGCTCTATTAAAGACATAATTACATCCTATAAGTATACACTATTAGAAAAACGCTCTAGTGCTTTTTTTAAAGGGACTGGTCCTTTCCACACAAGATTTCATTTTTAGTGAAGTTTTTAATAATTTATAATTAAATTCTTTAGGAGCAGTTTTAAAGAGCATTTCTTTCAATCTCTAATTATATAACTTAATACAGAATTCCAATACTATAGACATCTGTTTTCCTTTTTCATGTAGATAAGGAAAATTAAGCATAAAAACATTAAGGAGCACTTCTCAGTGCACAGAGATAAGAAGGTGAGGGTTACTGCCTTCTAGGTGAACTCAGGATCCAGCCTATTTTTGCAGCCAGTGTATACATTCAGCACCCATAGAATCCTACAGTTCACCAAGGAGGAGCACCAGCCCAGGATGCCCTATTCTCCTGACAATTTCTAATCATCAGCCTCCTATCAGTGGATAAACTAAACTATCAGCCATAAGCCCAGTAGATAAAGTGACATTTTTATAATCAGACTAAGTGATGCAAACATATTCATTAAAAGACACAAACCTTTCAATTTTCCATCAAAGTTTGGATTGGTAGCTACTTTTAAGCCAGGATGAGGTAGCAGAAAACAGGAAATGTTGGTGAAACAGGAATGGATGTGTTTTCTGACATTCTGTAGTTCTTCATGCTGGTTCCCTGAGACCTGCAGTAAATCATTCTGAAGTTTAAACTACTTTCATCATAAATTATGCACAGGAATTCTGTGGCATCTTGTATTTGCTATGTCTGTTTGGTCCCACAATGATAAAAAT
Organism: Hylobates moloch; assembly: GCF_009828535.3. NCBI lineage: Eukaryota > Metazoa > Chordata > Mammalia > Primates > Hylobatidae > Hylobates > Hylobates moloch. The sequence goes on from NW_026652291.1 coordinate 55,051,651, forward strand.
GACACGACAGGGCTGCTACTAAAGAAAGAAGAAAGTCTTGGGTGGGTTTGCCCACACAGAGCCGTCTAAATATAGAAAACATATGGCATAGTTATAATTAACAAGTGTCTACCCTTATGCTAACTCAAATGGGCCTTCCCACTTTTTAACACAAATTAGTGGGGTTTTAATCTGGCTAGTTTCTGCAAATTCAAATTTTAATTCAAAGCACTCGTAGTAGCCACAAAGAGAAAGTAAGATATTTCTACTTCTTTTTAGTAGATATTCAAGACAGCCTCCTATTACCTGGTAAGTGTACATTTGATACACTTACATTACATGTACATGTGAATAGTTGGGTGTTTACTTACAAGCTAAATCACCCTCACCTCCCACTTTATGTAAATACATATTTGATAGTTTTTAATATAGACAAACTATTATGACTGTAAACCTAATAAGTTCAGAGATCCCAATTTTCAAGGAACATTTTTGTAAATTTTGATCTTTCTCCCTGATTTCCCAGTAGGCACTTTTGGTGATATCTGCTCAGTGTAACAATTTGTACAGTATTGAACTGGCACGATGCAGAAAGTGGAAGGCCTTCTAATTTTACATTCTGTGTTCTAAGATTGACTCCAGGGATTTCAAAATTAGATATTTGTTACATTGACTTTGAAACCTCTACTAAAACCGGAATCTTGATATTTGCACTGTCAGTCTTGAAGTGATTTAATTCTTCAAAGTTTTATCTTTAGGAGTAACTTATTGTTTTATAGATCTATACTAAGAATTCTTCACCTGTGTCATTAATATCAATAACAAATGAGATTGTAGCTAGTGGCTACTGAGTGTCTATTCACCAAATGATCCAACAAAAATAATTCTAGATTATTATCAGTGAAATTTCATGCACCTAAATATCTAACAAACCTTGAGGCGTTTTTCCAAGAATTTGGCACCACCATCGGCTCCATATGAAAATTCATATGGGAAACTCCAGTCTCGAACAAGAAATATCAGACTCTAAAAAATGATAAGAAAGGATTGATATGAGGACTTTAAGGTGCCTCCCTTTGCTTTTTACGGAAACCAATTATAATATCATTGTCATTTGAATATCGCTCTTTCCCACATTGCTGAATTAAAAATCAAACATAAAACCTTTGAAAGTGTCTGGGCAGTCTCTCCCCTATGAGATCATCCTACCTATTTCCATTAAATGTGAACAGAAGGCTGCGTACAAAATGCCAGCATGAATGCACCCCACTGAGAGATGACAGAGATGACTCCCAAACTGCCTGAATGGAGCTGTGTCACTATAATCAGATTTTGTGTAGAATATGTTCCTAGGAATCTTCCTTTCTGATAGCTATGGCTGAATACAGGCATAAGATATAAGATCAGCTTTTCTTTTATTAAGAAATTGTTTTAATGTTTTTATAGAAATGATACGTATGTATGCTCATCATAAAAAGTTCAAACTAGATAGCAAAGTCCAGAGAAAATTAAAAAATGCACCCCAAATCCCATCTCCTGGATTTAACGATAGTTAACATTTGGTGAACATCATCCAGTCATCTCCTTAGGTACATACACAAATGGAAGAGGGCTAAAAGAAAGAAAAAGGAGAAAAACAGTTTCATAAAAAGTGGAACTGTTTTGTATGTGGCATTTTAAATAAAAAGTATTAAAATGCACTTGAAATTAACTGACTAAAAGGAAGATGAGATGACATTTAAAATACTGCTGAATTTCAAGTAAATGATTTTTTTTACCATTAGAAGTTCTAATAAATTCACTTGAGGTTAAGAACAAAGATTTTGGAAAACATTGAGCTGGGAGTCATGTGTTTAACTTTTTATACCTTTGAATGGAATACAGCCCACATACAGAAAACTGCACATTAAGTATATAGCTTAATGAATTTTCACAAACTGAACACATTGTGTAACTAGCACCTAGATCAAGAAACAGAGAATGTCCAGCACTCCACAGGCCCCTCCTCCTGCCACCCTCCAGTCATGACCCCTTGCTCAAGGGTAACCACGTGCCTGACTTTTAACAGCATCAGTTCGTTTTGCCTGTTTTTATAATTTGCGTAAGTGGAATCATACATGATACATGATATATTCTTTTGGTCTAGCTTCTGTCACTCCACATTATATTTGTGAGATTATATTATTGCATAATTGTTCATAATTCATAGTCATTACTGCGCAATTTCCCATTATGTGAATAATGATTAATTCATTCTGTAGATGGGCATTTCAGTGTCTCTAGTTCTTGGCTGTCATGAATAGTGCTGCTATGAACATTCATGTGTCTTCTGGTCTTCTTTCTGTGTCTTCTTTCTTTTGCGTTTATAACTAAAGCAGAATTACTGGGTAGAGAGTGTGCACATGTTCAGGATTGGGTGATATTGTCCGTTTTCCAAAGTACCAATTTATAACCTTACCAGCAGTCTTAGAGGGTTCCTGATGCTACACATCCTCACCAATGCTTGATATTCTCTGTCTTTTTAATTTTAAACATTCTGGAGGGTGTGGTTTAGTAGCCTAGCCCATTGTGTTCAATATGAATTTCCCTGATGATTAATGAAATTAAGCATATTGTCATACGTTTGTTGGCCCTTTGTGTTTATTCTTTTTTCTGAAGAGGCTGATCAGGTCTTTTGTCTTTACTTATTGGTTTGGAGTCATGCTTTTTAAATATATGTTTCACCTTTAACTCCCTACCATAAGAAAATCAGCATTCTCAGATTTCCTCTTACCACTCCTCCCTTCCTTCTACGTTTTACATGTCATAACTTTGAAATAAAACCAAAAGCAGTTTGAGTAAATGTTTAAAATATAATAAACATTGAAAGATACTACAAACGCATATGGAAATTACAATTTATATATGTACTATTGCTATGTGTTCCCATATCATCCTGAACTTCCCCTATTATAACACTTCTACTAGAATTTGGTGGACTTCTTTCAGTTGTAAGTAATGAAATCCAATTCCAACAAGTTTAAGCACGAAAGTAGATAATTGGTTCTGTAATTGGAAAGGTCAGTGGTGTAGGTGATTTCAGAAGGATTTGGGACACTTAAGTGACATCAAGGCTCTTTCTCTCTCTGAACAGTCCTCTCTACATGATGGCCAAGATGACCACTGAGATCCAGATTCACATCCTGCTAGCTTAGCAACACCAGTGCAAGTCAGTTTTTCAAGACAGCTATGTCAGGAAATTTCCAGGAATGGGCCCAGTTTGATCATATGCCCAGCCCAGAAATAATCACTATGGTCAGAGGGATGGGATGGTCTGAATTGTCACCTGTATGTAAGGGGTGAATGTCATCAGGTTCAACTGAACCAAAGGGAATTGGAAAGAGGAGTTCTACTGCTAGAAGGGGAACTAGACAGAAAAAGAAATAGATAACTCCAAACCATAATGTTATGGTGCATTATTTATAGACTGTAAGCCTTCTAGAGGCAAAAATTGAATCTCTTTCTTGATCATTATAGTATCCTTAACACCTAGTACACTGCTTGGCACAGAATCAGTGCTTAATACAGTTTTGTTGAATAAATCATTTTCTCATTTTTTAATTATCAATTTCACAATGTCAGGGTTTAAAATATTTACACTCTGTACTCACAATATTCAAAGTTGTTTGGCTTTAGTGTTATATTTAATTGGATTCACTACATCAAAAATCCTCTCACTATCAACTTCTCCATACCTGAGCTCTTATTTTGAATAAAATAAAAGTGGGCCAAATTTTGCCATATGGTTTTCCAAGAAGCAGTATTAGGATTGCTGTATTTCCTGGGTACTCACACTCTTGAGCATATCTTCTGTTGCTTTCATAGTTAATTAACAAATTGGCAGGATATAAAAATTCTTAGGGTGATTCTTTCAAAACCTTGTCAATTATCATTCATCTGTCTTTTTCCACGGAATATTGCTATGGAAAACTCTGTGTGGATCCTTTGTTCTTAAAAGTTCAATAACTTTACAAGTATATTCTCATATTGACTGGAATGGATCAGTTTTCTCTAGGGAAATAGTATGAAGATTCAAGTTTTATTCGAGAAAAGTTTTTTCCTCATCTCTTTAAATATTTTTCCTCTATTACATTTATTGTTTCCTCATTTGTTTCATTTTCTTCTTCAGGGGCTCTCATTATGCATATGTGGTAGAGAGGCAGGTGGGAATCCAGGTTTTATAGGGCCTGAACCTTACATAGTCTGTGGGGCAGAGGAAAGCCTCTGTAAGAAAAAGAATGCAGAATTAGGCTTGAAAGTGAGTATTTATTTAGAATGAGGAATATAAATTACAAATTCAAAAAACTGGCTAGTATCACAAACAAAAAAATCCAGAAAAATAACTAACATAACTTTATAACAGTTTTCTTTCCCCCAAAGGTGTTCCAAGTTCATTTCCTGCCTTAGACCTAGAATCGGGCATTTTTCTAAGAAGCACTGGTTTCTTTTAGTAGAATATGGTACTTCAAGATTATAATGCTCAAAGTGCTGCTGTATTGGTCAGTGTTTCTAGACCTTTCAGTGGGCAGAGCTAGAATAAAATTGTGTGTGTGGTGTGTATGTATGATAAAATGCCTCATAAATTCATAGTGACATTCCCAATTCAAATTCAGGACTATAGAGTTTCCACTGAATGTCTATATTATATCCATATCTCCTTGTCCAAGAATCTTGAATCAAGAATCTTGATTCTTAATGCATCAGGGATGGTTGAATTATGATATCCCATAATTACTCATTTTTTCAATGCTCTAATACATACACAACAGCTGCAGAGTAGCAGTACCAATACCACCATCAACTACTATGAATACTTAATGAAAGTTTTTTTTAAATTTGGCACATGCTCTCCTCATTCTCCTACTTTTTAGTTTATCTATTCATTCATTTATTTAAAGAAAATAGACATTACAATGTTCTCTCCCTTTTGTTCCTCATTTATTCTAAGTTCCACAAACAAATATACATTGAATGATCACTCCTAGTCCTTATGTCATCTTTGCTGATCTGAAATTCACTCTTTAGTAGATTTTGCATTAAGGGTCATGGGAATATTCCTTGGATTTTTACATGTTGATAATAGTTGTGGCCCTTTATAACTGAAAGTCAATTTTGCTGGATGTAAAATCCTTGAATCACATCTTTTTTCCTTAAACAGGGTCACTTCTAAGTGGTGTGTGATTATGGATCTTTCTTGTTTCCATAAGATGGAGCCTCTCCTCCCTCTTATTTTGTTTTGTAGATTCTTGTGGGGAGAGGAGGGATTCTTGTAGAGAAAAGAATTAAAAATACCCACATCCACCCTCTTTAAGTAGTCTGCTAACTTTAAATAGATGTCCATTTTTGCCACAATTTTTGTCAAAATATAATAATTTGTATTTTGAACATTTCTTCCTAAAACATGTATTTTGAAAATAGATGTTAGCTGGGAAGTAATTTTTTCAAAATAGAGGTTCATGAACCAGGATAAATGAAACCAAGTATGTGGATTTGGCTGTATTTTGCATTTTTCTTGGGAGCTTTTAGTCTCATTTCTTGGTCTTTTTCACTGGGCATCTTCCCAATTCAAAATAATGAGGACCATGTGCGGTATAGAAGCAAATATAAAGATTCATTTTTTAAAATTAGCAATATATAAAGTAATCATGAAATTAATGGCAATGTTCCAACTCCCAGGTTTCCTGCCTGATGCTCTCATCCAGTGATGTGCTGATAAACTGGCTCTCTGACAAAAAAACAAATGCCTTGATTTGTAGCATTTGCCAATTTCTGTGGTGTAAATATACCCATCATGGCTGATTCCAAGCTATTAAAAGTTTAATAACTGGTTTACATAATTCCCGAATATTTAATAATTGGTTCTCATGAATGGGGATGAGCAATGCCTACTGTCCCCCACCCCTCCCTAGATAACTTATATGTTTTCCATTCATCGTGTACGGACTTCTACGAAATTCAGTCTTTATGTCAAAATCCATCAGTTTTTCTACACTGCAGAATCTTGATTTGCTCATGTATGCATACAGGTAGAGATAAAAACCAAGAATACAAATTAGCCTAATTTGCTCGGATAAAAACATACGAAGCCACAAATACTTTTTTTTTTTTTTTATTATACTTTAGGGTTTTAGGGTACATGTGCACAATGTGCAGGTTTGTTACATATGTATCCATGTGCCATGTTGATTTCCTGCACCCATTAACTCGTCATTTAGCATTAGGTGTATCTCCTAATGCTGTCCCTCCCCCCTCCCCCCACCCCACAACAGTCCCCGGAGTGTGATGTTCCCCTTCCTGTGTCCATGAGTTCTCATTGTTCAATTCCCACCTATGAGTGAGAACATGCGGTGTTTGGTTTTTTGTCCTTGCGATAGTTTACTGAGAATGATGTTTTCCAGTTTCATCCATGTCCCTACAAAGGACACGAACTCATCATTTTTTATGGCTGCATAGTATTCCATGGTGTATATGTGCCACATTTTCTTAATCCAGTCTATCGTTGTTGGACATTTGGGTTGGTTCCAACTCTTTGCTATTGTGAATAGTGCTGCAATAAACATACGTGTGCATGTGTCTTTATAGCAGCATGATTTATAGTCCTTTGGGTATATACCCAGTAATGGGATGGCTGGGTCAAATGGTATTTCTAGTTCGAGATCCCTGAGGAATCGCCACACTGACTTCCACAATGGTTGAACTAGTTTACAGTCCCACCAACAGTGTAAAAGTGTTCCTATTTCTCCACATCCTCTCCAGCACCTATTGTTTCCTGATTTTTTAATGATGGCCATTCTAACTGGTGTGAGATGGTATCTCACTGTGGTTTTGATTTGCATTTCTCTGATGGCCAGTGATGATGAGCATTTCTTCATGTGTTTTTTGGCTGCATAAATGTCTTCTTTTGAGAAGTGTCTGTTCATGTCCTCTGCCCACTTTTTGATGGGGTTGTTTGTTTTTTTCTTGTAAATTTGTTTGAGTTCATTGTAGATTCTGGATATTAGCCCTTTGTCAGATGAGTAGGTTGCAAAAATTTTCTCCCATTCTGTAGGTTGCCTGTTCACTCTGATGATAGTTTCTTTTGCTGTGCAGAAGCTCTTTAGTTTAATGAGATCCCATTTGTCAATTTTTGCTTTTGTTGCCATTGCTTTTGGTGTTTTAGACATGAAGTCCTTGCCCACGCCTATGTCCTGAATGGTATTGCCTAGGTTTTCTTGTAGGATTTTAATGGTTTTAGGTCTAACATATAAGTCTTTAATCCATCTTGAATTAATTTTTGTATAAGGTGTAAGGAAGGGATCCAGTTTCAGCTTTCTACATATGGCTAGCCAGTTTTCCCAGCACCATTTATTAAATAGGGAATCCTTTCCCCATTTCTTGTTTTTGTCAGGTTTGTCAAAGATCAGATAGTTGTAGCTATGCGGCGTCATTTCTGAGGGCTCTGTTCTGTTCCATTGATCTATGTCTCTGTTGTGGTACCAGTACCATGCTGTTTTGGTTACTGTAGCCTTGTAGTATAGTTTAAAGTCAGGTAGCATGATGCCTCCAGCTTTGTTCTTTTGGCTTAGGATTGACTTGGCGATGCGGGCTCTTTTTTGGTTCCATATGAACTTTAAAGTAGTTTTTTCCAATTCTGTGAAGAAAGTCATTGGTAGCTTGATGGGGATGGCATTGAATCTATAAATGACCTTGGGCAGTATGGCCATTTTCACGATATTGATTCTTCCAACTCATGAGCATGGAATGTTCTTCCATTTGTTTGTATCCTCTTTGATTTCATTGAGCAGTGGTTTGTAGTTCTCCTTGAAGAGGTCCTTCACATCCCTTGTAAGTTGGATTCCTAGGTATTTTATTCTCTTTGAAGCAATTGTGAATGGGAGTTCACTCATGATTTGGCTCTCTGTTTGTCTGTTATTGGTGTACAAGAATGCTTGTGATTTTTGTACATTAATTTTGTATCCTGAGACTTTGCTGAAGTTGCTAATCAGCTTAAGGAGATTTTGGGCTGAGACAATGGGGTTTTCTAGATATACAATCATGTCATCTGCAAACAGTGACAATTTGACTTCCTCTTTTCCTAGTTGAATACCCTTTATTTCCTTCTCCTGCCTGATTGCTCTGGCCAGAACTTCCAGGACTATGTTGAATAGGAGCAGTGAGAGAGGGCATCCCTGTCTTGTGCCAGTTTTCAGAGGGAATGCTTCCAGTTTTTGCCCATTCAGTATGATATTGGCTGTGGGTTTGTCATAGATAGCTCTTATTATTTTGAGATACGTCCCATCAATACCTAATTTATTGAGAGTTTTTAGCATGAAGGGTTGTTGAATTTTGTCAAAGGCCTTTTCTGCATCTATTGAGATAATCATGTGGTTTTTGTCTGTGGTTCTGTTTATATGCTGGATTACATTTATTGATTTGCGTATGTTGAACCAGCCTTGCATCCCAGGGATGAAGCCCACTTGATCATGGTGGATAAGCTTTTTGATGTGCTGCTGGATTCGGTTTGCCAGTATTTTATTGAGGATTTTTGCATCAATGTTCATCAAGGATATTGGTCTGAAATTCTCTTTTTTGGTTATGTCTCTGCCAGGTTTTGGTATCAGGACGATGCTGGCTTCATAAAATGTGTTAGGGAGGATTCCCTCTTTTTCTATCGATTGGAATAGTTTCAGAAGGAATGGTACCAGTTCCTCCTTGTACCTCTGGTAGAATTCAGCTGTGAATCCGTCAGGTCCTGGACTCTTTTTGGTTGGTAAGCTATTGATTATTGCCACAATTTCAGAACCTGTTATTGGTCTATTCAGAGATTCAACTTCTTCCTGGTTTAGTCTTGGGAGGGTGTATTTGTCAAGGAATTTATCCATTTCTTCTAGATTTTCTAGTTTATTTGCATAGAGGTGTTTGTAGTATTCTCTGATGGTAGATTGTATTTCTGTGGGATCGGTGGTGATATCCCCTTTTTCGTTTTTTATTGCATCTATTTGATTGTTCTCTCTTTTCTTCTTTATTAGTCTTGCTAGCGGTCCATCAATTTTGTTGATCTTTTCAAAAAACCAGCTCCTGGATTCATTAATTTTTTGAAGGGTTTTTTGTGTCTCTATTTCCTTCAGTTCTGCTCTGATTTTAGTTATTTCTAGCCTTCTGCTAGCTTTTGAATGTGTTTGCTCTTGCTTTTCTAGTTCTTTTAATTGTGATGTTAGGGTGTCAATTTTGGATCTTTCCTGCTTTCTCTTGTGGGCATTTAGTGCTATAAATTTCCCTCTACACACTGCTTTGAATGTGTCCCAGAGATTCTGGTATGTTGTATCTTTGTTCTCTTTGGTTTCAAAGAACATCTTTATTTCTGCCTTCATTTCATTATGTACCCAATAGTCATTCAGGAGCAGGTTGTTCAGTTTCCATGTAGTTGAGCGGTTTTGAGTGAATTTCTTAATCCTGAGTTCTAGTTTGATTGCACTGTGGTCTGAGAGACAGTTTGTTATAATTTCTGTTCTTTTACATTTGCTGAGGAGAGCTTTACTTCCAACTATGTGGTCAATTTTGGAATAGGTGTGGTGTGGTGCTGAAAAAAATGTATATTCTGTTGACTTGGGGTGGAGAGTTCTGTAGATGTCTATTAGGTCCACTTTATGTAGAGCTGAGTTCAATTCCTGGATATCCTTGTTAACTTTCTGTCTCGTTGATCTGTCTAATGTTGACAGTGGGGTGTTAAAATCTCCCATTATTATTGTGTGGGCGTTTAAGTCCCTTTGTAGGTCACTCAGGACTTGCTTTATGAATCTGGGTGCTCCTGTGTTGGGTGCATATATATTTAGGATAGTTAGCTCTTCTTGTTGAATTGATCCCTTTACCATTATGTAATGGCCTTCTTTGTCTCTTTTGATCTTTGTTGGTTTAAAGTCTATTTTATCAGAGACTAGGATTGTAACCCCTGCCTTTTTTTGTTTTCCAGTTGCTTGATAGATCTTCCTCCATCCCTTTATTTTGAGTCTATGTGTGTCTCTGCACGTGAGATGGGTTTCCTGAATACAGCACACTGATGGGTCCTGACTCCTTATCCAGTTTGCCAGTCTGTGTCTTTTAATTGGAGCATTTAGCCCATTTACATTTAACGTTAATATTGTTATGTGTGAATCTGATCCTGTCATTATGATGTTAGTTGGTTATTTTGCTCGTTAGTTGCTATTGTTTCTTCCTAGCCTCGATGGTCTTTACAATTTGGCATGTTTTTGCAGTGGCTGGTACCGGTTGTTCCTTTCCATGTTTAGTGCTTCCTTCAGGAGCTCTTTTAGGGCAGGCCTGGTGGTGACAAAATCACTCAGCGTTTGCTTGTCTGTAAAGTATTTTATTTCTCCTTCACTTATGAAGCTTAGTTTGGCGGGATAGCAAATTCTGGGTTGAAAATTCTTTTCTTTAAGAATGTTGAATATCGGCCCCCACTCTCTTCTGGCTTGTAGAGTTTCTGCTGAGAGATCAGCTGTTAGTCTGATGGGCTTCCCTTTGTGGGTAACCCGACCTTTCTCTCTGGCTGCCCTTAACATTTTTTCCTTCATTTCAACTTTGGTGAATCTGACAATTATGTCTCTTGGAGTTGCCCTTCTCGAGGAGTATCTTTGTGGCGTTCTCTGTATTTCCTGAATCTGAATGCTGGCCTGCCTTGCTAGATTGGGGAAGTTCTCCTGGATAATATCTTGCAGAGTGTTTTCCAACTTGGTTCCATTCTCGCCATCATTTTCAGGTACACCAATCAGACGTAGGTTTGGTCTTTTCACATAGTCCCAAATTTCTCGGAGGCTTTGTTCATTTCTTTTTATTCTTTTTTCTCTAAACTTCCCTTCTCTCTTCATTTCATTCATTTCATCTTCCATCAGCGATACCCTTTCTTCCAGTTGATCGCATCTGCTACTGAGGGTTCTGCAATCTTCGCGTAGTTCTCGAAACTTGGCTTTCAGCTCCATCAGCTCCTTTAAGCCCTTCTCTCCATTGGTTATTCTAGTTATCCATTCTTCTAATATTTTTTCAAAGTTTTTAACTTCTTTGCTATTGTTTTGAATTTCCTCTCGTAGCTCAGAGTAGTTTGATCGTCTGAAGCCTTCTTCTCTCAACTCATCAAAGTCATCCTCCATCCAGCTTTGTTCCGTTGCTGGTGAGGAACTGCATTCCTTTGGAGGAGGAGAGGTGCTCTGTTTTTTAGAGTTTCCAGTTTTTTTGTTCTGTTTTTTCCCCATCTTTGTGGTTTTATCTACTTTTGGTCTTTGATGATGGAGATGTACAGATGGGTTTTTGGTGTGGATGTCCTTTCTGTTTGTTAGTTTTCCTTCTACCAGACAGGACCCTCAGCTGCAGGTCTGTTGGAGTTTACTAGAGGTCCACTCCAGACCCTGTTTGGCTGGGTGTCAGCAGCGGTGGCTGCAGAACAGCGGATTTTCGTGAGACCACAAATTCAGCTGTCTGATAGTTCGTCTGAAAGTTTTGTCTCAGAGGAGTACCCGGTTGAATGAGGTGTCAGTCTGTCCCTACTGGGGGGGTGCCTCCCAGTTAGGCTGCTCAGGGGTGAGGGACCCACTTTAGGAGGCAGTCTGTCCATTCTCAGATCTCCAGCTGCGTGCTGGGAGAACCACTACTCTGTTCAAAGCTGTCAGTCAGACAGGGACCTTTAAGTCTGTGGAGGTTCTTGCTGAGTTTTTGTTTGTCTGTGCCCTGCCCCCAGAGGTGGAGCCTATAGAGGCAGGCAGGCCTCCTTGAGCTGTGGTGGGCTCCACCCAGTTCGAGCTTCCTGGCTGCTTTGTTTACCTAAGCAAGCCTGGGCAATGGCGGGCGCCCCTCCCCCAGCCTCGCTGCCGCCTTGCAGCTTGATCTCAGACTGCTGTGCTAGCAATCAGCGAGACTCCGTGGGCACAGGACCCTCCGAGCCAGGTGCGGGACACAATCTCCTAGTGTGCCGTTTTCCAGGCCCGTTGGAAAAGCGCAGTATTGGGGTGGGACTGACCCGATATTCCAGGTGCCGTCTGTTTCCCCTTTCTTTGACTAGGAAAGGGAACTCCCTGACCCCTTGCGCTTCCCGAGTGAGGCAATGCCTCGCCCTGCTTCGGCTCGCGCACAGTGCGCTTCACCGACTGTCCTGCACCCACTGTTAGGCACTCCCTAGTGAGATGAAACCGGTACCTCAAGCAGAAATGCAGAAATCATCCGTCTTCTGTGTCGCTGGGGCTGGGAGCTGGAGACCGGAGCTGTTCCTATTCGGCCATCTTGGCTCCACCCTCTCCACAAATACTTTTTAAAATTAAATTCAGTCAGGCAACTGGGTCAAATGATGGGCCTATACTATACTTAGCTTAAAAGTGAAATAATCATCTAACTTTTTAAAATCATGACAAATTTTATTAGCTTCCCTTTGGAGACTATATCTTTCAGGAAATTATTCAAAAGGAGTATTACAACATGACTTGATAACAGTGAAAAACTGAAATAAATCCAAATGCTCAACAATTGAGAAATAGCTATACAAACTATGGTGCATTAACATAACACATAGCTATTAATAAGTATGTAGAATATATCAACACATGAGTTGACTATGCAGTATAAAAAGCTTATATGAAAGAAATGTTATTTGAAAAATAACAGTAAATTTATGTGCACATCCATTATAAATATATGAAATTATTCCTACACTCACAGAAAAAGACTACATAGTCTAAAACCATACAGCCAGTAACTATCTGAACTGGTTTTTAATACATTTAATCAGTTTCTAATTTCAGTTTCAGGTAAAAGTAAACACCAGAACTGGTTTTAAACCCAAAGTAAGTAACAATTACTTCAATCAACAACCCACACAAAAAGCCACAGGGAGCCTCATTGTTTTAAAAGTCAGTCAAGTAGTCAAAGACTCACTCCAGAAAACTTACTGTTTTCACCTCTACACCCAACACATTTAACAAAAGACATATTCTCAGACTGATGTCAACCCATCTTGCCTCCATAACCCACAAAACTCCAAAACACGCCCCAGACACCTACATGTGGTCATCAGTTTACTTTGCTCAATGAGACTATGCCTCACCAGCAGAGCTCTACTTCACTAAGCAATAAGTTTAGTTTTATTTTTTTAAGTCATATTTTGAGAGATGGTCTTATCCTTTGCCAATTCTGGACGTCTCATTGTACTGTTTTTGAATGCCTTCACTTGGCAGCATCCTCTGTGACTCTTAGACTTATAGGTGCATTCTCTTTCTGCTTTGTTCCCAAATTCCATTTGTCCTTCAATTTGCTTCCAGGTGAATCTGTCTCAACAACAATCTGAATTCTGATTTGTTTCATTGAGCTCTTGTTGCTAAATTAATTTGTTATCCTAGGATTTTGTAACCGTATAGGTCTTTATATAGGGTCATTAGTCCTAAGTCTTTGCATAGAGTAATTCAAATTTTAGTTTTGGAAGTACATTCATTTGATAAATAATAAGACCTAATTTTTGCATAAAGTTCTTAGAACTTTTGGTTTGGGGGCACACCATTCAGTGAATATTTTTGCCATTAGCCTGCTTATTCTTTTGCTGCTTGCTTTGCTTTTATTTGACAATTTGTACAAAGTCTTGTCTCGTGTTTTTGTTTTGTCTTGAATTGTTTTGTATCACTGAATGAATACGAAAGTGCTCTATAAAGAACAGATGGAAGCATAGGCCTAAGAAGTCTTCAGTCCCATTCACAGTGCCCCAAAGACTAACAGTTGGAAGTCTGGTAGGCTGGCAACCAATATATGCAAAAATAATTAATCAAATTTTGCCTTAGTTTCCCTACAAAACCTTCAAGAGGACATTCTCTGTCTTGTCAATACGTGAGTCACTTCATATAGTACATAATACAGAATCAGTAATTGTCAGATTATTGATCATACAATTCTGTCCTAGCCTCTGCTTGCTTAAAGAACCCAAAACACTTCTCATGAGCACATACTATTGATTAACTTTTATGTTTCATGTTTCTCTATATCAAAACTGCAACCTCCTCCTGGAAGAATTTCTGCTTCCTATTTCTATTAAATGACAACCCTAATTTTTGTATCAATAATAGTAAATAAAGTTTTAAAAAATGAGAATAACTGTGGCCATTATGGTGAACTTTGGACATGTAAGAATAAACAATACAGTTAAGAGGAGCTCTTTAAATATTGAGACAAATACCAAACACTCATTAGTTAGCTTCTTTAAATAATAAACTGAGGCCTCAAAATAAAATGCTGACTCCAAAATGCAGTCTCTACATTTGACACTGTAACCTTCTGAAACCTGCCCTCCTTGCATTTCTTTTCACCCAGTTTTATTTTTACCACTCAATACAGCCCTTCAATTCCCTCTGCTCCTTCTCCTGACCTTCTAAACAAGCTACTTTTTCCTCAGGAATTTTCACAGGAAAGGAGTGGACACACTGCCCAAATCTACTTAAAACTGCTAGATCAGAAGGCTATTCTACAGAAGTTGAATTTAAACCCTGGTCTTGAGCTGAGTGTTAAGGAACTTCTTTTAACCCAGAAAGATAAAAATTTGTTGCAGACTTGTTAGATATTTACTGTCCTGAACTATCAGTTCTGTTCCAACTAGTTGACTTAATTGTTAGACCTTCAGGTGGGAAAAAATGGTTAAAAACAGTGGGATAAGAAAGACCAGGAGAATACTTAAATAATCCAGCTGTTCATTAAAACATAATGATGATACATTTTAACAATTTAGTGGCCTTTAGGGGGCAAGAAAAATAAAAAAAAAATTACAGAAGGCTATTTCGGAAGACTTTCTCTTAAATATCAAGTGGACAAAGATTCTAAATTATAAATAAAATAGAGATGAATCAACAGGAAACTTTAAAAATTGACTTCAGGAAACTTTCAGACATAAAATATGAACATGGAAGAAAAAACATATGAGGCTCAGATATAAAATGTAGGCTCAGAATAAAAAGGTTGAATGAGAAATTGTCAATTTAGAAATCTCTAGTATATCACTGACTTTTCATAGGGTTTGAGTAATTAGCAAAATTGAAATCAAGACAAATTTGTGGCCCTTCAGATAAAAACAAGACCAAAATATCCTCTGTTCTCTATGAATCAGGAACCTATAGATAGGGAAGTCTATGGATATTGCAGGCAGAAAATCCACTGGAAGAACCAGTGTCCCAAAGCAGCTAAGAATACCTATAATACGTATGATTTACAAAAAAAAAATGAAGAATCTTCGCACAAACTCTCCAAGGATATGGGCAGAAAAATTAGAGACAAGCTAATAGGAGGGCAGATCAATCCTTCCAAATCATCATAAATCTTTCTTTTTTGTTAAAAAGAAAATCCATGCTAAGTATTAAATCAACAACATCAAAGACTTAGTGCCTTTTGTAGCCCATTGGTTGATCCAGTAACCAAGGCTTATCTTCCTTGCCTCAGAGCAGTTACAGCCTCATCTAATCACTTGAAGTATCTACAGACCATGCTCTAGGATCACCTTTAAATTTGATGGTACCACATACAGTACAATCACTATTGCTAACTGAAAACACCCAACATTTTTCTGTTAGTCTTAACTAACGAAATATGGTATTTTCTTTTTGTATTACCACCCATCAGTGTGACACTTTCAATGCAGCAACTCTACTACCCTTACCCATTGAAGGAGAATTTCATGATTGTGTTTCTCCAGTTCAAGAAGGGGCCATGCCCAGCACAAATATTTTGGACACTCTCACGTCAGCTTATGACTTAATATTGTTTGGATATAGTTCTCACCTTAAAAGTATAAAGAGACAATACTGGATATCTAATAGTTGCTCCAGATCTTGAATCCAGGTCTTCCAATTTCGAGTTGTATATGCAAACTATTTACAATCCCAAATATGTATATACTATCCCCTTAGTGAACACTTATTGTACACATGCTTTATGAACAGCATGGTAGGTGCTCTAGACTTCAAAAAGTAAATGACAAAGTTCTTGCTCATAAGGCATTTATAATTTAATTAGTGAGAGGGGATAGGCACATTAAAATGTAAGACAATAAAATACAGCTTAATGAGTGGCTCAGATTAAGACAGCAAAGAGAAGCACTAAAAGATGGTAGTTAAGTGCAAGGGCTCTGAGCTGTGGCCTAGGTTGAGGTCAGCTCTACAATTTAAAGATATGTGTGACCAAGATTAAGTTTCTCAACTACTCTCAGCCTCAGTACTTCTCATTGGATAGAAAAATTAAAGATGAGAATAAAGAAGTAGTGGTAGGTAACATTACTTGTTTTATAGAACTATAATGATCAGTAATTTGAATAATGTAAGAAAAATGCTTAGCACAGTGCATGGCACAAAACAAGCATGCAATAAATTGCTGTTATTGCTCTTCTAGACATTTCAGGTGCCTAAATGTAGAAACTGGGAGAATCCTAGTCTACACCACTGACCTAGTTCTATATAGCCAGATAAGCGTTTCTTCTATCCACACAGCTCGCAGATCACCTAAATTGCTCTCTCGACAGAACATGGGATAGGGTAGATAACTTCCTCAGCTGTCTTTTTCCATATCATTTCCTTTAATTTTCAGCCCAAGCAGACAGACATCAGCCTTTCATTTTCTCAGTGAGGTCATGAATTTATCAGGTATGACTTGGCAGTTATAATCATCACAGATATTTGACCAAAGATGTTTTGTTTCAAAGTAGCTTAAATCACTATCAAAGAATTTTTTGTGCAAATGGACATTCTCAAATCATGGGAATAAAGGGTCCTCAAACATAATTAAGCAAACTAGAGTAAAATAATTCCTAACTGTCCTGTGTAGGCCCAATTTGAATAAGAAATTGTGAGAAATAGAGTACTTGTCCTAATGTAATAGAGTATTAT
The DNA here is from genome assembly GCF_009828535.3 of Hylobates moloch. NCBI lineage: Eukaryota > Metazoa > Chordata > Mammalia > Primates > Hylobatidae > Hylobates > Hylobates moloch. The sequence continues at coordinate 55,068,537 of NW_026652291.1, forward strand.
TATATGCTTCCCCTTCTATTATTTTTCAGCAACCTTCAGTTTAACTTAAAACTGGCACAGACTGATGTGCTCACTAATAATTACATCTCCACTGAAAGGAATGTGAAGAATTGAGTTTTTACCTTTATCTCACAAAGAGAAGTTGAATCTCTGTCTAAGGTCTAAGGTCTTGCTGGGCTTTTATGTGTACGAAAATGGTTAATAAACATGCTATGGGTGAAAACTGGGCTGAATTAACTCCAGAAAGTAAAGTACTTGACACTGAGAACATGGAAGAGAAGATAATAAATGTAAATAGTCCTAAAATATATGCTCAAGAAAAAAAGAAGCCTTCTAAGAGAAGTCAAGTTTGTGTGAAGGAAAGTTTTTTTTAGGGTTTATGCTTCCTACTTTCCTATTACAGGCCAATCTTAATCTACTAACTATCTGTACACAGAAATGTACATAGAAATGGTGCCCTATCTCTCTGCTACCAGAACCTTCTGCCATAGATGCTGTCTGCTGGAGTGTGCCCAGCGGCTAAATCTGTCCTCAAATATGTGCTTAAGAATGACAGAGACAGTGCAGATTCCCTGGTCTAAACACAGGGATTCCAATTCAGCAGAACTGTGGTATGGCTCAGAAATGATTCTAACCCAGGTGCCTAAAAAACCTGCTTCTGCATCAATCACCAAGGCTACAGATATGCTGCAGCCCATCTCTTCTCTGTGAGCCATACGGCCTAAATCCTGCTAAAATTCCCAACTACCTCAGGGCTCTGGGCCTCAAAGAGATCCAGAAATCATCAGATATATTCAGGACTCTGCCTTAAAGGAACCAAGGCTCAGGAACATCGTGGCCACTATTTAAATTTGCTGTAGATTAAACAGGCTTTTGCAGACTGGCCTACTAGAAACAGACCCACCATGTAGAAATGCCACTAAGAAATGTATTGACATCTAAAACATGAACTCAAGTGAATCTTGAGACTATAATACACTTTAGTAATTGGGGAATGTTTCTATTTCTTTATAGCCTACGTAATTAGAAGGCATGAAGTGATTAAATCATAAACTCCTGGGCTGCTATTGCCAAAGGGTACATTTAAAGGTATAATACAGGGTCTTCTTAGTAAGGGGGATCTGTCTTTAGCATAGACTCCATAACAAGCTCACTGTATTACCACATGATGGAGTGGAAACCCTCTCCACCACCACAGCCCAGCAGAACTGAGGACAAGAGTGACAAGCACACACACAGAGCGCCACAGAGTCATACAAGTGGAAAATGAGCCTTTCCTGGGGAAACAAGTAACTGGCAGCTGGTCATTTAGCAGAGCATTAGAGGAAGGCAGCCTTGCTTGGTGTTGATAAGCAGCGTGCATTTAGAGTGAACTTCAAATAATGTCTGACAACATGAAAAATACCCAGAATTAGTCGTAGGGATTCTGACCCAAGGATGTGATCATCCCAATACAGAGCAATGTGGGGCCAGGTGTGGCTTATGCAAGTCTAAATGACCAAGAAAGAAAAACTCATAACATACCAATATTGACACAAATCTATCGCACGTGACAAGATATTTTCACTAAGTTCTTAGAGCAAACTGGGTGTTATTACTCAAATAAAATTTGTGCAGTTATTACATACAGCCATGTTTAAATTAATGGAAAAATATTGTCATTCTCAACAAAAACTGGAAGTCCTAAGGTAAAGAAGCTGATATAAAGAACCTAGTTATTTTATAGATAGATATGTTAATAAAGTAGCTCCTGCCAGATTTTTATACTTCAAATACTCATAGTGAGCAAAGCAGGTGAGAAAATAATGTCACTTAGAGAACTCTATACTATGTCTTAATATGAATTATACTTCCTGGGCGTGCTGCATAGTTTAGAGCTGGCTCATTAGAGCTTGCAAAAAACAGTTGTTAAATTTTGAGGAATTTTTGCAAGTTGATTGACATCATGGTAGCTTGAAATTGGCCATGGTGAAAGTATTTACACCATAAAAATTAGCAAATAATATATATCAGGCTCACCTCCCTCCTCCCCAGCCAGTTTTAAACTTTTACCAGCACACCACTGGTTAAACTTGCACTTCAATATTGCTTTTAAACTGAATTCATTTAGCTTTTAATTCTCTCTTTTAAATCATGGTTTTTAAATACACGAACATATTTTTGTTTGCTTGATTACAGCTTGATATAAATTGGTTTTTTAAAGAATCAAGTTAATATGTTAATTCAGCTATTCATTTTCCCGGCTAATTGTCTTCATATTTGTTGTTTATTATAGGTCTGTTTATTATTTATAATTGTACTGTAGTTCAGAGTTAAGAATTCTTCTATTTTAAATTTGTTTAAATTAATTTTGTCGGCCGAGCGCGGTGGCTCACGCTTGTAATCCCAGCACTTTGGGAGGCCGAGGCGGGCGGATCACGAGGTCAGGAGATCGAGACCACGGTGAAACCCCGTCTCTACTAAAAATACAAAAAAATTGGCCGGGCGTGGTGGCGGGCGCCTGTAGTCCCAGCTACTCGCAGAGGCTGAGGCAAGAGAATGGCGTGAACCCGGGAGGCGGAGCTTGCAGTGAGCCGAGATCGCGCCACTGCACTCCAGCCTGGGCGACAGAGGGAGATCCGTCTCAAAAAATAAATAAAATAAATTAATTTTGTCCATTTATTTATTTTTTGAGACACGGTCTCACTCTGTCGCCCAGGCTGGAGTGCAGCAGTGCAATCATAGCTCACTGCAGCCTCAAACCCCGGGGCTCAAGTGATCCTCCCACTTCAGCCCCACTCCAAATAGCTGGGACTACAGGCGCTGTAGTTCTTTGTGGATTTATTTTTTTCTTTCACTTTTTGTAGAGATAGAGTCTCACTATGTTGCTCAGGCTCATCTCAAACTTCTGGTCCCCAAGCAATTTTTCTGCCTCCTCCTCCCAAAGTACTGGAATTGCAGGCATAAGCCACCGCACCTGGTCTTAGTTTAATTTTAATATAAAATTATTTTTAAAATTTCATTATCCCTCACCTTACTTTCTCAGGCAATGTTTAAAATTTCCCCACACTTTTACCCAAATGAATAAAGCTGTTATCAGAGAGAAGAGGATAGAAGTGACCTGCTAAAAAAGATTGCTGAATTGAAATTTCATTTAAAAGTTATTTTACTTTGCAATTTTTCGCTATGCTTCTTCTAATTGAAATGTGAATTATTTAACTCATATATGTTTTGAAATTTGAATGTATTTGCATTTTATCTTTTGATTTTATAATGTATAGTATTTTTTGTTTTGGATTTGGTTGCTTTAATCTAAAATACTATAAAATGGCTTTGGATGCCACCTTTACTACTTAATGAGCTTCGCATTTCAATTTCAGATAGAGTTACAAGTCCAAACATGTTTAGGAGTCATTGTTGACTCAGTCAGCGAAAACTTTTTTCTTTCCACTGACATTTCATAATGTCAACAGTTTACTAACTAGGGTAATCTCTTAAAGCTTTTTTCCATTGTTTGCTTTAAACTCTTTTTTTTTTTTAACCAAAAGCTGCAACTCTATCAATCTTTATCTCTCATCTATTTTATTAGAGCATTGATTGGTCTTTTCCAGTTTTAATGTTTCTGGCAAAATGTAAGGAGCAGTGACATCTGCTGGTAAGACCTAAAGTCCCCTTCTGTAATTTACAGTGGAGTTCCCTACTCTGGTTTGCCAGTGGTTCTGAGTAACAAGTTAGAGAAGAAGAAAATCAAAACAATAGCCTAATTACCATATAACACTTCAACAATCAACCTAACAAACGATTAAAAAAAAAAAGACAACAGAGTCTAGTAGGTATTGTAAATTATATAGAAGACTGCAAGCAAGACTGGTTTTATTCTACCTCACCTCCTCCCCACACCAGGTTCCTGAGCCCTTGGGAAAATTCATACCCCTTCATCACAGCATACATCATCTCTCCAGGCTACTTTAGTTCATCATATTTTTCCCAGATCCTCACTCCCATTCCTCAACTATTCATTCCCACCCACACTCACTTTAATATATATTATTTTGTGTATGTACAGCAAATATGCATAAATAGTATCATGTTATAAATCTCATACTTTTTTCTGCTTACTGCTGTACAAATTTTAACACTCTATTCATGCTACTCTATGTACTTTTGGTTCATTGCCTTTAGATGTTGCAAAGTATTGCAGATATGCTTTTCCCCACATTTTTATGTATCCGTTCTTCTAGTGATGGACACCTAAGTTGTCTCCAAATTCCTGCTACTATTACTCTTATCAATAAATATCCTTATATATTTCCTCTGCTCCATGGAATGGCTACTCCAATCTGCACTTTCAAAAATAGGGCCTGAGTGTTCCCATTTACCCAAATCCTAGCTTTCATTTGGTATTATCTCCATGTTCTACTTTTTGCCTATTTAATGAATGTAAAGTGGTATTTCATTGTTGTTTTAATATTTATCTCATTATCAGTGAGACTTGACACCCCTTCAAAAATGTATTAGCCATTCAGGATTCCTTTCTGTGACTTGTCTATTAATATTCTTTGCCTGTTTTCTGATTGGGAACCAGGTTTTGGTTACTTTCCTGTATGTTCTGCTTAGTAATCTTTTGTTGACTTTGACACTGTCAATTATCTTCTACCAATCTGTTGATTTTGATTATAAAGTCCTTTGGTAAATAGAAATACTTAATTCTGATGTAGTAATATGCATCAATTTTTTACTACATGGTTTATCTTGGAGGGTCTAATAAATGTTTCTTCACCTCAGTTCAGAAAAATATTCTCCAGCACTTTCTTCTATTAGCTTTATAGTTTTAACTCATATTTAGTTCTTTGATCCATCTGGAGATTACTTCTATTACAGTATTTAGTAAAAATCCAGCTCTTTCTCCAAATAGTGAACTCGTTTTTCCAAACCCAACTATTAACCCATTTATTTCCCACCAGTTTATGATGCCAACTCTATTGACTACCAGGCTGCCATATATATATGGGCGTATTTAAACTGTTTAGTTCCACTGAGCTTTGCTCTTGTATCTGTGTAGGACCTCACCATTTTCATCGCTATGGCTTTTTAGTGTGTATTGAGCCCTCTAATTTAGATCGTCTTCTTAAAAACTGACTTAAGGCCGGGCGCAATGGCTCACACCTGTAATCCCAGCACTTTCAGAGGCCGAGTCGGGCAGATAACCTGAGGTCAGGAGTTCGAGACCATCCTGGCTAACATGGTGAAACCCCATCTGTACTAAAAACACAAAAAAATTAGCTGGGCATGATGGCGGGCACCTGAAATCCCAGCTACTTGGGAGGCTGAGGCAGGAGAATCGCTTGAACCCGGGAGGCAGAGGTTGCAGTGAGCCGAGATCACGCCATTGCATGCATTCCAGCCCGGACAACAAGAGCAAGACTTTGTCTCAAAAAAAAAACCAAAAAAAAAACAAAAGAAAAACAAAAAATCTGACTCTTAAATCAAAACAAGACTTAATTCTTCCATATGAGTTGTAGAAAATATACAAAAATCCTACTGTAATTTCAATTATAATTGCACTGAGTTTGACTAATTTGTTGAGAATTAAATTCTCCACAACATTAAATCATACCATCTGTGATCATATTATATCCCTTTGGTTTATACAATTTTTTCTTTATGGTCTTTAATAGACCTTTGAATTTTTCTCCAGAAAGGTCTTTATATTTTGGTGGCTAATTACTAAAGATTTTTGTTTTGTTTTGCTATTGTGAGTGGTATATATATTTTAAAACTTATATTTGCTAGTTGTAATTGCTGGTTTTAAGAAACGCTATTGGCCGGCTGCAGTGGCTCACGCCTGTAATCCCAGCACTTTGGGAGGCCGAGACGGACCGATCATGAGGTCAGGAGATCGAGACCATCCTGGTTAACATGGTGAAACCCTGTCTCTACTAAAAATACAAAAAAAAATAGCTGGGTGTGGTGGCGGGCACCTGTAGTCTCAGCTACTCAGGAGGCTGAGGCAGGAGAATGGCGTGAACCCGGGAGGTGGAGCTTGCAGTGAGCCGAGATCGCACCACTGCACTCCAGCCTGGGCGACAGAGTGAGACTCCATCTCAAAAAAATAAAATAAAATAAACGCTATTGATTTTTTAAAATTTAAAAATGTTATCACATAATATGATACCTACAAAAGAATGCATGTAACATACATGTATGCTATTAAGCAGATTAATAAAATAAATACTTGTGAACCCACAAACCTGCTTAAATAATTGAAAATGCCAATAACATTGAAGCTTCCTGTGTGTCCCTTCCTGATACATCCCCATTTCTCCTCTCCGGTAGTAAATACTACTTTAATTTTGCTTTTTGAATAGTTTTATCACACATGTTTATATTCTTAACACATTGTTTAGTTTTGCTCATTTTGGACCTTTATAAAAAATGCTATCCTACTGTAAATAGTCTTTGGCAACTAGCTTTTTTCCAATCCACATTATGTTTTCAAAATTGATCCATCCTGAGACATATAGCTTTTATAAATGTTCTTTCTTATTTTCATTAGGTTTTGTCTGTTATTATTTTTTCTTTCTTTTTTTTTTTTTTTTTTGTTTGTTTTTTTGAGACAGAGTCTTGCTCTGTCGCCCAGGTTGGAGTGCAATGGTGCGATCTTGGCTCACTGCAACCTCCACTCCCAGGTTCAAGTGATTCTCCTGCCTCAGCCTCCGGAGTAGCTGGAATTACAGGTGCCCGCCACCATGCCCAGCTAATTTTTGTATTTTTAGTAGAGCCGGGGTTTCACCATATTGGTCAGGCTGGTCTTGAACTCCTGACCTCAAGCAATCCACCCGCCTCAGCCTCCCAAAGTGCTGGGATTACAGGCGTGAGCCAATGCGCCCGGCCTATTTTTTCTTCTTAATTTGTACTTATCACTAATTTTCTGCCTTTCTTCTTTTCTAATATAAAACTTTTATGGCTATATTTTTTCCCTCTAAGTACCATTTTCATGATAGCATTTAATGTTCAATATGTATGTTTTCTTTCAAGCACTCAATTTGCAGTATTTTCATATAACTATTATGAGTTTAACTTAACTCATGAATTATTTTTGAAGTGTGTGCTTAAATTTCCAAAATATGCTTCTTAAAATTAGCACTTTCTTACTAACTTTTAACTAAATTGTCCTGTGATGACAGAATGAGGTCAATATGAATTCAATCCTTCGAAATTTGTGGAGACCTGCTTTGTGGCTTAATATGTGGTAAATTTTTGTACATACACCTTGCAGGCTTAAGAGAAATGTGTTTTCTTTGTTACTTATACTATTCTATGCATGTACCATAAAGCAAGCTTGTTAGCCCTAGGTTTCACATCTTCTCTATTGTTACTCATTTTCTGTTTACTTGACTTATCAATAGTTAGGAGAGCTGTGTTTCAGTAGATTTACTCATTTCTTCTTATGGTTCTATTGATCTTTATATATTTTGAGGCTATTTGTCATAAAAATTTAGAATTTTTTTTTTTTTATGAGACAGCATCTCTCACTATGTTGCCCAGGCTGGACTCAAACTCCTGGGGTCAAGTGATCCTCCCACCACAGCTATCCGAGTAGCTGTTACAGGAATGTGCTACCATGCCTGACTAGAATTCTTGTATTTTCCTGGTGAAATAACCTTTTATTATTATGAACTTCTCTATTCTAAATAATTCTTATAGAAGTCTCACAAAAATATAGACACTTGTTTTCCTTCACTTAGTATGTGCCTGATATATCTTTTTCCATCCTTTTATTTTCAAATGAACACATTCTTATGTTTTAATACATCTCATAAGATATGGCTGGATGTTTAATTTTTGTACATAAATAAGGCTGGGCCCAGGGGCTCACACCTGTAATCCCAGCACTTTAAGAGTGACTTTGAGTTCAGGAAAAAAAAAGCTGACATTTTGCCTGGAACCAGAATGCCTAAATTATCTTTCATTTCCACATTTCTTTTTAAAAAAATAATTCTTAGAAGTTCTATTTCCTCATTTCTATCTCATTCTATATTGCATCAGATAGCATAAAATAGGTCAAAAATGTTTCCTCAATGAAATAAAAAGTGAAAGAAACATGACCCTAATTAATATACCTGGTTACAGTCTTCAGGAAAATCTAGTAAGAATTTACCATCATTTAACCCTCACTCACCTGAAATGGCTTCAGGAATGTTTCCTCCATTGCCAGTCTGCCATACTCAGTGAAAAGCTAGAAAAAAAATTACACACACATACATACACAGAGAGAGAGAGAGAAAGAGAGAACTTTAGCACCTGCTAAATTTTAATTCTTGGCTTTCTTTCCTTTACTTTTCCCCCTAGCTATAACAGAATATTATATTAAGAAGATTCTAATAATCATTTTCAGGAAATAAGCATTGGATAGGTAAAGCAGAGCCATGGTAATTAGATATTTAAGAATAAAAGACATAAAGTACATTTAAAAATAAAATTATCATTTTATTTTTAAAATTAACAATTTTATATTTTAAAATGAACACTTTTTATATCTAGAATGTGGGTTAATTTTTTTGTGGGGGACAAAAGGGAAGAAGGAAACATGCTAAATGACCTTTAGAAGCAGAACTTGCATAAATTAGACCACAGAGCTGTAAACTATGTAGGATATATTTACAAAAGCTGTTGCCTGAGGAAATTTAATGGCACAATGGCTTGGATTACTACAAAAGCATTAGGCATTTAGCTTAAGAAATGGAGAGTCCTTTTCTTTGTCTTTTTTCTTTTCCTTTTTTTTTTTTTTTTTTTTGAGAGAGGGTCTCATTCTGTCACCCAGGCTGGAGTGCAGTGACATGATCTCTGCTCACTGTAGCCTTGACCTCCCCAGCTCAACTGATCCTCCTACCTCAGCCTACTGAGTAGCTGGGACCACAGGCATGCGCCACCATGCCTGCCTGGCTAATTTTTGTATTTTTGGTAGAGATAGGGTTTCACCATGTTGCCCAGGATGGTCTCAAACTCCTGGGCTCAAGCAATCTACCTGCCTCAGCCTCCTAAACTGCTGGGATTACAGGCATGAGCCACTGCACCCGGCCCTGGAGAATCTTGAAATGAATTTGAAAGAGGAGAAGAAACATATACTGTGCCCAGAGCATGATAAACCTAGAGAGTTGTGCTCCTTAGTCCTGGGAACTTTCTCAGTACTGTCGCCAGTTGTAAACCAAAACTCTGCTTCTTTGTTTCTGCTCCTTTTGGAGCAGTGATTGCTCTGTAGTTTTCCGGAGGCTAGATTGAACCTTATCACCTCAGTTGTGTTTTTTTTAAAGTCTGTGACTTGCAATGTGACTCTTTTTCTAAAAAATATGTTAAATTTAATGTCAAATTAGGGAGAAAGGTAGTTACTTATTGATATAGTTAGGCTTTGTGTCCCCACCCAAATCTCATTTTAAATTGTAATCCCCATAATCCCCACGTGTCAAGGGAGAGACCAGGTGAAGGTAATTGAATCATGGAGGCTGTTTCCCCCACGCCGTTCTCGCCATAGTGAGTGAGTTCTCACAGATCTGATGGTTTTATAAGGGGCTCCTCCCACTTCGCTTGGCACTTCTCCTTCCTGCTGCCTTGTGAAGAAGATGCCTTCTTCCCCTTTGCCTTCGGCCATGACTGTAAATTTCCTGAGGCCTTTCCAGCCATGCTGAACTGTGAGTCAATTAAACCTCTTTCCTTTATAAATTAACCAGTCTCAGGCAGTAATTACCAGGCAGCTAATTAGGCCACTAGTTCCTGTTTAAACAGCAGAATCAGAATCTGATTATGTTTTGAAATCATTCCCCAAAATTCTGCTATACATGTTCCAAAGACTACCAGATACACAAAAAAGAAAATAAATATTGTTACCTGGAGGTGCTGAAGATCATCCTCCTGGACATTTTGGGATAAGTTATATACCTTGATAAAGAAATAAAATCACAATGATAAGATAATTGGCATCATCCTAAGCACTTACTTCATCATTCCCTAATTTTAAAAATATCAGTTACCACAAAAATGAGCTCTCTTACGTACATGCTTACATGATGATATTTGTAGACCTTGAGAGAGAAGTAAAATAAGCTTGAGAGACAATAAGGAATGTACAATGATTATTAAAAAAATGGTTCCAGAAATACAGTAGTCACCTGCTCTGGAAATGGAATATTAAAATTATTTCATGAATCTAGTTTACGCAATTAGTCAAAAAAACTCATTCTTCCAAGCAAGACAAAATAATAACAATCTAAATCTCAGCAAGCCATATGGAAAATGTTGTTTTGAAAAATCATGTTGACTTCTTCACAATTAATCATTTTATTTATGTCTATACAGAGTTTCATCACATGGAAGTTAGGTTCTGAATATCATGCTCACATCCTTATACATATGCGATAACAGCATTAAGATGACATTTTTTGACGGGAATCAATATCATTAACTTCAAAGAAAAGTTAAGGAGGCTTACATGTTTATGTACTGATATAAAAAGAATACTTTGTATACTTATTTAAATAACAGATCATTATTTCTCACATAATAAAAAATTGTCATTACTAAGGAGTTAGCAGATTTTTCTATGAAAATATTCAATGTATTCAGGTCAAATATAAATAATGAGTAATACTGAAAAGGCAAAGTCAATCTGGTTTAAATAGGTTTGTATAAATATGGCTTACACTGTGAATTATAATAAATTAGATTAATTAAGTCGGTATTTTAAAGGCTTATACAATGTGTGTATTCAAAATATCATACTGTACATGATATATATATATATATATATTTTTTTTTTTTTTTTTTTTTGAGACGGGAGTCTCGCCCTGTCGCCCAGGTTGGAGTGCAGTGGCGCAATCTCGGCTCACTGCAAGCTCTGCCTCCCAGGTTCACGCCATTCTCCTGCCTCAGCCTCCCGAGTAGCTGGGACTACAGGCACCCGCCACCATGCCCAGCTAATTTTTTGTATTTTTAGTAGAGACAGGGTTTCACCGTGTTACCCAGGATGGTCTCGATCTCCTGACCTTGCGATCCGCCTGCCTCGGCCTCCCAAAGTGCTGGGATTACAGGCATAAGCCACCGTGCCTGGCCAATATATATCATTTTTATTTGTCAACTGAAAGAAAAGTTAATTTTTAAAAGTTGATTAAATAGGTTATAACCATGACTTTTTTTTATGACTTTTACTTTAAAGTCCTTTATTTAATAAATTCAGTCTTTCCTTCCTCCTTCTGTTTACCCTGTCTTGGTTGTCCTAACCATATATGACGCCCTTGTTGCTGGTTCACTAGCTCCATTCTCTATGCTTGCTTATAATTTCAGCCTTGACCCATTCATCCTAATTCCTTTGCCTTTTCTGCCTTTTTAAGCTGTCTTACCTTTTTTTATTGATCTGCCCTGTTCCTTGGCCACTGTCTCTTTTTGCTTTTGCCAGTGGATTGAAAATATCTAAAAATAGTCTTAAAATCTTTTATGCTATGGGTTCTGTGGTTCTAATAAAACGCTACAAGGATTTTCAGGACAATTTAGAAAGCCCACAATAACCTCAAAAATAAGACTTTTAAAAAAGTGAAAGAAAAAAGGAAAGAAAGATAAATTTTATATACAAGATATTTACTTTCCTAAATGTACATTAAGGTGTTTTAAAAAGCTATGAACACATGTAAATGTTTTTACATTTAGAAACGTTTCTACTGGCTATGTAGAACAAAATTTATATTTATAAATACTGTTCCATTAAACATAACTTATAATAGATGGTCTCAATGTATATGCATATAAGATTTATGTTACTGAGTTTATTGTAGGCTTTAAACAACAACAACAAAAATCCCAATAAGATAATATGACCTTTTCTAACCAAAGCAGTCAATTTGAAAGTTTGTCAGTAATTAGACTACAGTAACAAAAACAATTCCACACTTACAGAAATCACAAGAACTGGTATGCTAATTGAGTCAAACAATATATATGATTCCCAATTTCTGTTGTTTATCTCATTATCACATGTATGTAGAAACACATATACTCATAATTTTTAGTTAAAGAAACATCATCAAAATGGGTTTATTTCATACCTGTATTGAGCTGATCATTGTGCTAAGGGCAAATACTGTGGCTGAATCTCTCAAAGTTGACTGACTATCAAAGGTTCCCTGAGTATCCATCAATAACACTGCAACCTACAGGCAAGAAGAGTACATTATTGATATTTTATAGAATATCTAGGTCATTAGAGTTACCATAATATTAATATCATAAGAACTAAAGCAAACCATTATTAATGAATACTATTTTAGATAACTTCTTACACATGCCATGAATGCCACAGAAAATAAAAATATTAACCGCTGATTACTATTATAAGTAATTTCTACTAGTAATCCAACACAGCAGAAACTTTATGTAGCAGTGAAACAAAATACAGATGTTACTTGCTGATCTGCTGTTCTATCATCGTTATAATTTTGCCTACCCTCATCACAAGAAAGGGAAACAAAGATCATGCTATAGGATGTTACCCCACTTTAAGCTTCATGTCAAATGGTCAAAATTAATTTTCAAAAGTGCAACTTCAAGGATCCTAAAAAGTAGTAACTGTTATAAGTGAAAACTCAATTTTATTTTGGAAGTTAGCATCATACCTTTTTACCATCAGGTTTATTGATAAGGAAGATTTCACTCCATATCTGAATTCCTGTGGTCTCTCGTTCAGATCCACCTCTCCATGAAAAACCAGTCAGTGGTTCATTGTAATCTCCAACCCAATCAACTGATTCCTATAAAATAATAAAGTCTATGACATGGAACTTGATATGTGTGTATAGTTTTTTCCATTCATTCATTCTGATTCTTATCCCTCTCCGATTCTAGTTAAAAGGAAACAACATATGCACATCTATTGCATTGATACAATCACTTTATTCATCCAAAACATAATTACAGAGGAGCAACCATCTGCCACATTTTTGATATGTCCTGGGGACATAAAAATGAAAAGATATCATTGCAGACCAGAGGAAATTCACAGCCTAACAGCGAGACAGACGTGCAAACAAACCATTATGATACAATAAATGCATGCCAAAATGGAAGTATATATAATGCATAAATGGTAGCATAGACATTGGTTAGGCAAGACCACATAGGATGTTTGAGCTAAGACTTGAAAAATATTTAGGAATTTTCCAGGGAAGCAAATTTGGAGAAGCCATTCCAGAAAGGAAGGCAGGCAGGCAGGCAGAAAGGAAGGAAGTGGGGAGCATATTATGCTTTGGTTTTGGGGGAGGAGGAAGCAAGTAGCAGGAAGAGGCTGGACAGACGGCCAGATTCTGAAAGGCCTTGTAAGGTGCTTAAGGGAGTCACATTTTATCCTGCAGGCAATGGAAAGTTATGAAGAAGCAGAGATGAATTATCATCATAGTTGTGGTAGAAAGATACTATTCTAGAAGTAGGTAGGGCTAGTTAGTAGGGAAGGGAAATGATAGCTAGAAAAGATAAAGGTGGGGGTGCTATAATAAAGGTCAAAAATATGATTGAAGGCCTGACCAGGGCCAGGACAGCAGGAAGGAATAGACAAGTACTGATACAACTGGGGTTTGAGAAGCCAAAGGAAGAGAGAATAGAAAAATTATCAATTGTTTAAAGGCTGGAGATCAAGTTGGATAAGGCATGGAAAATATCCCATAGATTTAGTAAGTCAGTAATCGGTGACCTTGGTTGATAGTAGTTACCCCCATTTTGATATTTGTTACAGAGAATAAGTTATTAGTTTTTGGAAGATCTCATTAGATAATTCTCCAATCTAAAACCTTACATTAACGAATGCAGAGGAATTTGGGACAGGACTACTTGGACTGATAAAAAATCTACATAAACTAATTTAAAGAAAAACGTATTTAATTATAGCCTATCTTGTTCTAAAAGGCATTTTAGACCCTTATCAAGAGCTTTGGTTCTTCTGTGAATTTGTTCTATTATCTGGCTCAATAACCTATTCAATCTTATTTCTTCTTCATCTCCAATACTTAATTTCCACTCTAGGGAAGAAGGTGTACACTCTGTTTAATACATATATCATACTTATTCCTCATAGTCCAGAATGTCCATTCTTCCTTTTCTGGTCCAGATCCACACATCAAAATCTATTCTAACTCCCAATATCTCTATGAAGCTTTCTCCAGTTACTTTTGCCTACAATTTGCCCTTCCCTGAACTACACTTAGAAATACATCTATCAGGCCGGGCATGGTGGCTCACGTCTGTAATCTCAGCACTTTGGGAGGCTGAGGCAGGTGGATCACAAGGTTAGGAGTTTGAGACCAGCCTGGTCAACATAGCGAAACCCTGTCTCTACTAAAAATACAAAAAATTAGCCAGTTGTGGTGGCACATGCTTGTAATCCCAGCTACTTGGGAGGCTGAGGCAGGAGAATCCTTGAACCCGGGAGGCAGAGGTTGCAGTGAACCAAGACTGCGCCACGGCATTCCAGCCTGGGTAACAAGAGTGAAACTCTGTCTCAAAAAAAAAAAAAAAAGAAAAGAAAAGAAAAGAAAAAAATATCAATCACCATATCACCATGTAATGGTGCCTTAAATATTTTACCTATCATTATTCTGTCTCCTTGGCCAAACCATGAGATGCCTAAGTGCAAAATCTATGGTATGTTTTCTTTGGTATCCACCATAGTGCCTAGCACAATCTAGGACATTTAGCAGGTAGTCAATAAATAATTACTATTGAGGTAGAAATTGAAATTTTTCCAATAAGGTATTACCTGGAAAAATGTCTTGGGATGCATACCTCAATGAATAAATTGTGATTATTATTAATTAGCATAATAACATTTCCATAACATTCACTCTGGGTCAATGATCCACAATGAGATATTCATAAAAACCCTAAGCCTGAGAAATAACCTTGAAGGACAAGGAAAACATGCCCAGCTAATTTTTGTGTTTTTTTTTAGTGGAGACGGGGTTTCACCATGTTGGCCAGGATGGTATTGATCTCTTGACCTTGTGATCCACCCGCCTAGGCCTCCCAAAGTGCTGGGATTACAGGCGTGAGCCACAGTGCCCGGCCAGCAATTTATTTTCAAATGCATCAAAGAATAACTTGGAGTGATGGCTGGAAAGAGGGATGAATAGAAGGAGTCATAAGTGATAAAGCAGGAATACTAATGTTAATGGTAGAATCTGGGTGGTGGATACCAAGATGTTTAGTATAAAATTTTTTTAACTTTGCTATACGCTTGAAATATTTCATACTAATGTTGGAAAAAAGTGATTACAATACAAAAGTTATGTGACACTTTAAACACTGTAACATTTAAGTTTATAATCAGAATATTCTGTGCCTATTTTTAAAAGAATAAAAATATAAGTTATATTCTAAGGGAAATGCAGCAAAGCAGCTTCAGAGAAAATTGGTCTGTGTAGTTTGGTCCCCAAGGCACTGAGGTTGGAATGGTTACACCACAGCATTTTTTTAGCTGGTTCATATATAGGGTACATAATAATAGAAATGAAAATCTTGAACACCATGAAATAAAAACACGAAGTGACAGAAGCACAGAAGAAAGAAAACTTTTTAAAGTACTTCCTGCATACCTGGTTGTACATGTATCTCAACATGAAGTCCATCAGGAATGATTTTCCTTTTCTAAACGCTCCAGCAACAGATACAGCAACAACCTCCTTGTCTCTGACAGCCTCTGAGAGAAGGATCCGATTTAACGCAGTTTCATCTAACTCAAAGGAATGGTCATCTTTGACAATGAGGACTTGGACTGGTCCTGCCTTTTTCACTGGCTCCTCCTCTTCTGAGCTCCATTCATATGCCTTTTCCGAAAATCCACCTGTTGAACAGAGCAGTGACTGGTTCAGCTAATCATCTCAAAGTGCCAAGAAATGTATACGTACCTCTTAACTATCAAACATCCGACACAGGAGCATACTGGAATTAGAAATGCTCATTTTATGCTGGGTGCAGTGGCTCATGCCTGTAATCCTAGCACCTTGGGAGGCTGAGGTGGGAGGATCGCTTGAGCCCAGGAGTCAGGAACACCCTGGGCAACATAGTGAGATCTTGTCTATACAAAAAATTTTAAAATTCGCCAGGTGTGGTAGCACATGCCAGTTGTCCCAGCTCTCAGGAGGCGGGGGTGGGAGGATCACTTGAGCCCAGGAGGTCAAGGCTACAGTGAGATATGATTGTGCCACTGCACTCCAGCCTGGGCAACAGAGGGAGACCCTGTCTCAAAAAAGAAAGAGAAAAAAAGAAAGAAAGAAAAGAAATGTTTGTTTTAATGACATATTTTAATGTCATTCACACTATATCCCAGAAGGACTTACATTTGTTCTTTCTGATCATATGACTGAATCAAAAAAATTTTTCAAGAAAACTCTAAGTCAGTGCAGATGTCTCTGTCTGCTGAGTCAGAAAGAAAATCAAAGCAAAGCACTCTACTTTTGGAGCAGAGGAATAAAATGGTTGTAGTTCACACTTTCTTTATCCCCTAGAAATAGCTTATTTACATAAAGGATCCTTGCAATCCTTTTTAAAGCTGAACATATATAAGAAGAAATACATAGAAGGGCTCAGAATCACAGATTCTCAAGCATGCTATTGGTATTATTATAGATGAGGAAACTAAAGCCAAAGATGTGACTGACCTTGCCCAAGAGATGGAAATGGAATGTAGAAGGAAAGAAATGGTAGATTTCCTCATATAGGATTTCTATATCTTTCTCATGTTATTTATTTAATCTTTGTAATGTTCCAGTACAGTATTTATTATTATCTGTATTTTTGACACATGAGAAAATTAAGAATCTAATTAAATTTCCCAAGAGCACAACTATTAGAAAGTGACAGATTACAGGTCCAAGTTCACATGGACAGTAACTGCCAACCTGGGATTAGATTGCAAGAGTCAAAACTTTCATCCCAGATCTTTCTACTACAATAAAAAAAAAAAAAATTCTGCCTGTTTGGTAGCAGTCAAATAACTTTTGGACAATACATACATAGGCTCGTTTGCTTTATATCATAAGAACAGAAAGTCTATACATACACCAATTAATTCCTCAGATCAGATATATGACCTAGCCTCAAAGAAACCCTCAATAATTGCTATTGTAGAAATCTTAATCCCCAATGTTAGAGATGAGGCCTTTGGGAGGCCTTAGATTAGGCTTAGATTAAGTCACGAGGGTCTCCCATCATAGAGTTAGTTCCCTTATAAGGCAATTAAGGAATCAGAGCCTCTTTTCTCTGAATTATGAGGATACATGAAGAAAGCAGTCTATGAACCAGGAGGAAGACCCTTACAAAAAAACCCAGCCCTGCTGGCACTCTCATCTCATCTAGCTGCCAGAACTGTGAGAAATAAATGTTTGTTGTTTAAGCCACCCCAGTCTATGATTTTCTGTTACAGCAGCCCAAAGTGACTAAGACAATGATAGTAATTTTGAAACAAACTGGACTCTTAAATAATCTTTTATCTAAATTTTTGAAAATATCTTTAGGTAGACATTCTTCATGATGTCTATTTGATAAGAAGTTTTATAACTAGATAAAAGCAAGGCAATCATCTCTTGGCATAATTTTAAATAAGTCTTCAGATCACATTGATATATATATATATCACATTGATAACTTTACTGCTGTTCATCTATAAAATAAAGCTATTGAAATACTGAAAATATATAATTTTAGTTTTGCATGAGTAGAGATAAACATACACCACTATTTTCTGAACAATCGTACAAAGCATCTAGAGACAACAGACCATTGCCTATAGCCACGAATCAGAGTTGTTCTCTCTGCAAAGTTAAGAAAAGTTGACTTTTTATCTGAAAGATAATAGCTTCTATATTGCCATTTCACAGGTGCCGGAGTCAGAGAGCCTTTGTTTAAACCCCAGCCTTACAATTTACAACATAAAGTTGTGGAAATTATTTAGCTTCCCAATGGCTCATTATACTCCATTTTAAAAAGATTAATAATGGTACCCATATCAGAAAGCCTTTGTGAAGACTAAACAAAGTAATTTCCATTAAATAAAGATTGAAGAATCTGACAAATGGTACATGCTTAATGAATGGTGACTGTTATTAATACTATTATCTATTCATGTCTGATTACAGTCCTACCTACCACCTAATTTCAGTCTCAGTACAAAGGCCCTTTCTGAGAATAGCAAATACACATTTTATTTGATGACGCTCCTTGCCTATGATTTAATTATGATCTGAGCATGCAAATGTGAATCATGGACCCAAGCTAGACATAATATTTTGGATAGAGAAACAGCTTTGGGGCAGAAAACTAGATCATAACTTTCTATAGACTGAAATAATTGTTTGTAACAAACTACACGTATGCAAAAGGTACTCGAGAATGCACATAGAAATGGAATTTCTGGGTTGTAAGTTTTTCAAATATTCAACTTTAAGACATGGAGCAAAATTGTCTTTTTCTAAGTGGCTATATGAATGTTTCACTTCCGCCAGCAATTTAACATCCTATTGATCCATATCCTTTCTAACACTTGGTTTTATCTGACTTTGTTTTTGTCAATTGCAGAGGTATAAAATGGTATCTCACTGTGGTCTTGATATACATTTCTCTAATTGCTAATAAGATAAGCATCTCCTTTTATCCATTTTTCTATTAGGTAGTTTGTCTTTTTCTTACTGATTTGTAGTTCTTTATGTATTTTGAATGCTATCCCTTTGTTAGTTACATGCATAGCAAGAGTCTTCTAGTTTCTAAGAGCTTGCCTTTTCATTTTCCTTAAGCTATAATTAATGAAAAGGCATTCTTAATTTTAATGTAATAGATTTTATTAATATTTTATTTTATGGTTAACATTTTGTATACCATGTTTAAGAAATGATTCCATATACAAGATCTGAAAGATAGTCACATATATTCTATTTTATTTTATTTTTATTTATTTATTTATTTTTTTTTTTTTGAGACAGAGTCTCACTCTGTCGCCCAGGCTGGAGTGCAGTGGTGCGATCTCGGCTCACTGCAAGCTCCGCCTCCCGGGTTCACGCCATTCTCCTGCTTCAGCCTCCTGAATAGCCAGGACTACAGGCGCCTGCCACCATGCATTTTTTTTTTTTTTTTG
The DNA here is from genome assembly GCF_009828535.3 of Hylobates moloch. NCBI lineage: Eukaryota > Metazoa > Chordata > Mammalia > Primates > Hylobatidae > Hylobates > Hylobates moloch. The sequence continues at coordinate 55,087,675 of NW_026652291.1, forward strand.
TATTTTTAGTAGAGACAGGGTTTCACCATGTTAGCCAGGATGGTCTCGATCTCCTGACCTCGTGATCCGCCTGCCTCGGCCTCCCAAAGTGCTGGGATTACAGGCGTGAGCCACCGTGCCCAGCCAATAGTCACATATATTCTTCTAAATGTATTTGTTTTTTGTTTTTTGAGACAGGGTCTCACTCTGTTACCCAGACTGGAGTGCAGTGGTGTGATCTCAGCTCACTGCAACCTCTGCCTCCTGAGCTCAATCGATCCTCCCACCTCAACCTCCCGAGTAGATGGGACTACAGGCACACACCACCACCAAGTCCCACTAATTTCTGTATTTTTTGTAGAGATGGGGTCTCACCATGTTGCTCAGGCTGGTCTCGAATTCCTAGACTCAAGTGATCCACCTGCCTTGGCCTCCCAAAGTGCTGGCATTACAGGCATGAACCATGGTGCCCGGCCTTTTCTAAGTTTTAAAGTTTGCTTTTGATACTTAAGTTCCTAGTCCATCAGAAGTTGTTACTTGTAGGGTGGAAGATAGAAAGCCATTTTTTTTTTTTAAATATGAGAAACAAATTTTTTCAGAGCTCTGTCAAAGCCCCTTCTTTCCTCAAGTGGTCTGCCATGAGATCTTTGTCATAAGTAAGAGTTTTACATACACACACACACACACACACACACACTGACTCATTTCTGAGCTCTCAATTCTGATCCATTCATCAATTTGTCTACACTAGCACCAATATTACACTATCCTAATCAAAATAGCTTTATAAAAAGTTATATATAGTATGGCAAGCACCTCTTATCCTTCTAATTATTATTGGTCTTGGCTATTTTAATCCTTTCCATATAAATATTAAAATCAATCTGTTAGTTGAACTCTTTACTGAAGTTACATTTATAGATCAGTTTGAAATGAATCAATACCTTCATGCTATTAAGTCTTCCAATACATTAACATGATCTAGCTCTCCATCTATGTTTGGTCTTTAATTCCCTTTGGTAATGTTTTTATAATTTGGGGGAGAAGGAACAGGCTTATTACATTTAGTCCCAGGTGCACTGTAGTTTTTGTTGCTAACTATGACTGGTTTATTTGTTGTTGTTTTAGTTATATTTTCTAATTGTTGCTTGGATAAAGAACTATAATTAGCTTTAATGCATTGGTCTCATATTTAAGCATTTACTAAACTTTATTATTTCCTGTAAAATTTATGCAGATATTTTTGGGTTTTTTTAATGTAGAAACAGAAATACAATTTTCAAATAATGACAGTTTCCAACTTTTCAATCTTCATGTATGTCTTTTCTTTTTCTTAACTTATTAGACTTTCAATGCAATGTTGAATAGAGGGGGTGATAATGGGCATAACTTTTGATTTCAGTAGGCATAACTTCCTGATTTTAAAGGGAATGTCTCCAATATTTGCCTATTGGGGTTACTTTTGTTACAGTTTTGTTGGGCTTGGTTTGGTAGATACATTTTATCATATCAGATGAAGGAAATTCTATGTGTAGTTTACTAAGAGTTTCTAAAAATCACAAACAAATAATCTCTTCTGCATCTATTGAGGTGATCACATAGCTTTTCACGCCCAACATATCAATGTAGCAAATAATATATATATGCGCTTTTTATATAAACCAAATAGTCTCAGGGTATAGTATAATGTTGGATTCAGTTTGCTAAGATTTTGTTTAGGAATTGTGCATATATATTCATAAATGAGTTGCCTATGACTTTCTTTTCTTATTTTGTCCTTGGGTGGTTTTATTATATAAGTTGTGCATATATATTCATAAATGAGTTGCCTATGACTTTCTTTTCTTATTTTGTCCTTGGGTGGTTTTATTATATAAGTTATGCAAGCTTTATCAAATGAATTGGCAGCTGGGCAATTGGTGGTGGCTCACGCTTGTAATCCCAGCACTTTGGAAGGCTGAGGTGGGCGGATCATTTGAGGTCAAGAATTTGAGACCAACCTGGCCAAGATGGTGAAACCCCGTCTCTACTAAAAAAAAAAACACACAAAAATTATCTGGGCATGGTGGTATGTGCCTGTAGTCCCAACTACTGGGAGGCTGAGGCAGGAGAATCACTTGAACCCAGGAGGCGGAGGTTGCAGCGAGCCGAGATCACACCACTGCACTCCAGCCTGGGTGACAGAGTGAGACTTCGTCTTACAAAAAAGAAAAAGAGAGAAAAGTTTGTAATGAAAGATTGGAGTGAACAGTTCTTTGAAATTTTGATAGAACTCACCTGTAAAACTTTGTGAACCTGGTGTTTTCTTTGTGAGATGATTTTTAACTGTCACTTCAATTTCTTTTGTTGAGAAAATAAATTTCTCAACAAAAGAAATTTTGTTGTGCGATCTCGGCTCACTGCAACCTCTGCCTCCCGGGTTCAAGCAATTCTCCTGCCTCAGCCTCCCAAGTATCTGGGACTACAGGCACGTGCCACCACGCCCGGCTAATTTTTTGTATTTTTAATAGAGATGGGGTTTCATCATGTTGGCCAGGCTGGTCTCAAACTCCTGACCTCAAGTGATCCGCCCGCCTCGGCCTCCCAAAGTGCTAGGATTACAGTCGTGAGCCACCGCGCCTGGCATCTTCAATTTCTTTAATAGTTATGATTGCTATTGTGGTATTAGTACCAATAAAGCTTGATAGTTCTTGAGATACTTCTAGTTCATTCTATCTTTCTAAGAATTTTCTTTTCACTGTCTTAAAATTCAGACAAAAATCAGTAAATATGCAGATTTGAACAGCATCATTAGCCAGCCTTACCTATCTGACATCTAGTAATTATAGAGCCACACATTCTTTTTAAGTTCATATGGAACATTTACCAAATAGCCTATGTACTGGTTTATAAATCAGATCTCAATAAACTTCAAAGAATTACAATAATAAAGAATATGTTATCTCATCACAAAGGAATTAAACTAGAAATCAGTAGCAATAAGATATTAAGAAAATCTCTAAATGTTTGGAAATTAAGCAATAAATCTAAATAACCTATGGAATAAAGAAGAAAGTATAATGAAAACTAGAAAATATTGTGAACTAAATGATCCGATGAATGTTCTATTTGTCAATTTGTCATTGACAGCACCAATACTATACTATATTCATTAAAATAGCTTTATGAAAAGCCGTTATATATTAATAGGACAAGCCCTCTTATCTTCTAACTACTATCAGTCTTGGCTATTTTGACCCTTTTCATACAAATATTAAAGCAATATGTTAGGTCATAGTATCTTATTTATACTGAAATATTTAAAATATGACATAAAAAAGCTGCTTAGAGGAAACTTACACTTTGAAATGCATAAAGTAGTAAAGATGTTTGAAAAAATCATAAGCTACTATCTATGTCAAGAAACAGTAAAAAGAATATCAAATTAGATTCAAAGACAAGAAAAGATAGGAAACAATGGTCAAAAATAAATGAACTAGAAATCGAGATCAGTGAGATTAACTTAATAATATAAGACCGATCAAAGAAAATAAGAGAAAAATCCCACAAATTACTCATATTAGATATAAAAAAAAGATACTATAGTTCCTACAGATATTTTTAAAATAATATGGGGATATTATGAGTAATTTTATGACAATAAATTTGATAACTCTGGCCGGGTGCGGTGGCTCACGCTTGTAATCCCAGCACTTTGGGAGGCCGAGGCGGGCGGATCACGAGGTCGGGAGATCGAGACCACGGTGAAACCCTGTCTCTACTAAAAATACAAAAAAATTAGCCGGGCATGGTAGCGGGCACCTGTAGTCCCAGCTACTCAGAGAGGCTGAGGCAGGAGAACGGCGTGAACCCAGGAGGCAGAGGTTGCAGTGAGCCGAGATTGCGCCACTGCACTCCAGCCTGGTAGACAGAGCAAGACTCCGTCTCAAAAAAAAAAAAAAAAAAAAAAAAAAAAAAAAAAAAAAAAAAAAAAAAAAAAAAAAAATTGATAACTCTGATGAAATGAACAAATTCAAAGTATCACATTAAAAAACCACATAAGACAAATAACTATGAATACTGTTATACCTAGAAAAAATTAAATTCATAGTTTAAAACCTTCATGCAAAGGAAACTCCAGGCTCAGCTTCCCTGGTGAACTCTTCTAAACATTTAGAAAACAACAAAGAGCAATCTTACACAAACTTCTAAGAAACAGAAAATAAGAGACCATTCTCAACTTATTTTATAATGTCAGACTAACTCTGAAACCAATAACTGACAAGGACATTATGAAAAAGGAAAATCATAAGCCAGTATCTGTCATCAAGATAAACTCAAAAGCTCTAAACAAAATACAGCAAATAAAATCCAGACATAAATTTTTTAAATATCACAAACACATGGTATCTATTATAGGAATTCAAGGTTAATTTAACATTCAGAGACAATTAATGTAATTCACCACATTGCATAACAGAGACAGACATATGATTATTTCAGTAGATGCATAAAAGTGGGTATGAAAATGTAATAGTCACTCCCAATTAAAGAAAGAACACAAAACCAAAAAACCTCTCAGCAAAGTAGGAATAGAAGAAAAATTCCTTAATCTAATAAATGGTATTTACAAATATAGCTAATGTTACATTTACTGTTAAAATACTGAAAAGCTTTCCCCCGAAGTCAGTGAAAACACATGTTCAGACACAAACCTGCACAAATATGTTTACAGCAGTTTTATTCATATTTGCTAAAAACTGTGAACAACCCAAATTTCCTTTAACTAGCGAATGGATAAATAACTGTGATACATTCAACTTTAGAGTTGACTCTAAAGAGATAGAGAAAATTATCTGGGGTAATGGAACAGTTCTAAATATTGATTGTGGTAGTCATAACGTGACTATATAAATTTCTCACAAGTCACAGAGCAGTAGATTAAAAAAGTGAATTTTACTGTATGTAGATTATAACAATTATTTTTAGTGAGAAAAAATATTTTCATAGCATTATAAAACCTGATCATCTAGTAATCAATCTAAGTGATGTGTTGGCAAGTGTTTAACAACCAGCTCTTAGCAGTGGGTAGGTGGGGAAAATTCCTGATTTGTGACATTTGCCAATTTCTGTGATACGAATACTACCACCATGGCCTACTTTAGTCTCACAATGTGATTTACTGAATGTGGAGCCAGGAAGAGATGTACCTGATCAGCTCTCATGAACTAGTAGGAGCTGGCTCCAACATACCACTGAAATCTAATGAAAGACATTTAAGACCTCTGCAGAAAAATATGTAACATTACTGAAAGAGGGATATACATGTTCTCAGATTAGAAAGCTCTATATTGTAAATGTGTTGATGCACCCCATTAATCAATAGATTGATTATAACCCAAATCAAATTCTCAGCAATCTTTCTCGTACAAATTAACAAGCTTATTTCTCTGCTGCATAAATCTTTATTATGCAAATTAATAAGCTTGTATGGAAAGGCAAAAAGCCAAGAATAACAAAGACAACCTTGAAAAGGAACAAAATTGGGGGACTTACACTAACAGACACCAATAGATAATTAAAATCTACAGTAATTAAGACAGAGTGATATTATCACAAGTATAAACAAACAGACCAATAGAAAAGACTACAGACCCACACATATACAATCATCTGATTTACAACAAAGGTGCCACTGCAATAAATGAGAAAAGGAGATCTTTTCAATAAATGATGCTAAATTAATTGAATATTCATGTGTGGGGAAAATGAGCCATCACCCTTAGCTCTCACCATACACAAAAATCAGTTCCAAATAAATCACAGACCTACGCCTGGTGGAGGAGAAGTGGACAAAAGATACAAATAAGCAACTGACAAAACCCACAATATTAAATGACTCCATAAATATAAAAAGATATTCACCGTCATGCAAATAAAAATGAAAAAATATACTGATAACTTTTTCACATATTGGATTTACAAAGATCAAAAGTGTAATAATTCTTTTCATTAGTTCAGATGTAAATTCATACTCACAGATACTACAGGTGGGAATTAAAATGGATACGGCATCTTTGGGCTGCAATTTGGCAAATAACTACAAAAAACACAAATATATGTATTCCTGACCCAGCAATGCTATTTCAAAGAATTCATTTGCAGATATACTCATACATATGCAAAACACCAGAAACAATGTAAATGTCCATCAGTGAGGGACTGATTAGTAAATTATGGTTCATCCTCTTGTGAAATATAATTGTAAAGAGTGAGGAAGTTCATTTGGAACAATTGCCCAATATATATCATAAGAAATAACTCAAGGCATAATACAGTGTGTACAATATGGCCTAATGCTGAAAAAAAGTGTGTGAGAGAGTGTGTTTGGCATGTTTAAGAAAAGCAAGTAGTACAGTATGCATGGAGCAGGTTGAAAAGGTTATGAGGGCCCAGGTCAGGAAGAGGAAGACAGAGCACAAATCTGAAAGGATTTGGAACAGAGTGGATATTATGGGTGAGAGTAATGGAAAACACTTCAGTGGATGTTGGTATCTGATTATCCTTTCCTTCTCTGCCTTTGTATACTAGGTGTGGGTTAGGTAGATAACTGTGAACTTTACATTTATATGTTCAAGGCTCTTGAAGAGTTACACATGGAATTAATGAAGAGGAGGGAGACTGTCTATTAACTATGACTTACATAGGCTACAAAATAAAACAAATACCTGAGTTGTGATATTTGTTTATCACTCAGTATCAAATACTGAGATGCTTTATACAAAGAAGTCTCATTCTGTCTATGTAAGCAAAATACCATATTAAATATTCCTTCTTGGTATATAGACTTTTAAAAATACAGAAATCATTTGTTATTAAATGAGAGAATAAGTAATAGAATAGAATGAATTTGTGGAATATTTATAAATATATAGCCATTAGTTTGTATGTCACTTAAAGTTAAGAAAGAAACCTATCATTAACATCACCCCATACATATAATTATGGTCATCAACATTTACATATAAAAGTGTTTAGAAAAGCTACAATCTAAATGTCTATCAACTAATAAATGGACAGATAAAATGTGGTATATCCATACAATGAAATATTATTCAGCAATAAAAAGAAATGCAGTACCAATACATGCTATAATAGGATGAATCCTGAAAACACTATGTTAAGAAGCCAGTAACAAAGGACCACATACTGTATAATTCTATTTACATAGAAATGTATAGAATTAGGCAAATTTATAGAAACAGAAAGTAGATTGGTGGTTACCCAGAGCTGGGGAGTAGGAAGGGTATGGAGGGTGATGGCTAACAGATACAAGGTTTCTTTTAGGAGCTAATGAAAATGTTGTAAAATTATAATAATTTCAGAATTATATATACTAAATATACTCTGAATATACTAAAACCAGTGAATTCTGCACTTTAAATGGGTGAATTATGTGGAATATAAATTATATTTCAATAAAACTGTTAAAAAAACTATTTAGAAAACTTCAGTTTCTGTAAAATAACAAAACCGAAAAACTAGACTAAAAATATTTAGAGAGCAGAGACTGTCTTATTCATCTTTGTATTTCTTAAAAACTTATAGCCCGGGCACAGTGGCTCAGACCTGTAACCCCAGCACTTTGGGAGGCCAAGGCGGGGCAGATTACTAAGTCAGGAGATCGAGACCATTCCGGCTAACACGGTGAAACCCTGTCTCTACTAAAAATACAAAAAATTAGCCGGCGTGGTGGCACGTGCTTGTAGTCCCAGCTACTCGGTAAGCTAAGGCAGGAGAATTGCTTGAACCCGGGAGGTGGAGGTTGCAGTGAGCTGAGATTGCGCCACTGCATTCCAGCCTGGGTGACAGAGCAAGACTCCATTTCAAAAACAAAAACAAACAAACAAAAACTTATAACAGAAGTTCATCACAGTAGGTGCTCAATAAATATTTACATAAATTTAATACAAATAACTGAAAAATATTGGACTTCAGGGTATTACTAAGAACAAATGTTATGCACTCGACTCATTATTCATAACTATATATTATCTACACAATAAATATTATCCTTGTTAATCTAAAATAGGCTGGGCATGGTGGCTCATATCTGTAATCCTAGCACTTAGGGAAGATGAGGCAGGAGGATCGGTTGAGCTCTGGAGTTCTAGATAAGCCTAGGCAACATAGCAAGGTGCCATCTCTACAAAAAAATTAAAATATTAGCCAAGCATGGAGGCACATGCCTGTAGTCCTAGTTACTCGGGAGGCTGAGGCAGAAGGATCACTTGGGTCCAGAAGTATCAGATTATAGTGATCGATGATCATGCAACTGTACTTCAACCTGGGCAACATAATGAGACCCTGTCTCTAAACATTTTTTTTTACATTCAAAAATCCTTTGGAATGCATAACAAGTTTCCTCAGCACCAGATTTCTTTTTTCTTAAATATGTTTTGCTAAATTAAACTCAGTTTCAATTCCCAGAATACTATGCAAATCCTAAAAAGAGAGGGGGCAGGAAACAGGTCAGAAGTAAACCAGATGGAAACTAGCCCTTTAGTATGAATAATACAAATGTACAGCTCACAAGGAAGGAAAGAACCAACTATACAGATGCACCTCAACTTACAATAGGGTTACATCCTGTTAAACCCATCGTAAGTTGAAAATATATGTTGAAAATGCATTTGATACACCTAACCTCCTGAACATTACAGCTTAATCTACCCTACCTTAAACATCCTCAAAACACTTACATTAGCCTACAATTGGGTGAGATAATCTAACACAAAGCCTATTTTATAATAAAGTGTTGAATATCTTATGTAATTTATTGAATACTATACTGAAAGTGAAAAAAGAATGGTTATATGGGTACTTGAAGTACGATTTCTACTGAATAGGTATCACTTTCACACCATTGTAAAACTGAAAACCCATAGGTCAAACCATCACAAGTTGAGGATAGTCTGTATATCATTTCACCTTTTTATATACTTGGTCTTATATTCAATCACTATAGGGACTTTGGGGACTTTTTCATTCTATGTGGTGTTCTGAGTTACTGGAAGCTGGCACTCAGCTACTGAATTTAGCCATGTAGAAGGGGAATCTTCAAAAATGTCAAATGTGGAGAATAATCATATTCATATACTAGAAATGCTGTGGAAGTGTATTTCTAATTTTCTTAATTGTAAACTTTGTAAAAAAAATATATCTTTCTAGCATAAACTAAGTAAGATGACAAACTCTGGGTATATTGCAGCCATTATAGAGAAAAAAACATACCACCAAGGAAACTATCTCTTGGCAACTAAAATTAAAAAGAACTATTACTTTTTCTTAAACTATTTATGTCTCTTCCTAGCAATAGAACTTAAAGAGAATGACATAAAAAAAATTGTGTGAATGAAAAACTGAGAATGACTTCCAAAGTAACAGCAAAAGAGTTTATACAGAGACAAACAGAGATAAGGAAACAAAAACAAAATACTAACTCATAAATGTGAATCTTAAGAATGTTAGAACAACAGTATTGATATAGGATTATACGTAATAGATCTCAAAACACTTCCGTACAGACTCTCAGATAGCTCTGCTGTTAATGATAGCCTTGAAGAAGAGGGTTAAAAGGATTAATGCAGATCCTGCAACATGAAGGCCTTGGAAGAAGTTAAGTCAGTCATTTATATAACAAGCTATTTATTTACATTGGACACAAAAGAATTTCATAAACCATTCAATGGATGTCTCTAGAAGAACAATGACATGATGATGAGGGCACTGTGCATGTGTGTGTATGTGTGTGTGTAGAAAAGTAAGTCACTAATAAAAATAGAAATAGAAATGGCTAATAGACATGGGGGGAAAGCTAAGTCTTTCTAGTAATTAAAGACAAACTAATTAAAATAGATAGCCTTCCTAAATCAAGGAACAGAGAGAGGGGAAAAAAGAAGATAGTCTTTTTGGCTATCATAACTAGTAAAAGCTAATATATATATATATATATATATACGTATATATACACACACACACACACACAAACACACTCAGTATTGAAAACAATGAAAAACATTTAAAAATACACATACCTTTTAATAAAACAATTCCATGTGTATTTATTTACATAGAGGTTCATGATAACATTATTTACATAGTGACAAATTGGAAACAATCTAAATGTCTAACTGTAGGATATTGTAAATAAATTATTTCACAGCTCTATTATACAAGATATGGAGCCATTCGAAATCATGGTATAGAAAAAAACTTAATCATAAGAAAATATGTTCACATGTTTTAAGAAAAACAGATGGAAGGCACAATTCCCACTAAGAAAAACAAATACATATGCCTTTGTAGTCACTGAAAAAAGTCAGTTTTAGACACAGTTGTTTTCTAAAGAATTACGTGGTCCTTTAATCATCTTTGAGTCAGCTATATTGAAAATGGATGATTACTCTTTGTGCTGAATTTTGTCTGTGTCATGCTCAATCATTCTAAGCTGTTCTCTATATTGCAGAGATTGGAAATACACTGCAGAGACTGAAACTACAGCACTACAATTCTTGCAATCCTTTCTTGGGAGAGCTCTTGTTTAGATTTTGCCAGTGAAAAGCATTCATGACTTTTGGAAGACAGGGTGAAGGAAAAGCCATTATTGCTTTCTAACAGAAAGAATAGATATGTGAACTGACAGCAGCCACTGAGACTTGCAGCACATGGCAAAGGCACAGAACTACACCAATTTGTGGACAGTAGCTAACACTTCCACCAGATAATCAGGCACTTGGAAGAAATATTTGATAGAGCTTTGGAACAGGCACGGAGTATAAGGATATTCAGTCCCAGGTGAATGTCCTCCAAAGGGCATTCACTGCTGAGAAGCCTCTAGGTAATTAGGTACACAAGGTGACTCATTTTATGGATATCAGTCAGTCTCCTTCCCCAGCTACCCCAGCTCAGTAGTACCAGAAACTAAACCAGCAAAAGAAACATAAAGCATCTACATTAATATCAGATAAAATAGACTTCAGGGCAAAAAGTATCATGAGAGATAAAGAGGTTTGTGGCATAAAAATAAAAGGTTAAACTCATTAGGAAGATGTAACAATTCCACATTTGTGCGCACTTTACATAGCTCAAAGGTCTATGAGCAAAATAACAGAACAGAAGGGGAAATTGACAAATCTACTTCATGTTTTTTTAAAAAACATATCTGGGAACTTTAAAGTATCTATCAGATATCAGTATTTGGTAGATAAAGCAGTCCAAAATCAGAGTATAGAAGATATGAACAATACATTTAGTAGGTTTGAGCTAATGGACATATATTGCATACTGCATCAAAAATCAGAAAACATGAAATGCTTTTCAAATGTACATGAGATATTTATAAAAATTAAAAATGCATTAGTACATAAATCGAATTTCAACCAAGTTCAAAGCATGGGTGTTCTATGAACACGAACTGCTCAGTATTGTAGCCAGTAGCCATATGTGACTATTTAAATCAATCAAAAATTAAGTATTTGGTGTGCTGCTGGATTCGGTTTGCCAGTATTTTATTGAGGATTTTTGCATCAATGTTCATCAAGAATATTGGTCTAAGGGAATTGAACAATGAGAACTCATGGACACAGGAAGGGGAACATCACATTCCGGGTACTGTTGTGGGGTGGGGGGTGGGGGGGGCGGGGACAGCATTAGGAGATATACCTAATGCTAAATGACGAGCTAATGGGTGCAGGAAATCAACATGGCACATGGATACATATGTAACAAACCTGCACATTGTGCACATGTACCCTAAAACCTAAAGTATAATAAAAAAAAAAAAATTAAGTATTTGGTCCTCATTCTCACTAGCCACATTTCAAGTGCTCAATAGCCACATATGACTAGTGGCTACCATATTGGATAGAGCAGACACAAAACATTTCCATCGCCATAGAAAGTGGTGCTATACAACATATATTCTGACTATAATAAAATTAAGTATGAAATCAATAACAAAACATTAATGTAGAAAAATCCATACTTTTTCTACATTCATGGGTAAAAAAATATTATGGACACTGATATGGTCTGGCTCTGTGTCCCCACCCAAATGTCATCTTGAATTGTAATCCGAATTGTAGTTTCCATATGTTGGGGGAGGGACCTCATGGGAGGTGATTAGATCATGCAGGTAGTTCCCCCATGCTGTTCTCATGATAGTGAGTTCTCATGAGATCTGATGGGTTTGTAAGGGGCTTTTACCCCATTAGCTCTGCGCTTCTCTCTCCTGCAACCATGTGAAGAAGGATGTGTTTGCTTCCCCTTATGCCATGATTGTAAGTTTTCTGAGGCCTCCCCAGCCATGCAGAACTGTGAGTCAATTAAACCTCTTTCATTTATAAATTACCTAGTCTAGGGTATGTCCTTATAACAGCATGAGAATGGACTAACATGACACGTTAAAATACTTAAAACTGAATAATAATAAATCTACTACATATCAACATATATAGGATACAACAAAATTGTTACGTAGAAAAAACTTATAGGCTTAAATGCATAGATCAGAAAAAGAAGAAAAGCTGAAAATGTGTGAGCTCAGTATCCAACTTCTTAAGTTACAAAGAATAAAATATAGAATAAACCAAAAAGTATAATAATAGAGATGCACAGAAATTAAATAAATAGAAAAGAAAAAAGGAGAAATCACATGATAAAAGATATACTAAGGAAGGTACACATAAACAAAATTAAGCAGAGAAAATAACAGAAAACTTAGAACAATCTTATGCCAGCTTGATGAAATGGATAGATTTCAAGAAAAATGTAAATTACTAAAACTAACTCAAGAAGAAATAGAAAACTTTAATTATTCTATAACCAAAACAGAAATTGAATGAACAGTTCAAAATCTTATATGGCAGGTCCAGGAGGTTTAATAGACTAGTTTTCTCAAACTAGATGATCCTAATCTTACATGAATTCTTACAGATAATTTTTTTAAAAAGGAAATGTCCCCTACTCATTTTATAAAATTAGTATAACCTTGATACCTTGATATCAAAGTCAGACAAAGAAAGTGCAAGAAAGGAAATTCAGTGATCTGTAAGCCCACAGAAAAGACACCATGAGCAAAGCTCACCCTCTGGATTTGAAAAAATTTATGGACAAGAAGTTATAACTGAAATTAAATGGTGGCAGACATATCCAAGGAATATTGTGGGGATTTGATCCCTTAATGAATCTTGTGATAGATAAATGTGTGGAGACAGCAACTAGTGGGCAACAGAACAATATTGGAATGGTGGTAATGTGAGGAAATAGTACCATCATGTTAGAAGCCTTGGAATGCGTATAAATAATGACCATTCAGCAGAGAAATCCATGTCGCCTCTCCAAAAGGCCTGTTAAATTAGGTAAAAATTATGTAAAAATTAGGTCATGTACATTTTCATATTAGACTTTTTGTTAAATAAACTTTTGTAATAGTCAAAAAAAGAAATTTAGTTGTAAACATGCTTGCAAATATCATAATCTAAAGATTAGCAAACCCAGTAATGTATTAAAAAAGGAAATACAGCATGACTAGCCTGGATTTATTCTAGAAATGCAAGATCACCTCAACATAAAAAATCTATTAATCTAATTAACATATTAACAAACTAGAAAAGAAAAACCATATGATTATTTGAATGAATGCAGGAAAGGCATTTGTTAAAATTCAATATCCAGTGATGATTTTTAAAAACTAATAATTATGAATAAAGGAGAAATCTGATGAAGTCTTAATCTGATGAAGTGAGACTGGAAAGAGTTCTGAGAAGAACTCTGGAATCCATTAAAGACTTGAAACTTCCAGGGATAAGCTTGGACAGTAAATTGCAGTTAATTTCAGTCAATTTTAGCTCTTAGCTTAGCAGAAGTTACACATCCCATATCTCCCAGTCCCATGGCAGGCAGCCATGCATGTGTTCCTGGAGCAGCTTGAATGCAGGCTGTGGGAGCCAAAGTGGGAATAAGAACCCCTGTCCTCCAAAATTTGGAGATCTGTATTCTGGTTGATAATTGCTGCTTCTGATCATGGAGGTGCAGATATAGGTGAGCTGTCCTTGTTGCACACCCCACCTCTCATTGTTGGAAGCCCCTCCCACTCTAGCTCAAGTGACTTCCAGGGGACTTAAAGGGCAGGTTCTTTAACTACCCCTTCATTTTTCTTTTCCCCCACTTTTGAAAACCAGACACTAAAGACTAGGACATTCAAAAGCAACTGCATACACAGAGGAAATTAGTTACTGCCCAGGGAAAGGCACAGGCTCAGAAAAGACCGTGAAGATCTTAAGTTTACATCTCAGGCTGATCCTTGACATGGAGACATCCTACAACAATTAAAACAAAAAGAAAAAATAGCAAACCCTGGGAAAGAGAGAAATTCTGACATCCAGAGTTACCACATTATTAGTTTCAAATGTCCAGTTTTCAACAAATCACAAGGTATACAAAGAAAGAAGAAAGTACTGGCCGTTTAAGGGAAAAAAATAAAACAGAAACTGTCCTAGAGAAAGACAACATGGCAACCCTACTCAACAATTACTTTAAAACCCCTGTCTTATAAATACTCAAAGAACCAGCAGAAGACATGGAGAAAGTCAAGAAAATGACATACAAACAAAATACAAATTTCAGTAAAAAGATAGAAACCTAAAAATAAACCAAAAAGAAATTCCACACTGAACAAGGTGGTTCATGCCTGTAACTTAAGCGCTTTTGAAGGTGAAGTGAGAGGATCACTTGTGGCCAGGATTTTGAGGCTGCAGTGAGTTCTGATCATACCATTATACTCTAGCCTGGGCAACAGAGTGAGACCCTATCTTTAAAAGAAGAAAAAAAGAAGCTTAAAAATACAATAATTGAAATGAAAAATTCACTAGAGGTAATCAGAGACAGATTTGAGCAGACAAAAAAAATCAGCAAACTTGAAGATTAGGAAAATAGAAATTATCAAGTCATTGAAGAATAGAAAGAAAAAAGATTGAAGAAAACTGAATAGAGCTTAAGAAACCTGTGGGACACCATCAAATGAACCAACATACACATTGTAATAGTTACAGAGAAGAAAAGAAAGAGAAAGTGGCAGAGAGATTCTTTGTAGAATAATAGCTGAAAACTTTCCAAGTTTGATGAAAGATAAACATCTGAGAAGTTCAACAAATTCCAAGTAGGATGAACTCAAAGAGACCCACGTTGAGACACATTATAATCAAACTGTCAAAGGCCAAAGACAAAGAGAAAAATTTGAAAACAACAAGAGAGAAGTGACATATCACATATAAGGGATTATTAACAAGATTGTCAGCAAATTTCGCATCAAAACTTTGGAAGCAAAAAAGCAGTGGGCAGACATAGTCTAAGTGCTGAAAGAAAAAAAAAACCTGTCAACTAAAAATCCTATATCCAGCAGCCCTGTCCCTCAAAAATGAGGAATAAATTAAGACATCCCCAGATAAACAAAAGCTGGAGTTTTTTACCATTAGACCTGCCTTTCAAGAAATGCTAACTGTAATCAGTCCTGCATGTTGAAATGAAAGGACACTACACAGTAACTTAAAGCCATACGAAGAAATAAAAATATCAGTAAAGGTAAATACGTGGGCAATTATTAAAGGTAGTATTATTTTAACAACAGTTTGTAGCTTCATCTTTGGTATTCTATGTGGTTTAAGAGACTAATACTTAAAAAAAAAACTATAAGTCCAAAAGTTAATATAATAATAATTGTAATTTTGGTCTGTAATTCCACATTTTGTTTTCTATATAATTTAAGAAAGTAATGTATTTTTTTTTTTGAGACAGAGTGTTTCTCTGTTGCCCAAGCTAGAATGCAGTGGCATGATCACAGCTCAGTGAGACAGAGTGTTTCTCTGTTGCCCAAGCTAGAATGCAGTGGCATGATCACGGCTCAGTGAGACAGAGTCTTTCTCTGTTGCCCAAGCTAGAATGCAGTGGCATGATCACGGCTCAATGCAGCCTCAACTTCCTGGGCCCAAGTGATTCTCCTACTTCAGCCTCCTGAGCAGCTGGGGCTACAGGCATGCACCACCACACCTGGATAATTTTTGCATTTTTTTTTTTGTGAAGAAAGGGTTTTGCCATGTTGACCCGAATTCCTGGTCTTGAACTCCAGGGCTTGAGCAGTCCTCCCACCTCATCCTCCCAAAGTGCTTGGATTATAGCCATGAGCCAACATGCCCAACTGAGAAACTAGTGCATTTTAAAAAACAGTTACTAGTTTATGTGTTTTGGACACATAATAGGTATACTTTTATGATACCAATAACTGAAAGGGGTGAGGATGGACACGTAAAGGAGAAGAATTTTTGTATGTTATTAAAATTAAACTAGTATAAATTCAAATTAGTGTGTTACAACTTTAGAATGTTAAATGTATCTCCATGGTAACCACAAAAAAAGTTAGAAAAATGTACACAAAGGGAAATGATAAGGGAATTAAAACATTACACTATAAAAATCAACTGAACACAACAGAGAGTAATGCGCAGTAATGCAGGAAATGAGAGACAAAAAAGCTATAAGACACATAGAAAACAAGCAGCAAAACAAACAAGAGAAGTCACACCTTCTCAGTAATTACTTTAAATGTAAACAGATATAAACTCTCCAATCAAAAGAAAGAGATTGGCAGAATGGATTTAAAAACATGATCCAACTATATGCTGTCTATGAGCTTTGCTTTAGATCCAAAGACACAAGCAGATTGAAAGTGGTAGGGTGGAAAAAGATATTCCACGTAAATACAAAGCAAAAGAGAGTAGAGGTGGCAATACTAATATCAGAAAAGATAGCCTTTAAAAAACCACAAAAGTTAACAGAAAACAAAGAACTGGTTTTTTTTTTAGAGACAATATCTTGTTATGTTGTCCAGGCTGGAGTACAGTGGCTAGTCACAGGCCCAATCATAGCACATTACAGCCTCAAATCCCTGGGCTCAAGCGATCCTCCTGCCTCAGCCTCTGGAATAGCTGGGACTACAGGCGCATACCACCATACCTGGCTAGGACATCATATACTAATAAAAGTTTTAATACAGCAGTTGAATATATAACAATGACAAAAATCTATGTACCTAGGAACACTGTATCAAAATATATGAAGCAAAAGTTGACAGAATTGAAATAAGAAATAGTTCTATACTAATAGTTGGAGACTTCAATATCCTATTCTCAATAATGGATAAAACAAACAAACAAAAAGGAAATAAAGACGTGTAAAGAAATAGAGAACTTGAACAACACAGTGTGCCAACTAGACCTAACAGACAAATACAGATATTCTAGCCAACAACAATAGAATACACATTTTTCTCAAGTGTACCTGGAACATTCTCCAGATAGACTATAAGGGAGTCCACATATTAAGTCTCAATGCCTTTTTAAAAGATAGATATAATACTAAAATATTTTCTCCAACCACAATGGGATGAAGTTGGAAATCAGTAACAGAATGAAAACTGGAAAATTCACAAATTTGTGGCAATTAAACAACACACTCTTAAACAACAAAGGATCAAAGAAGAAATCACAAGAGAAATCATAATATTAATTGTAAATCAAAACTACAATGAGATATCACATCACATCCATTAGAATGACAACTATTTTTTAAAAAACAGAACATAACAAGTGTTGGCGAAGATACGAAAAAATTTAAGCCTGTGTGCACTGTTGATGAGAACATAAAATGGCACAGCCTCTGTGGAAAACAGTATGGCAGTTCCTTAAAATATTAAAAATAGAATTACCATAAGATCCAGCGATTCCACTTCTGGGTATATACCCCAAAGAATTGAAAGCAGGGTCTCAAAGGGATACTTGTACACCATGTTCATAGAAGCATTATTCACAATAGCTAAAATGTGAAAGCAACCCAATGTCTGTCAACAGATGAATGAATAAAAAAATGTGGTGTATACTTACAATGGAATGCTATTCAGCCTTAAAAAAGAAGGAAGTTGTGATATATTCTACAATATGGATGAACCTTGAGGACATTTTGCTATATGAAATAAGCCAGTCACAAAAAGAAAACTGTATCATTCCACTAACATGAGGTACACAGAGTAGTCAAAATCATTGTGAAAGAAAGTAGAATGGTGGCTGCTAGTAGCCGTGAGAAGGAGGGATGAGGAGTTACTGTTTAATGGGCATAGAGTTTCAGTTTTGCAAGATGAAGAGTTCAGGAGATAGACAGTGGTGATAGCTACCCAACAATATTTTACTTGCATACTAGTATCATGGAACTGTACATTTAAAAATGGTTATGATGGTAAAATTTATGTTATATGTATTTTACCACAAATTTTAAAAACTGAAAAAAAGGTGTAACAATTTTAAACCAGATAATATAGAAGATGATTTTATAACTTTGAGGTAAGAGAAGATTTTTTTAAATATAAAAAGTACGCCAGGCGTGGTGGCTCACGCTTGTAATCCCAGCACTTTGGGAGGCCGAGGCGGGCAGATCACGAGGTCAGGAGATCGAGACCACGGTGAAACCCCGTCTCTACTAAAAAATACAAAAAATTAGCCGGGCGTGGTGGTGGGCGCCTGTAGTCCCAGCTACTGGGAGAGGCTGAGGCAGGAGAATGGCGTGAACCCGGGAGGCGGAGCTTGCAGTGAGCCGAGATTGAGCCACTGCACCCCAGCCTGGGACAAAGTGAGAAACCACCTTCTCAAAAAAAAAAAATTGTACTTTATATATATATATATATATAAAGTACAAGCCATAAAGGAAAATATTGTTTAAATGGATACATTTAAATACATGTCTATTTATTAAAATACACCATAGAGATCAGTCATGCACAAAGTGGGAAAAGAGATCTATAAGACAATCAGCAAAGGACTTATATAAAAAATATGTATAAAACTCCTATAAAGCAAGAAGAAAAAGATAACCTAATTTTAAAATGGGCAAAGGGCAAACAGGCACTGAGGAGGAAATATGAATAGACAATAAGTATATGCTGACATCTCACTGGTAATCAGTAAAATGCAGATTGAAACTACAATGAGACACCATTTCAGACCTATCATAATACCAACTATGGGTAAGGATGTGGAGTGAACAAAATATCTTGTGGAAAAAAGCACACTCTAGATTCCCTTTTTTTTTTGAGACGGAGTCTCGCTCTGTCGCCCAGGCTGGAGTGCAGTGGCGCAGTCTCGGCTCACTGCAAGCTCCGCCTCCCAGGTTCACGCCATTCTCCTGCCTCAGCCTCTCCGAGTAGCTGGGACTACAGGCGCCCGCCACCACGCCCGGCTAATTTTTTGTATTTTTAGTAGAGACGGGGTTTCACTGTGGTCTCGATCTCCTGACCTCGTGATCCGCCTGCCTCGGCCTCCCAAAGT
This sequence comes from Hylobates moloch, assembly GCF_009828535.3. NCBI lineage: Eukaryota > Metazoa > Chordata > Mammalia > Primates > Hylobatidae > Hylobates > Hylobates moloch. Next base: position 55,107,063 of record NW_026652291.1, read on the forward strand.
GCTGGGATTACAAGCGTGAGCCACCGCGCCCGGCTAGATTCCCTTTATATTAGGCTCTTCAAATGTAAAACTAGATAGTATGTTATTTAGGGATATATATTTATTTATAGCTAAACTGTAAAAATTATCAAGGGAATTAGAAAATTCAAATTAATGAAAGTGTTTACCTTTGGAGAGGGATAAGAACAGATTGTCCTGGCTAGGTGTGGTGGCTCACGCCTGTAATCCCAGCACTTTGGGGGGCTGAGGTGGGTGGATCACCTGAGGTCAGGAGTTTGAGACCAGCCTGACCAACCTGGGGAAACCCCATCTCTACTAAAAATACAAAAATTAGCCGGGCCTGGTGGCAGGCGCCTGTAATCCCAGCTACTCAGGAGGCTGAGGCAGGAGAATTGCTTGAACCTGGGAGGTGGAGGTTGCAGTGAGCTGAGATTGCACCATTGCACTCCAGCCTGGGTGACAGAGCGAGATGCTGTCTCAAAAACAAAACAAAACAAAATAGGTTGTCCTTAAGGAGAGGCACACAAGAAGTGACAAAATATTGATAATGTTCTGTTTCTTTGGCTGGGGGGCACAGGTGCTCATTCCTTTTTTAAAACAACACATGTTTTATATGTTCTTTTGTATACATATGTTTCATAAGAAATTTTTATGTAAAAGAGGAAGATCCTCCAAATCTAAAATCTTTTTTTATTACTGGAAGTACCACACAGTGGATTATTTCCCTGGTGATCATAGGTTCTGCCTACAGTGTAGCCACTGATTCTAAAGATAATAAAGGCTGCAGTGTCTGAAATGGAGCAAACGTGTAACCCTTGAGTCATCAAGACAAGGTAAGCAGATGTTAAGTATAAAAAGTATATTTGAAAAGATGCAGGGAAGGCAACTTAAGTTAAAAAATGTAGGGAAGGAAAATCTACAGTACATGTCTTATATATAGTACATATCATACAGTACAAGTATGACCCAGTAGAAATTTTTTTTTTTTTGAGATGAAGTCTCATTCTGTCACCCAGGCTGGAGTACAGTGGTGTGATCTCAGCTCACTGCAACCTCCGCCTCCTGGGTTCAAGTGATCCTCCTGCCTCAGCTTCCCTAGTAGCTAGGATTACAGGCATGCACCACCATGCCCAGATAATTTGGGGTGTTTTTTTGTTTGTTTTTTATTTATTTATTTATTTTGAGATGGAGTCTCACTCTGTGGCCCAGGCTGGAGTGCAGTGGTATGATCTCGGCTCACTGCAACCTCTGCCTCCCAGGTTCACACCATTCTCCTGCCTTAGCCTCCCGAGTAGTTGGGACTACAGGTGCCCGCCACCATGCCCGGCTAATTTTTTTACATTTTTAGTAGAGATGGGGTTTCACCGTGTTAGCTAGGCTGGTCTCGAACTCCTGACCTCAGGTGATCCAGCCACCTTGGCCTCCCAAAGTTCTGGGATTATAGGCATGAGCCACCGTGTCCAGCCAAGACCCAGTAGAAATTTTATATTGTTTTAGGAGAATTAGGTATATAGAAGATGAGGTAGGTAAAAAGGGACAGTCTCATTTCAAGAAAAATAGAATATAGCCAACTAGAAAAGAAAGAAGATCATGAGGTAACTACAGCACACTCAAGATTGTTTTAAATCTTTCCTCAAAACCGGAAACCTAAAAATTAATTTTCCACAAATGCCTTTTCAACAAATAGGCATTTCCTACACTTACTGTGAAGCTAAGTTAGTTAATTTTTAAAGGCAGTCGAAGCTGATACTTTAATGCAAATACTATCGTTCTTTTCTTTTTCTTTTTTTTTTTTTTTGAGATGGAATCTCGCTCTGTCACCCAGGCTGGAGTGCAGCGGCGCAATCTTGGTTCACTGCAACCTCCGCCTCCCGGGTTCAAGCGATTCTCCTGCCTCAGCCTCCCGTGTAGCTGAGATTACAAGTGCATGCCACCATGCCTGGCTAATTTTTTGTATTTTTAATAGAGACGGAGTTTCACCGTGTCAGCCAGGATGGTCTCCATCTCCTGACCTCGTGATCTGCCTACCTCAGCCTCCCAAAGTGCTGAGATTACAGGCGTGAGCCACCGTACCGTGCCCAGCCTAGTGTGAATACTATTTTTCTAAAGCAGTTTTGCACTATCTGTTTCTGTTACATTGTAGAAAAGTCAAATTCCCAGGTGGTATCCCAAGTTTTTAAGCAACTTTGACAAAAACAAACAAACAAAGTATGCATTTCTGTTTTGTTTCTGGTAGTACTTAAGCTCAAACCCAGCAGTGCAAGACTGCTTTCTGGGCTACTGTTTCTGATACTTATCTGTCCCCTTTATTTTCCACACTAGCACATTCTTTGCCTACTTCTCTAGTCCAAGTGATCAAGTTTATACAGCATTGATTTCTTATATGAGCTTAATCCTAGATAAGCTTGTTGTGGTACCTTTTGGCATACTATTCCTTGTCCTCATCGCATGGACTGTGGAAGCAAACAACCCTGAATTTGAATACTAGATCTATAACCTAGAAACTACAGTACCTCTGGCAAGTCACTTAGGCTCTCTGAATCTCAGATCCCTTATACATTCAAATGATTATACATTTGATACAGATGTATACAAATGATTATACATTTGAAGTGATACATTCAAATAATAATAATACCTATTTTGGAAGAATTGACTTTTATATGCTTAAATTTATTCAAACATCTTAAGGGTAGATTTAGGTACAGATGGTAGGATGCTCAGTTCTACTCAGACTCGCTTCCCAGTTTTATCTCTGGGTGTGGTCTTCAAACATCACCCTCAATTCTAGTAGTCAGCAGAGATGCTTTTCTGCTGTATAGCTTTCATGGTCCCTGTAAGACCTACAGATCTCTAGCTACTAAGATAAAAATACCTGTTATATGGTCCTTAGGTTCCTTATCTAAATTTTAGCTCTCATGCTGATTTTGCAAATATCTTTCTTGCCCTTTTCTTGGAAATCACTGTATTTTCCCATTCTCAGCTTTGCGCAGTGGCAGTATCGTAGCCAATGAGGTCTATCCGAGGCGCGATTATTGCTAATTGTATTTTCCCATTCTGGATTGTCTACCTTGATGCCTTTTTCTTTCTAACTTGTCTGAAAAATACTTACTTAGCTAGATAAGGTCAGTTCACTGTCTTCTTTTTTAAGCTCTCATAAGATTTTTCTCATGAGAGACCTCTGTCTACTATGAGGATCTGTTTTCTGTGTTATCTTCACACCCCACCCCATTCTCTCCATGAAAACATTCCACAATATCATGTTATAGAAAATAAATTAGGAAAAAAACCCAGGTTCTAATTTCAGTCCTTTTACTTACCAAATACATGACTTTCACCAAATCATTTAACTCACCTCTGAGTTAGTTTTTTTATCTGTAAAATAGTGATATGCCCTAAGACACATAATTACTTAAAAGGTTGAAGATCAAATGCAATAATGCAGATGAATATGCATTGAAACTGTAGTTCTATAATATAATACAGAAGGTATTAGCCATTCAACAAAGAGATAGAATAGAAGATAAAGGAATCTAAATTCAAACTGCCAGAGCAGGAATCCTGGGTCAATCATCTACTAGCTCTACCTTTTAATATGTAAAATGAGTATTACAGCACCTATTTCATATGCCATTAGCTTAATGATGTTGGCTACTATTGCTGTTACTAAATGCCTACTGTGTGTTAGGCATTCTACTAGATACTGGTAATAAAATGGAATTAAGACTGACAGGGCTAATAACTTTGCCAAAACCTCTATCTCCTACTCCATCTACTACATTTTCTAAGTCATTTATGTCATATATACTTTACAGCAAAGAAAAATCTGAGTAGTAAAGCATTTCCATAGAACATCAAGATAAGAGTCCAGAATTCCACTATTTCTTTTCTATAATAATTTCCAGTGAACACTATAGTGATTCTAGTATTTCTTTTCCTAATCCATCACTTGAGTTGAAACTTTCCTGATGACTTCTGGGTAAACTATCTGGGATGTTTCTACCAAATGTAAATAATCTAAGGCAGTATTTCTCAAAGTAACACCTAAAGACCATCAGCTTCCCAATCACCTAAAATGCTAATTTAAAGGCAGATTCCTAGGCCCTCTTTCGGATCTATTGATTCCAAAGCTCTGGCTGGAAGATGGGAGAGTCTGCATTTCTAATAAGTCCCTGTGTGACTTTTAGGAAAACCTGATATGAGACCCATGTTCCCAAGAGGAAAAAACTTCCACTACATAAGAAGTTCATAAAGCCAGGTGCAGTGGCTCACTCCTGTAATCCCAGCACTTTGGGAGGCCGAGGCGGGCGGATCACAAGGTCAGGAGATTGAGACCATCCTGGCTAACATGGTGAAACTCTGTCTTTACTAAAAATACAAAAAATTAGCTGAGCATTGTGGCAGGCGCCTGTAGTCCCAGCTGCTTGGGAGGTTGAGGCAGGAGAATGGCGTGAACCCGGGAGGCGGAGCTTGCAGTGAGCCGAGATGGCACCACTGCACTCCAGCCTAGGCGACAGAGTGAGACTCCATCTCAAAAAAAAAAAAAAAAGTTTATAACCAAAGGAAATTCTGCGCAATAATGATCCAAAGCTTCATGAAGCAGGAAAATTTTAATCCTCAGAATACATTTTCACATGCCTCTGTTAACAGGGTGGAGACAACAATTCATGGAGATTGAGACCAAAAGTGACTTGAATATACGCACCCTTACTGTGTGTGTTCAATAAATTCCTATTCTAGAGGCCAAGAGAATGGGTGGAAAGGGGATACACTGCAAATGCTTACTTAAATTTCAGAAGAAGCAAATAAAACTTATTGCAATAGTCAGGTCTGTTAAAACTGAAGTTTCATGATCTCAGAAAATGGAACCACTTTCCCTTAAACTCAGCCAAGTCATGACAGACCTCCCCGCTCCAACTCTCCATGCCTACCACAAACCTTGGATAATCTCCCAAATGTAAACCTTGCCTACCATATCCTGTGACCATGAGAACAATCAGAGGCAAGGAGATACACGGTCTTTTGATTAAACTGAAATAACCAATTAAAATTTACATTTGTGCCTCTCGGTCAAATAAACAGTTATAGAAGAGCTCTCACTGAGATGTGGAACAGAATCAAGCAGCTCTGAACTTTTCAAATAATAACAATTGTTATTTCCAAATAACAATTTCTAAATAACAAGCTGATGAACAAAATATTTCTTTACCCACCAAGCCACAGTAGCCTGAGACACTCCCTGGTTCAGATAATAAAATAAATGCCTTAGAGGGCTTTCGTTCCTAAGATGTTGGTGAGTTTAGCACTGTGACTGCAAGAAATCGGGAACCCACGACAAAAAGACGCCCAGCCTGCCCACACCAACCGTCCAGAACTAGGTCTGGAGCAGCAAAGCGGGCGGGGCCGCGATTTCTCCCGCATCGCCGCGCCCGTTCTTCTCCGCCTGCGTGAGCACCGCCCACCCACTCGCGGTGTGAACATACTGGGTCTCGCCTCTCCTTTCCCCTCCCCTCGGCCTGGTGCTGAATCATGAGCCCAATGTCTCCAAAAGGTAAAATCAAAGAACAAAGCCACCCTTGGGGCTGATCTGAATGGGGTACCACGTCGGGGTGGGGCAGAAGGCTGGAAACCACAACTTTGCTCCCCTTCTTCCCCAATTCCCCCACCCAACCCCCAAATTAAGAGGAGTACTGCAGTGCTCAGGAATTCCCAAGAGGGTGGCCCTTCTCCCGGTTGCTCGGTCTGCTACAGTCCGTCTGGGACCCGGCGCGCTCCGCCTCATTGTTCCACCGCGCCGCCCGCCGCCGAGAGCCCGCGCCCTGCAGGGCCAGCGAGTTGGCGGCTCCCGGGGAGGGGGGTTGGGGCTTGGCCTGCTCTAGATCCCCGACCCCTCGCCCCTCTGGGGCCGAGTAACAACAGCCCCCTGCCCACCCCCATAGCCTTCCTCCCAACCGATCGCTAAGGCGGAACCCACAAGTCCCCAGAGGCGCCTGGTGGGTGCTGTCCAAATGCTGGGAGGAGGCGGAAGGGGGTGGGGAAGAAGGAGCTGGAGGCCCGGCCTGCGCGAAGCTGCAGCCCTCGCCCCGACAGCGCGATTCGGTGACGCGGGTACCGCTCGGCCATGGTTCCTCCGCCCAAACAGGGAGCAGCTCGGCTACGGCCCGTCTCCCAGCCGTGGACGCAGGCACCAAGCAGCCCTTGGCCCTCCCTGTCTCCAGAAGCAGAAAGCGGAGGGCCAGACCCCGTGCAGGCTGCAGAAGTTCTCATTTGCTACTCACCCCAACTGTTTCTGTCCCTGCGGTTCTTGGCCATGGTGGTCCAGGAGCTGGTGGCGGTGAGGCGCTGTCACTGCGCTCGCTGCCTTCTCCGGGGCCGCAGGTTGCTGGCGGTGGAAGGCTCCGTGCCCGCGCTGGGCGCAGTTCGCTCAGACTCTGAGGATGTTGCTGTGGCGCTGGTGGGAAGGAGTGGGGAGGAAAAGGGAGGAGAAAGCAGATGAACCAAGCTCAGCATCACAAGCCCGAGTTCACACAAATACCAGCGTCACACCCTCCCTACCTCAGCCCACCCCCAGAGCGTGAAGACAGTGATAGACCATGTACTGCAACATTTTCAACGGAAAACACACACAAATAAACAGAACCCCCTCGCACACACTCTCAAAGAATTTAACAGCGTTATCAGAAATACACAAACCGATATACTGCATGATTCTGGATGTTCAAATACCTGTTTCAAGCACGGTTATACATTAGTACAAACAAGCTGGCAACATTTATATAGCCAAAGTAGCTAAAATAATGTGCATTTATCTACCAGGCACCCATTTTTTTTTTCCATTTTAAAAGCAAGGTCATGTTAGTAAAGAGGGTATTATGTATTTTTGTATATGTATACTCAGTAATTTGTCTTAAAATTAGAATAGCAAAATTTATATCAAGAAGATCAAGATAAATGAAAGCTGTAGATTCATTATAATCTGTAACTCAATATCCACTGGGTAAAATTTCCCACTAGATTTGCAAAGATAAGCTCCAGACTGAAAGTCCAATAGCAATTATTTGAGCTGAAATCATACTACATAGTCTGGGTGGGCCCTGGCAGCCATAAAGGTTGCAGACAATTTTGAAAGGAAAAGAAAAAAAATAAAAATATTTTCAATCTTTCGCTTTTTCACTGCTTTCTTTCTCTCTGCTACAAACTTAGTTGTTTTCAGTAACCTGGAAACACTGTCCCTTTATACTACCTCAACCTCAAGATACCATCATGCCGTCCCTTACAGTTTCCTCCTGCCATTTGGTTGTTACCCACACTCTGTACTGATCGGTTCTTAGGAGATCACTGCCAGCCTCTTAATTACCAGATCCATGATCTCTGCTAATTCCTCATCGTAAGCAACTCCTCACGCTACACTCTCTCAATGTAATTTACTTTGATGGCTTCAGACAGGACCTCCATGCTGATGATTCCCAAATCTATACTTCTAGTCTTCTGCCCTCTAGAAGAGAGGACGTTATACCAGAGGTGTGTTTATAACTGCCTAAAGTTATCCTCACATTTTTTTCCTACTGACATTTGAACATCAACATATCTGAAAACAAACTCCCCCACCACTGCCAAATCTTATGCATTATATTTCAGTTACTGGTTCTAGTGACCGCAGAGCTGTTTGAACACTGTAACCAAGTTTACACCATGGTTTTAAAGAGGTCTGTGCTCAACAGAGTTGAAATGACATTAATGAAACAACATAGGAAGACAGACATTATCTCATCCCTGTACCTATAAACCAAGTTCATAGAACAAAAGAGAAGTGTGATATGCTTTTCTTCTTATATTCCTTTACTATCATTCTCAGCTTACATTCCAGCCTGAAAATCCCTTTCATATGAATCCCATTTTAAAGAGTACAATAGATTACATGCAAAAAAGGAAAAATTTATATAATTCAACACCTATGCCTAATTGAAAAAGAAATTAATTTTCTAAAAACCTGTTGCCTTTATAATTAGCAAGTAATCTTCAGGTGAGTACTTTGAGACTGTGTGAATCACAAAAAAATGCTTAAATAAATAGCTCTCTGTACATGACTTTTTGTACTGTTGGCCAGTAACTTTTCATCCACTGATTTTAGCATCCATTGATCCTTGCCTGAATCAATTTCATATTAGTGATTTTTAAATGGAGACTTTAAAATAATTGTCTTTTGTTTGTTTGTTTGTTTTCCAGACAGAGTCTCCCTCTGTCGCCCAGGCTGGAGTGCAGTGGCGTGATCTCAGCTCACTATAACCTCCGCCTCCCAGGTTCAAGCGATTCTCATGCCTCAGCCTCTCAAGTAGCTGGGATTACTGGCGGTCGCCAGCACGCCTGGCTGTTTTTGTATGTAGAGACGGGGTTTCTCCACGTTGCCCAGGCTGGTCTCAAACTCATGAGCTCAAGCGATCTGCCCACCTCAGCCTCTTGATGTCATGTCTTTTAAATTAAGTAGCTGGCATTCCCTCTCCCACCTTTCTATGTTGAGTCCCACTATAAATTAATGGAAGCTTTTAAAAAAAAATTGTGTTATGCATCACCATTCTTTTTAATGCCTAAATTGCCCTAATTTGGCTGAGGGTCAGCTCGTGTGTCCTTTTAACACTGTCCCTTTTTGTCTTTGAGCAGTTCCCTATATTCTGGTACAAGAAAATGTTTCAGGTTCCTTTGTATTTTCCCTGTCTTAGAACTAGAATAGCCATTTCTCCAAGATGCTCTGGCTCCTTTTAATAAGAAAAGGTGTTTAGAAACCAAGACGTGGGTGCTAGTTGTGCTCACTGCTGGGTGAAGATCACTGTTTCTAGACCCTTTCAGTGGACATTGCTAGAATGCATTTTTTTAATCATAAGTTTAACCTACTCTGAAGAAATACCTTCAACAGTATGAAAATATAAACATACATCATTATGTATTACATTACATTTGTTATTGTAAAATGCTGGAAACAACCTGAATGCCCACATATAGATGAGTGGTTGAATACATTATAATACATATACGCAATAAAATGTTACGTAGGTGTGAAAAAGAATACAGAAGATCTTTATAAACTAATACAGAGTGATTTCCAGAATACAATGTTAAATGAGGAGGAAAAAGCGCAAATAGTATACCATTGCTGTAAAAAGAAAAGGATATGAAAAAAGTATCCATTCATCTGTGAAAAATAAATACAGCAAGAATAAACCAGAAACCAATGAGATTGGTCACCTACAGGAGATGGGTGGGAATAGGGCAGAAATAATGGAAGAATGGGAAGAGGGTAGTAGGGATTAAGGGGACTGATATTTCTCTAAGTGTAATGCTTTTATATAACTCTGAGTCTTAGAACAGTAATGTTTCACATTCTCCAGAATAAGTTTTAAAATTCTTACTATGATGACTATAATCAAAAAGATAATAACAAGTGTTGGTGAGGATGTGGCGAAATTGGCACCCTCATAAACTGCTGATGGAAATATAAAATGGTGCAGCTACTTTGGGAAAAAGTTGAGCAGTTCCTCAAAAAGTTAAACATAGAATTGCCATATACATTAGCACTCCTAGATATATACTCTAAAGAAATTACAATATATGTCGACAAAAAAACTTGTACAGGAATATCCATAACAGCATTGTTCATAATAGCCAAAAGGTGGAAACAATCCCAGTGCCAAATAACTAGTGAGTGGATAAACAAAATGTAGTATATCCACATAATAGAACATCATTTGGTCATAAAAAGTTATTGAGTACCGATATATGCTACAACATGGATGGACCTTGAAAACATTACAGTAAATGAAAGTAGCCAGCCACAAAGACCACATATTATATGATTCCATTTATATGAAATTTATGGAATAGGCAAATCTAAAGAGGCAGAAAGTAGATTAATTGTTGCTTAGGGATGGAGGAAAGGAGTGGGAGGTTGGGGACAAATTGGAGAGTGACTGCTAATGAGTATGAGGTTTCTTTTGGGGGCAATGAAAATGTTTTAGAATTCATCATGAAATCAACTTTGCACAACTCTTTGGGTATACTAAAAGCCACTGGATTAGGCTGGGTGCAGTGGCTCATGACTAATCCCAGCACTTTGGGAAGCTGAGGTGGGAGGATCACTTGAGGCCAGGAGTTCGAGACCAGCCTGCACAACATAGAAAGACCCCATCTCTATAAAAAAATAGAAAAACTAGCCGGGTGCAGTGATGTGCACTTGTAGTCCCAGCTACTCAAGAGGCTGAGGTGGGAGGATCTCTTGAGCCCCCGAGTTCAAGGATTCAGGCCACTGCACTTCAGCCTAGATGGCAGAGCAAGACCCTGTCTCAAAAAATGAAACAAAACAAAAAACTCCACTGAATTGTACAATCTAAGTTGGTGAATTGTATGGTATGTGAATTATGTTTTCAAAATACAAATGTACTTAAAAAGTCAAAGGTCAAGTTCATTTTAAATCAGAATAAAAGAAGAAAAGGTATTACTCCATTTGAACTTTAGTACTTTAAATCCTCTCTCTTCCTGACTCTTTTGGGATGTTACTCCACAAACTATTCTCTTCCCCCTGTATCCTCAATTATTTTTTCTTCCATTGGTTCTTTCACCATGCTCATTTTCCTACATCATAAGTAAAGGGCTCCCTCAATCAGAAGTTTCTCAAGAGTTGATGGTTCAGTTTGCTCCTTCTCTCTATAAATAGCAATCTTAGAAAAGTATTTATGTCAATTAGAATGCTTTTGGCAGTAACTCAAAATGGCTTAACCAAAAAATGACATTTACTTTCATACAACAATTTGTTTAGAGATAGATTGGTTCTATGGTGGTCAATTCATCAGCTCAGTGGTATCATGGACTATATTAGTTAGGATATAGCTTTGGCTACTATAAAAATTACAATGGCTGAAATAAAACATATATTTATTTTGGTCTTATGAAATAATCTGAGCATAAGCCATCCAGGGATAATACTGTGGCTTCAAAATATGAAGAAACTGGCCGGCCACGGTGGCTCACGCCTGTAATCCCAGCACTTTGAGAGGCCAAGGCGGGCAGATTGCCTGAGTTCAGGAGTTCGAGACCAGCTTGGGCAACACGGTGAAACCCCGTCTCTACTAAAATATACAAAAAATTAGCCTGGCTGGGCGGTGTGCACCTGTAGTCCCAGCTACTCAGGAGGCTGAGGCAGGAGAATTGCTTGAACTCGGGAGGCAGAGGTTGCAGTGAGCCGAGATCACACCACTGCACTCCAGCCTGGGTGACAGAGCGAGACTCTGTCACAAAACAAAACAAAACAAAACAAAACAAAACAAAACAAAAACGAAGGAACTAAAGTTCTTTATGCCTTCCTCCATCTTTCACTTGGGGCTTCCATCATATGTTCCATGATGGCTGCTCTAGTGTGGGCATTCACATTTTCATTCTAGCCATACAGAAGGGTAAAAGGGAAGAAGTGAATATATCCATTCTCTCTAAGGGTACAAACCAGAAGGTGCACACATCATCTCCACTCAAATACCATTGACCTACCATGTCCCACCTCATTGATAAATACACCGTATATGCAACAAAAATTTTGGGGTCTAATACTAAACAAAGAAGGGAAATAGATGTTGGAAAATAACCAGAAGACTTTGCCAAAAAGACAAAGGTGCACTCTACCATCTTCAGTGTGTTGGTGTTATGAGAAAAATCCAGGATTGTATAGAAAAATGTTCTCCCAAGCTGGGAGGGAACCAAGAGACCGAAGAATGACTCAGACAAGTCCAGCCCGGCGAGTGGATGAGTTTGTGAGAACTTATACAGGACACTTCTGGGCAGCAGCAGGACAGCTCTAGAGATCCATGCCACCTCCCATCTCTAAACTGCTTTTAAACAAATTTTCTGTAACTTCTTTGCCTACTGCGTTTGAGCAATGAGATTGTTTTCCTTGGTAAGTTCTCAGATACCAACTGAGATGTTTGGGTTGTCAGGGACACCTGCTCCTCCAGTGGGCATCATGGTCTTGGCTCACTGCCCAGGCTTCCCCGTTCAAGCAGTGGACGTACACCTTAAGTAACCTGGTGGGGACACATCACACTACAATCCACCCCATTCCCCAGCTCTTACATTCTTCCCACCAATCGTGCATGAAAGTCCTTGAGTGGGTATGAGGGGAAGAACTATACAGACCTATAGTGTATAGCCATGGCTTGTGTGTACAAGCCACATCTACAGTATACAAAACATCATAAAAAGCAGAAGCTAACTACAATTATGATGCTTGTTAGCAAAACATAACTCCAATGAGTAGGTAAGATGTGTAGCCAATTTGAGAATGAGGTAAAGAAGCCTAATTGGGTTATATAATGGATTTGAGTTGACAAATAGTTTAAAACATTTGTGACGCTGTTCTCTTCATCAGGCATATAGGCACAACAGGTAGTGCCTATAAGGGTACATATTGGTTTTTGTGGCTTAAAAAAAAACTTTTAAAAAATTTCAATAGTTTTTGGGGAACAGATGGTTTTTTGTTACATTAATAAGTTCTTTAGTGGTGACTTCTGAGATTCTGCTGCACCTGTCACTGGAGCAGAGTACACTGTACCAAATACGTAGTCTTTCATTGCTCACCCTCCCAACCCTTTGCCCCAAGTCCCCAAAGTCCATTATATCATTTTTATGCCTTTGCATCCTCATAGCTTAACTCTCACTTTTAAGAGAACATACAATATTTGGTTTTCCATTCCTGAGTTACTTCACTTAGAATAACGGCCTCCAACTCCATCCAAGTTGCTGCAAAGGCCATTATTTCGTTCTGCTTTATGGCTGAGTAATATTTCATGGTGTATATATACCACATTTCCTTTATCCACTCATTGGTTGATGGGCATTTAGCTTGGTTCCATATCTTTGTAATTGTGAATTGTGCTGCTATAAACATGCGTGTGCATTCATCTTTTTCATATAATGACTTATTTTCCTTTGGGTAAACACCCAGTAGTGGGATTGCTGGGTCAAATGGTAGTTCTACTTTTAGTTGTTTAAGGGGTATCCATACTGTTTTCCATAGTAGTTGTACTAGTTTACATTCCCACCAGCAGTGTAAAAGAGCTCCCTTTTCACCACATACATGCCAACATCTATTTTTTAAAACAATTTTTAAATTACGGCCTTTCTTGCAGGAATGAGGTCGTATCTCATGGTCGATTTGCATTTCCCTTATAGTGATTTTGAGCATTTTTTCATATGTTTGTTGGCTGTCTGTATATATTTTTTCAAGAATTGTCTAATTTCCTATTCATGTCCTTTACCCACTTTTTTTTCTTTTTTTTTTTTTTGAGACGGAGTCTTGCTTTGTCACCCAGGCTGGAGTGCAGTGGCATGATCTCGGCTCACTGCATTCTCCTGCTTCAGCCTCTTGAGTAGCTGTGACTACAGGCACATGTCACCATGTATGGCTATTTTTTTGTATATTTAGTAGAGACAGGGTTTCACCATGTTGGCCAGGCTGGTCTTGAACTCCTGACCTCAAGTAATCTACCCACCTCTGCCTCCCACAGTGCTGAGATTACAGGTGTGAGCCACCATGCCTGGCCCCATTTATTTATTTTTGTTTTTGTTGCATTTGCTTTCGGATTCTTAGTCATGAATTCTTTGCCTAAGCCAACGTCTACAAGAGTTTCTCTGATGTTATCGTCTAGAATATTTATGGTTTCAGTTCTTAGATTTAAGTCTTTGATCCATCTTCAGTTGATCTTTGTATAAGGTGAGAGATGAGGATCCAGTTTCATTCTTCTACATGTGGCTTGCCAGTTATCCCAGCACCATTTATTGAATAGGGTATCCTTTCCCCACTTTACATTTTTGTTTGCTTTGTCGAAGACCAGTTAGCTGTAAGTATTTGGCTTTATTTCTGGGTTCTCCATTCTGTTCCATTGGTCTACATGCCTGTTTTTATAGCAGTACCACGTTGTTTTGGTAACGATAGCCTCATAGTAAAATTTGAAGTCAGGTAATGTGATGCCTCCAGATTTGTTCTTTTTCTTAGTACTGCTTTGGCTATGTGGGCTCTTTTTTGGTTCCATACAAATTTTAGGATATTTTTCTAGTTCTGTGAAGAATGATGATGGTATTTGGATGGGAAATGCATTGAATCTGTATATTGCTTTTGGCAGTATGGTCATGTTCACAATATTGATTCTACCTATTCATGAGCATGGGATGTATTTCCATTTGTTTGTGTCATCTATGATTTCTTTCAGTGTTTTGTAATTTTCCTTGTAGAGATCTTTCACCTCCTTGGTTAAGTATATTCCTAAGTATTTTATTTAATTAATTTTTTTTGCAGCTGTTGTAAAAGGGATTACTTGATTTGATTTTCAGCTTTGTCATTGTTGGTATATAGCAGTGCTACTGATTTGTGTACATTGATTTTGTATCCTGAAACTTTACTGAACTCATTTATCAGGTCTAGGAGATTTTTGGATGAGTCTTTAGGGTTTTCTAGGTACATGATCATATTATCGGCAAACAGCAACAGTTTGACTTCCTCTTTTCCAATTTGAATACTCTTTCTTTCTTTTGTCTGACTGCTCTGGCTAGGATTTCCAGTACTATGTTGAGTAGAAGTGGTGAAAGTGGGTATTCTTGTCTTGTTCTAGTTCTCTGGGGGAATGCTTTCAACTTTTCGTTGTTTAGTATTAGGTTGCCTGTTGGTGTGTCATAGATGGCTTTTACTACTTTGAGGTATGTCCCATCTATGAGGGTTTTGATCATGAAAGGATGCTGGATTTTATCAAGTGCTTTTCCTGTGCCTACTGAGATTATCATATAATTTTTGTTTATGTGATGTATTACGTTTATTGATCTGCATATGTTAAACCATCCCTGAATCCCTGGTATGACAGCCACTTCATCATGTATATTATCTTTTTGATATGCTGTTAGATTTGGAAAGCTAGTATTTTGTTACGATTTTTTGCATCTATATTCATCAGGGATAATGGTCTGTAGTTTTCTTTCTTTGTTATGGCCTTTCCTGGTTTTGGTATTAGGGTAATACTGCCTTCATAGAATGATTTAGGGAGGATTCCATCTTTCTTTATCTTTTGAAATAGTTTCGGTAAAATTGGTACCAATTCTTCTTTGAATGTCAGATATAATTCGGCTGTGACTTCATCTGATCCTGAATTTTTTTTTTGGCAATTTTTAAATCACTGATTCAATCTCACTGCTTGTTATTGGTCTGTTCAGAGTTTCTATTTCTTCCTGATTTAATCAGGAGGGCTGTACATTTCCAGAATTTATCCATTTCCTTTAGACTTTCTAGCTTGTGCACATAAAGGTGTTCAAAGCAGCCTTGAATGATCTTTTGTATTTCTGTGGTATCAGTTATAATATCTTCTGTTTTGTTTCTAATTGAGCTTATTTGGATCTTCTTTCTTCTTTTCTTAGTTAATCTCAATAACAGTCTATCAATTTTGTTTATCTTTTCAAAGAAACAGCTTTTTGTTTCATCTGTCTTTTGTATTTTTTTGTTTCAATTTCATTTAGTTTCTGCTGTGATATTTGTTAATTTTTTTTTTCTGCTGGGTTTGGGTTTGATTCTTGTTTCTCTAGTTCCTTGAGGTATGATGTTAGGTTGTCTATTTGTGCTCTTTCAGACTTTTTGATGTAAGCATTTAATGCTATCACCTTCCCTCTTAGTACCATTTTTGCTGTATCCCAGAGGTTTTGATAAGTTTTGTCACTATCATTCAGTTCAAAGAATATTTCAATTTCCATATTGATTTCATTGTTAACCCAAAGATCATTCAAGAGCAGATTATTTAATTTCTATGTATTTGTATAGTTTTGAGGATTCCTTTTGGAGTTATTTTCCAGTTTTATTTCACTGTGGTCTGAGAAGATACTTGATATGATTTTGATTTTCTTAAGTTTATTAAGACTTGTTTTGTGGGCTAAGGGCACATACCTTTTAGTCTCCATTGCATTGGCAATCAGGCCTCCATGCAGAGACAATCCCTAGTGAGCCTGCGTTGCCTTATTGGTGCTGTTGAACCAGTCACTCCAGTTCTGTCAGGCAAAAGGCAGAATATCCCAAGGCATACCATTACTACTTAACAAGGGGAGGTATCCACATACCCCACAATAGGACTGGTTGCTGACCGCTGCTGTAGTCACAGCCTAGTTCAAAAGACATTACCAGCTGCCACGGGTAGCAGAAACAAGGCAAACACAGATGTTCAGTAGAGACCCTCATGGATATATCCACTCCTTGTAACATCATTACTGCTATATATTCTCCCATTGGCCCTATTAATGAGGCTGCCACAGGCTTCAGTTCTGGCTTACAGTACCACACATGGCTTCCCTCTCTAGGAGTGGGCATAGTAGCCAATTGGTAAGCTTCCACCCTTGCCTATGCAATCTGCACTATGACCACTCCAGCAGGTATCAGTGCTGCTGATGCTGATATCATTAAGGCTCTCAGACCTCCCTCAAAGAGTACAGCTGGGATTACCTATCCTCCAGCAGTCTTCATTCACCCTCCAGCATCATAAAACTTGAAGGTCCATGTAGCCTTCGCCACTTGGCAGATCCACTGGTGTTCTTAGGAGCACAGTATGGCTTCTGCTTCAGAAGCATGGCTCAGTGTCTCAGAGGTAATGCTGAGAGTTTGCGGGGCATATTTTACAGGCCCATTCATAGGGAATGATGCCAAGTGTGTTAATGGGTAACTCATTTAAAATTTGTATGGCTTCAGGGAGATTCTTAGTCCAGGGAACTTAGCTGTTCTGGGACAGTGCATGTAATTGGGTTTTTAACAGGCCATACTTTTTTTTCTGTGAGTCCTGCCCCTGTTGGGTTATATGGTAATGGAACCTCCAGTCTATGTTTTGTTCTGATGTCCAGTGTTGGATATCGTGGCCCATGAATGGGAGCCCTGATCATTAAATATTCTTCGTAGCATGCCATATATGACACTAAGAACAGTGAGACACTTGATGGTCTCCAGCTGGGTGGCATGTTTTATTGGGAAGGCCCCAATTGTTGCGTAGTAGTAGCCCCATTGTTGTGTCTACACAGGTTAAGGTATGCCTTTCCCCACCATTCCAGGGCAGAGGACCAATACAATTGACTTGTCAGTCCTGTGGAGGTTGTACGGCTTTATGTATGTGACTTGGTGCAGAGGGAACCCTTCTAGGTCTCAGCTGTGAGTAGGTCTCACAGTTCTGAACAGCTGCTAGAATATCTGCATAGAGGACGGAGATGCCTGTTGCCTTTGCTGTGGCCCACCCTGTGGCTGCTGTTGTGATGTACCCACATGGTTATACGGTGTCAGTATCCATTTGTACCATGACCACTGACCATTGGTGTTGGGTGCCTTTGCTAGACCCATCAATGTACCAGGCCCTAGTGTGTATTGGTGGGGTCCCCTTATATACAATGGTTGGCCTGGTAGGTTTTTCCATTGCCATCTTGGCTCCCTCCACTTGTTCAAAGTGGATGGGTCCAAGCATCTCCTGTAGAAGCTGATTTAAAGGATTAGTAGGCAGGACACTGCTTTGTTGTAGACAGGCATGCCATTTCTGCAGGGTGTAGAATTGTGCCACCCCAGAGACAGGCTTGGTTAGAAAGCCTTCCACCCACCTTTTATGGGGTAGGCAGTTTTTATTGTGTGGTCTGCTTTCTGGTGATGATGGCCTCTGCTTGTTGCAATGCCCTACACACGGCTAATAGCTGTTGCTCTAGGACTGTATAGTGGGATTCTGCCCCCTTTCATAATTGAGACCAGGCCAGGCGTGGTGGCTCACGCCTGTAATCCCAGCACTTTGGGAGGCTGAGGCAGGCTGATCACAAGGTCAGGAGATCGAGACCATCCTGGCTAACACAGTGAAACCCTGTCTGTACTAAAAATACCAAAAAAATTGGCTGGGCATGGCGGCGTGCGCCTGTAGTCCCAGCTGCTGGGAGGCTGAGGCAGGAGAATGGCGTGAACCTGGGAGGTAGAGCTTGCAGTGAGCCAAGATCGCGCCACTGCACTCCAGCCTGGGTGACAGAGCAAGACTCCAGCTCAAAACAAACAAACAAAGAAATATAATTGAGACCAAAACCCTACGGTTACCATTCCCACTGGCTGCTTTTGCCACAAACCCTAAGTCATCCTTGTGGCATCTCTAGTGACTTCTAATACAAAAGGATCCTGTGGCAGTGGGACCTCTAGTGCTTGGGCTTGTTTCACCAATATTTTTGCTTTGTCAAATGGCTCTTGCTCTATGTGTGCTCAGTCCCATTTTTTACTCTTCTTTATTAGGGTGTACAATGGGCTGAGGGTTTGTGCCAAATGAGGAATGAATATCCTCCAGCAGCCCAGTAAACCTAGGAAAACCTACAGTTGCTTTACTGTCTGGGGAACAAGCTGCTGTACTATCTTATCAGTGACAGCTCCAGGTATGTTTCATGTCTTAGTTGACCAGGTAACTCCCAGGAATTTGGGACCCTATCCTGGGCCCCTGTATCTTTTTGGGGTTGGCTTCCCATCCCCTGTTCTTTAGGCCATCCAAGGTGGTTTGTAGGGTAGTCTCCAGATCTGCAAGAGACTCTGAGGTTAGCATGATATCATTAACACAGTGAAACACAGAGACTGAGGCAGGCAAAGAGAGTCCAGATAGGTACTATGCAACTATACTGTGATAGATGGTGGGGTTGTGCAGGTATCCTTTTGGTAGTACCTGGAAAGTCCATTATTGGCCCTCCCAAGTGAAGGCAAACTGGTCTTGTAAATCTTCTGCTAAGGGAATACTGGAAAAGGCATAATCCAAGTCAATCATAGCATGGACACTTCCCAGCTTAAGGATTACTTGCTGTAGCAGTTGAGTAATATTGGGTACAGCAGCAGATAGAAGCAGCACCACCTCATTTAGCTCATGGTAGTCTACCATCATTCTCCAGGTGCCATTTGGCTTTTTCACAGGCCACACAGGGCTGTTATAGGGGTTCTGGCCTATCTGTACCTTACGTAACTTCTGAATTGTTTGGGTGATCTCAGAATCTTCCCCTGGTAGGCAGTATTATTTCATCTTCGTTGCCTGCCTGGGCTAGGGCAAGTGTACAGGCACCCATTTGGCCCATCCCCTTTTTCTTCCTTGATTTATTTTCAGACTCTGTCCTTGTTTTTATTCCGCTCACAGAGGTCCACCAATGCTTCCCCCACATAATAGATTTCATTTCCCATTAACGGGTACAGAAATACAACCAATGCCCTCTATTGTAACATTTTTTTTTCAGTTGGAAATCAGACATTCACTGAGTACCTAAAATAATTTTAAGATTTTAAATTACACAAGAGTTCACCTATAAGCATTTATCTCATTCACATCTATTCAATTCATTCGTTTTTAGCAGTTTATCTGGATGACTCATGAGAACTGAGATATTAGACAAATCTAATCACTATTCTAACTTATTTTCCTGTTAACCATTTTTATAGCCTGTAAATATAAGATGTTCACCTAAGTAAAAACCTTAAAGATCCCCCCTCCCCCTGTGTCCATGTGTTCTCTTTGTTCAACTCCCACTTATGAGTGAGAAACACCGAGGCCTGTCGGCGGGTAGGGGGCTAGGGGAGGGATAGCATTAGGAGAAATACCTAATGTAGATGACAGGTTGATGGGTGCAGCAAACCCCTATGGCACGTGTATGCCTATGTAACAAACCTGCATGTTCTGCACATGTACCCCAGAACTTAAAGTATAATAATAATAAAAAACCTTAAACACATGGGCATTTTGCTGATAATTCAGAAGATTTTGCTACTTTCATTGAACCAACTATATTAAATTAGTCTTATTTGTCAAAAAAAACCACACAAACAAAGATCATTCTGGTTTTGGCTGGGTTTACAGTCTTATAACTTTCATGTCAAACTCTGACATCTTAAAATATCTAGCAGAGGCAAATATAAAACTTACCTAATCAGTAAACCCAGACAAAAATGTATGCTGACAATTCTGAAGACATTTCTATTTTATTTTACCAATAATTTTAAATCCAGCTTGTTTATTAAAGATTACTAAATTTACATAAACTTAAAAAGTACTTGACTTTATCTTAATGTATGAGTACTCATTTACTTATAAGCCAAGTTGGTAGCATGTCAGACATAAAACACATGTACATACATATAAACATATTTAAACATGTATGCTCTCTCACACACACACATGCACATACACACACACACCCAGTACCTTTTACTTCAGAACTCTAGCCATGAGACAGTATTATAAACTCATCAGCCCATAAAGGATAACTGGATCCAAATTATTTTTGACAAAATTGGGACCCCTCCACATGGAACTTTATTTGCCTAACAGGTAATCCAATGAAGGCTGTGGAAAAAAATTTTGGGTAAAGTAGTTTTCATAGCAGTTTGATTTTTTAAAAAACTTCTTTTACTCTCTTTTTTTTTCTTCAGTTTCAAAGGAGTTTCTAACATTTACATTTTAGTTAGATTTGTCTGAACTGTGTAAGAAAAACAAAATCCCCAAGTGGCTTTCAATTAGCAGTACCGTAAACAGTGAGTTTTATTTCAACACCAGTAGTTTAATAACAACAGATTCAAAGCAGGCAGAAAAGAGAGAAATAGAGAGCTTCAGAAGATCTGATGAACGATAGCTGAAGGTGAAACATTTGAGCTCTGGATTTTTCTTGCTGTAATTTGGCCATCAGTTTAAAAAGGTGCACAAGTATGAGTCATAATATGTAACCAGCTGGAGTCCTAGAAAACCTTTGAACTTTCCCATGTTTTTGGAAACATAAGCTACTGGAGTTCCAACCCTTCCTCCCTTTTATCTACCTTCTCCACCAAATCCCCAACCAGGGCCAACATGGATACTCGCATGTGCCTTTCTAACTGCAGCTCCTCCCTTAACTTTCGTATCTATTTTTCCTGCTTTAACAATTTCTCAGTAGCCAGTCTTAACACAGCAACAGCACACCTGCTATCCTTATTGTACTTTAACATCTTAGGTCCTTGCACTACATGCTTACTCCCCACTGGAATTTTCTAAGCATCCCTGTACTCAAGCAGCAGCCCACAAAGGTCGAGCAGTTGGACAATTTCACCCCACATGGTTGCCGTTGACCACCCTGGGATTCCCATTGCAGACACCCCTTCCTGAATCTTCCTTTGGTCTCTTAGATCCTGTTTGTGATGCCAATTGTTACAAGAAAAGCCCAGGATTTTACAGAAAAATGGTCTCCCAAACTGGGAGGGAGCTGAGACCAAAAAGTGACTCAGACAGTTCAGATTGGCAAGTAGATGAGTTTATTAGGACTTACATACAGGGCGCTCCTGAGCAGCAGCAGCACAGCTCTAGAGATCTGTGCTACTTTCCATCTCTAAACTGCCTTTAATTTTCTGGCTCTTTGCCTACTGTGTTTGAGCAATGAGACTGTTTTTCTTGGTAGGTTCCCAGATACTCTCCATGATGTTTGGGTTCTCAGAAACACCTGTTCCTTGGCTGGGCATCATGGCCTTGGCTCACAGCCTGGCCTTCCAAGTTCAAGCAGTGGACACACACCCTTCAGTAATCTGGTGAGGGACCTGTTACATTATAGTTGGCTTCCTTTTTTTTTTTTTTTTTTTTTGAGAGTGGGTCTCACTCTGTCACTCAGGCTGGAGTGCAGTGGTACAGTCATAGCTCATTGCAGCATCCATCTCCCGGGATCATGCAATCCTCCTGCTTCAGCCTTCTAAGTAGCTGCATTTATAGCATCATGCCACCATGCCTGGCTAATTTTTTGCCAACTTTTAGTAGAGATGAGGTCTCACGATGTTCCCCAGGCTGGTCTCAAACTCCCGAGCTCAAGCAATCCTCCCACCTCAGCCCCCCAAAGCTCTGAGATTACAAGTGTGAGCCACCACCGCCCAGCCACCTTATTTTCTAATGCTGGCTCCTCTTATGTTTTCAAAATGGCAGTTGCCATTCTAGTCACATCAGAAGCAGACACCCATGCCTAGAGACAGAATAAGTCATGTTTGTGTCTTGTGTACCCTGTTAATAGCAAGGAAAACCTTCCTAGAAGCACTCCAGCAGAGTTTTCCTCGTGTGTCATTGTCCAGAATTGTCCAAGCCTAAACCATTCCTTTAATAAGAAAAATGAGCCTAGACCAATCAAGATTTATTCCCTAAGATGGGGGAGTGTCTGAGTCTCCCCTGATGGACAAGCCACTTGTAAAAGGTCAACAAAATTGTGGTTCTGATAGTAAGGACAGAGAAAAGAGGGTAGTTATTGGGCCCAAGGGCCAAAGTGATCATCATGGCTTCCAATTTCCCATAACCCTTGACTCATACTTCATCTGGTGGGGTCACCCAACCCTAGTCTCAGAGGATCCAAGTCCTTAGTGCTCTCATCTTCATTGGGTTGCTTCAGTTTCCCACTGTCGAGTAATATTAGAGATGTGAATACTAAGAGACACCCTAGTGAATACCTGGGATTCCAGACATAGCCTTCCTTGTTCCCTTTGTGGAGCAATAACCAATTTCCCCACGGTAGTTAGAATCAACAATGATCCCCTTCTCTAACTGTTGATTTAGTGATCTGAAGACTCCAAAATAGCCAGATGGCAGTTTCAGCTTCCCATTAAATAGAATTGTGACCATGTCATCTGGGGAAAGTATCAATCCCTTGGGCACTAGGGCCTCCAAACCCACCAAGTCCAATGCTATAGGGACAATATGATAAAGATAAAGTTGTAGAGAAAAAAAATTTCAAGGGAGTTATTAGGAATAATAGAAGAGCCACTCCTACCTCTGCCTCTTGGTTCACAGGCCCATGCATTCTGAACATTGAGTAGATGACAACATATAATGATGACTGGGTTGAGTCCTACACTATATCCTTACAGAGGTTTTCTCTCAGCCAGCACCACGATTGATCCTTCTGCATAATTTCCTCCATCCTATCAAACTAGCTGTTCCTGAGTGATGGGTAAGATCAGTTAATTCCACAGGCATGACTCTGCTGCCACACTTCCCTCATAATAAAATTACTTTCTTGCTCAAAGATATTTGTGATACATGGTGATAAAACAAGGCATTCCATTAGGCCATGAATTGTGGCACTAATAGAAGCTTTCCAAGCAGGGAAGGTAAACCTCTTCCTAGAATATGTATCTATTCCCATGATGACAGATCACTCTTCCCTTTATAATGAAAGGAATCTAGTGAAATTAAACTGCCACCAGATGGTTGACTAATCTGTCAAGGGAACAGTATCATACTGGGGTCTCCGCAATGGCCTCTGCTATAAGCAGACTAATCACTCCATAGTGGCAGTAACTGAATTATCCTTGGCAAGTAGAAGTCTACATTGTTGAATCTACTGTTAGCCTACATTCCTATTGTCACGTAGGCCCACTGAGCAAGCACTAGAGTGACTGTGTAAAGAGGCTGATTGACACCTGTAGAACAGATCTTCTTGTATAACTATCAAGATGGATGCCCTCTGCTGGGCAGTATTGTAGTTCACAGATATTTTCACATGCTGGGCAATTTTAAGAATCAATCCATAATACTTCTCCCACTGACTTCCTTATCTCAAATCTTCTTCTTTCCAAGTAATTGACCAACCTATTAGCTACCGTGCATAAATCAGTACAGATCCATACCTCAGATCAACTCTTCTTCCTAAAAAAGAGGACAACCAGATGTATTGTTCAAAGTTATATCCACTGGGAGAATTTCTCCTCCCCACTATCTTTCAGGGCCACCCCATTATGGTGTGGGCACAGAATTCTGTGGCTGTCTGCTTCAAGTTGGTGCTAGCATACGTGCAGACCATTAATAAACCAAGCCTAAACTTTTTCTTCCCCTGCTAAATGGCTATGAGCCTATAGATAATGGGTTGAAAAAAAAACAGGTAGCAAAGAAGTAAGGGCAGGTCCAATGGACATTTGTTCCATGTGATTTACTTGTGTCTTCCAGATCATCTCAGGCTACCTCAGTGTATACTCTTCCATTTGACAATGGAATTCTGCTGCCCATATTCAATTTACGATCCAGTAAATTAGGTAACACCCAATTTATTTTATTTTATTTTTTTAATTTTACTTTAAGTTCTGGGAGACCTGTACAGAATGTGCAGGTTACATAGGTATACATATGCCATGGTGGTTTGCTGCACCTATCGACCCGTCATCTAGGTTTTAAGCCCCGCATGCATTAGGTATTTGTCCTAGTGCTCTCTCTCCCCTTGCCCCCAACGCCCTCCCCCGACACCGCAGGCCCCAGTGTGTGATGTTCCCCTCCCTGTGTCCACGTGTTCGCATTGTTCAACTCTCACTTGTGAGTGAGAACATGCAGGGTAACTCCCAATTTCTAAAGAGCAGTTCATGTCACATAGTTACTTAGTATCCTATGGTCAGGAGTCTAGCCTCTACTAAGGCCTAGAAGTAAA
This sequence comes from Hylobates moloch, assembly GCF_009828535.3. Lineage (NCBI taxonomy): Eukaryota > Metazoa > Chordata > Mammalia > Primates > Hylobatidae > Hylobates > Hylobates moloch. The sequence goes on from NW_026652291.1 coordinate 55,131,513, forward strand.
TCAAGAGTTGCCTTTCAAACAGACAATAGCTGTCAGCAGATAACAGCATATTCTTTTTTTTTTTTTTTTTTTTGAGACGGAGTCTCGCTCTGTTGCCCAGGCTGGAATGCAGTGGCGCCATCTCGGTTCACTGCAAGCTCCACCTCCTGGGTTCACGCCATTCTCCTGACTCAGCCTCCCAAGTAGCTGGGACTACAGGTGTCCACCACTGCGCCTGGCTAATTTTTTGTATTTTTAGTAGAGACGGGGTTTCACCATGGTCTCGATCTCCTGACCTTCCAATCCACCTGCCTCGGCCTCCCAAAGTGCTGGGATTACAGGCATGAGCCACCGCACCCGGCCAACAGCATATTCTTATACCAAAATCCTAGGGGTCTGCATTGGGATTCTCCTACTGGGCTTGCAGGAGATTCCATACAGTATCCTAGTTACCATTGGGTCCACTGAATCCTAAAGCCTAAGTGTCAGGGCAGCTTGCATCATAGCCTGGACCTTCTGTAGTACATTATGTAGTTCCAAGTGATATGAACAAGGTGGCAGTCATACAGGTTACATGGGTCGAAGAGTAGCAAATGCAGTACACTGTCTCAAAATACAAACAGGCCAAACAAACACTGTGCATCTTTAAGGTGGATGATACAAGGTAGAGCACTACTTCCTTGTTAGAAATTTCACTAATGTGTCAGGTTCCTGAACTGGGTTTATCGCTTGTTCTCTGGTATTAGTGGTATTTTTTAAAGTATATAGGGTGGTTGCTATTTCCTGCTCACAAGGTGCAATTTGCATAATGTTATCAAGATAAAAGACTACAATGATATACTACTAGATATCAAGGAAACAAAGGTCCCTCTGGAATGATATTCTATCATAGAACAGAAGTCTTTAAATATCCCTGAGGTAATACAGTGACAGTGCTGTTGCAATCATGTGAAAGCAAACTGCTTCTGATTATTTTTGCTGATGGGAATTGAAAAGAAAGCTACTTTCTAGTTTTCAAGTCAATAGCTACCTTCTAGGTGTCAAGAGGTGTTCTGATTTGCTCTAGTAAAGATCCCACATATGTGGAACCACAACTATGACTGGCATCAACATTTGATTAAATTTTTAATAATCCACAGACATTCTCCAAAACTAATTTGGCTATTGCATGAGCCAAGGGGAGTTAAAAGGAAAAGACTTGTATCTTTCCTATCTTTAATGGTGGCACTAATCTCTGGGGAAATCACTAAATTTCCCCAGAGATCAAATTTAATTTTGGTATTCTACTTTGGCATGGGTAAGAAGTTAGCCAGGGAGGTTACACTTGTTCCTATCTGTCATAATAGCTCCCGATAAACCTAATGTAGGAATTCTGCTACTCAATATATCTATACTCACATATATTTTGGGACTGGAAAAATAACTCCAGAGTGGATCTTTAGTCCCACTTGACTTTCTTAAATCTCGACTTTAATCACTGGAATTTTGGTGGTATTTTGAGACTGCAGAGATTAGTATTTAGAGCTAATATCAATTAACCTCCAGAATGTATGAGAATCACCCATTCCTTAATTCACAATCACCCTAGTAAAAGGCTACAAGTACCTCTGGAAATGGCCTTAGGGAAAAGTCACCATTTATACCTGGCTGCACTATGGGACTCTCCCTCAAAGACATCTGCCCTCACTCTTAATTAAGGGACTCCAGGTTTGTCAACTGGTTTGTCTAAGATTCAAGTAATATGCCTTGAATCTGTATTACAGAGATTTCAGTTAGGTTTCTACCAATCAGTCCCAGGATTTTTCCACCTACATATGTCACATAGCACTTAAGTAGGCTGATGGTTTTATTCATTCCTAGAGACTCAGGGATCAATAGGATACCACCACCTATCCTTGCAATCAAAACATCCTGATTTCACTTCTTCCTGAAGGTTATTATAGTAACTGTGCTAAACATGTCTTTGACAGTTGAACCACCTGGCCTCTACCAGGATATAAAATCATGGATCCCAGTTTCAATGTGGGCTCCCAATCATCATCTCTAATCTACTGAGGGCAGCCACACAAGAATTTTTCAAGGATATCTGTTCTCCCTCATTCAATGCCTTGAAAAGAGTAAATTGTACGGGCCCTCCCGGGCATGGTATGAATAGAGTATGACTAAGCAGAATGACTATAATAGAGCAAATCCAACATCCCATCTCCCTAAACCTTGAGATTCTTTCTTCTACAGTATGCCAGGGAAATTCTGGCATCTCAGCATACAGATTGTAAGCTATTATTGAGAACAAGCTTCTAGTAACCCACTTAGAAGGACTTCCAGATGCTCAAGTCAACACAGCAAATCTGAATCCCAGTTAAGTATTTAGCAAGATCCTACAACATCTTCATTGTTAAGCTCTCCTCCAAGAGCATTCCATGTACTTCCCCATTAGGGCTATACTGAAGCTCTTTCTTCTAACTCATATTTAAAGTTCTAAGCCTCATTCATATCTGCTCAAATGCCCCCATCCCATGTCATAGGTCCTAGGCCATCTCCACCAGTGCCCTTACCTTAGCATAACAGAACTAGGTCTCACATTTAATTAACACTGCAATTCCAAAGCCTTTATAGTCAGGCCCCGGACTTGATCCTCAGCCATATCTTCCCCTTAGCTATAATAGATAATGGATTTCTTCAAAGTGATCAAGGAAGTTTTCTGATTTTCTACTCATGCCTGGTATTTGGAACCCAAAGCTATTTGTCTTTTTTTCATGTACTCTCACAGAAGCAGTCAGAAGAGCCAAATGACACAACAATTTTAGTAAACCTCACTGTTACAGCAGCTAAGTGCTAGAGATTGATCTTTCAATGTTGTGCCCTACACTGACACTCCATTTCATGCCACTACTGATAGTTTGAGTAACTGTGATGCCACTCCATGCTATAGAATACCACTGTTTCATTTTTCTTGGCAAGTAGTTTATACAAGTAATCATCAGATATGTGAGTAATATCATCCTAGAAAGCCATTTTGAGAGTCTCTTTTCTGAGACTAATTCTAATTCCTATAACTTTATCAATCAGGTTTCTGGGAAGAAAAAGCACAGAAAGAGAATATAATAACAGGACCATTTATAAAAATCAAAGCTGGGCGCAGTGGTGTGCACCCATAGTCCCAGCTACTTGGGAGGCTGAGGTAGGTGGATTGCTTGAGGCCAGGAGTTTGAGGCTGTGGTACAGTATGATAGCACTTGTTAACAGCCACTGCATTCTAGCCTGGGCAACAGAGCAAGACCTCATATCTAATACATAAATAAATGATTAAAAATGAGGACAGGGTTAAGTGAATCACCAATAGATAGCGAGGAATCCTGAGATTAGCAACAGTGGAAAGCCATTATTATCCTTGCTCTGCAGAAACAAAGAAAAGGAGAACTTACTGGAATCCTGCAAGGGCTATGCAGCTGTAGGATAGGATCCCAGCCAAGCATTGCAGCTTTTTCTGCTCATAACACTAGTCTACATGAGGTGTGGGCAAACTTTGGGCACCCTTTTGAACATACCTGTTATTATGTGAGGAAACCAATAAGGAACAGCATAAGATTATTTGTAATCTGCTATCTTTTCTTGGCTATTGAATTTGCAGACAAAATCAATTTGTGAGTTGAATACAGAAATCCTTCTACCAATTTTCACATAAACCTTAAAACCACTCTGACAATAAAGGTTAACAGAAACAGCTTTTCAACTGTATTAGTCCGTTTTCACACTGCTGATAAAGACATACCCAAGACTGGGCAATTTACAAAAGAAAGAGGTTTAATTGGATTTACAGTTCCACGTGGCAGGGGAAGCCTCACAATTGTGGCAGAAGGCAAGGAGGAGCAAGTCAAGTCCTACATGGATGGCAGCAGGCAAAGGGAGGGCTCATGCAGGGGAACACCCCTTTTTAAAACCATCAGATCTCATGAGACTTATTCACTATCACAAGAACATGACAGGAAAGATTTGCCCCCATTATTCAATTACCTCCTACCAGGTCCCTCTCTCACGTGGGAATTCAAGATGAGATGTAGGTGGGCACACAGCCAAACCATATCATTCTGCCCCTGGCCCCTCCCAAATCTCATGTCCTCACATTTCAAAACCAATCATGCCTTCCCAACAGTCCCCCAAAGTGTTAACTCATTTCGGTGTTAACTCAAAAGTCCACAGTCCAACGTCTCATCTGAGACAAGGCAAGTCCCTTCCACCAATGAGCCTGTAAAATCAAAAGCAGGTTAGTTACTTCCTAGATCCAGGGGGAGTACAGGCATTGGGTAAATACAGCCATTCGAAATGGGAGAAATGGGCCAAAACAAAGGGGCTACAGGCCCCCCGCAAGTATGAAATCAAGCGGGGCAGTCAAATCTTAAAGCTCCAAAATGATCTCCTTTGACTCCATGTCTCACATCTAAGTCATGCTGATGCAAGAGGTTGGTTCCCATGGTCTTGGGCAGCTCTACCCCTGTGGCTTTGCAGGGTACACCCTTCCTCTGGCTGCTTTCATGGGATGGTGTTGAGTGTCTGAAGCTTTTCCAGGTGCACGGTGCAAGCTGTCAGTGGATCTACCATTCTGTGATCTGGAGGACAGTGGCCCTCTTCTCACAGCTCCACTAGGCAGTACCTCAGTAGGAACTCTGTGTGGGGGCTCTAACCCCACATTTCCCTTTCACACTGCCCTAGCAGAGGTTCTCCACGAGGGCCCTACCCCTGCAGAAAACTTCTGCCTGGACATCCAGGCATTCCCATACATCATCTGAAATCTAGGCAAAGGTTCCCAAACCTCAATTCTTGACTTCTGTGTACTAGCAGGCTCAACACCACATGGAAGCTGCCAAGGCTTGAGGCTTGCACCCTCTGAAGCCACGGCCCCGGCTCTATGTTGGCCCCTTTCAGCTGCGGCTGGAGCAGCTGGAATGCAGGGCACCAAGTCTCTAGGCTACACACAGCACAGGGACCCTGGGCCACTTTTTCCTCCTAGGTCTCCGGGCCTGTGATGGGAAGGTCTGCCATGAAGACCTCTGACATGCCCTGGAGGCATTTTCCCCACTGTCTTGGGAATTAATATTCAGCTCTTTGTTACTTATGCAAATTTCTGCAGCCTGCTTGAATTTTTCCTCAGAAAATGGGATTTTCTTTTCCATTGTATTGTCAGGCTGCAAATTTTCCAAACTTTTATGCTCTGCTTCCCTTATAAGACTGAATGCTTTTAACAACACCCTAATCACCTCTTCAATGCTCTGCTGCTTAGAAATTTCTTCTGCCAGATACCCTAAATCTTCTCTCTCAAGTTCAAAGTTCCACAAACCTCTAGGGCAGGGGCAAAATGCCACCAGTGTCTTTGCTAAAACGTAACAAGAGTCACCTTTGCTCCAGTTCCAACAAGTTCCTCATCTCCATCTGAGACTACCTCAGCCTGGACCTTATTGTTATATCACTATTAGCATTTTTGTCAAAGCCATTCAACAAGTCTCTAGGAAGTTCTAAACTTTCCCACATTTTCCTGTCTTCTTCTGAGCTCTCCAAACTGTTCCAACCTCTGCATGTTACCCAGTTCCAAAGTTGCTTCCATATTTTCAGGTAACTTTATAGCAACATCTCACTCTACTGCTACCAATTTTTTTTTTTTTTTTTTTTTTTGAGATAGAGTTTCACTCTTGTTGCCCAGGCTGGAGTGCAATGGTGCAATCTTGGCTCACTGCAACCTCCACTTCCTGGGTTCAAGTGATTCTCCTGCCTCAGCCTCCTGAGTAGCTGGGATTACAGGCATGCACCACCACGCCTGGATAATTTTGTAGTTTTAGCAGAGATGGGGTCTCTCCATGTTGGTCAGGCTGGTCTCAAACTCCCGACCTCAGATGATCCGCCCACCTTGGCCTCCCAAAGTGCTGGGATTACAGGCATGGGCCACTGCGCCAGACCTCAATTTAATGTATTAGTCTGTTTTCATGCTGCTGATAAAGACAAACCTGAGACCAGGCAATTTACAAAAGAAAGAGGTTTAACTGGACTTATAGTTTCATGTGTCTGGGAAGCCTCACAATCATGGCAGAATACAAGGAAGAGCAAGTCATGTCTCACACGGATGGCAGCAGGCAAAGTGAGGGAGCTTGTGCAGGGGAACTCCTCTTTTTAAAACCATCAGATCTCATGAGACTTATTCACTATTATGAAAACAGCATGGGAAAGACTTGCCCTCATGATTCATTACCTCCTACTGGGTCCCTCCCACAACACATGGGAATTCAAGATGAGATTTGGGTGTGGACACAGACAAACCATATCAGTAACATATCTGATGATCAATTCAAACTGGATAAAAGGGATATGGACTGCCTTCCTCACCTCTTCTTTTTAAAACTCTCATCCTAATGACCTGATACTGATGCTGAATGAGATACATGTTCTATTGCCATCTAGAACAAAAAATATAAAAATTGCCCTATATTTGGAAAACAAGGTTTATGCCTCAAAAGACAAGTGGCCCTAATTAGCAAAACAATAGTTTAATAATAATATTTAAAAATCCAAATCATAATTGTGGCAATGTCTTCTAACATTTAATTGATTTCTGTTTAACAGATCTATGGAGCAGTCAACTGAATCACAGAGTTACATGTTGAAATTAGTTTATGTTGGCAGATTAATCAGGAGATTACTATATTGCTTAAATCTGTATGTTCAATAGACTAAAGTTATCGTCCTTATGCTCTGTCCTATCACACTTGAAGGTTTAATTAGCCATTTTGTCTTGGATAATAAATTGTGAACCTTAGCTTTATATAAGACAAAGCATTTTATGTCCCCCAATTCTTTTTTATTCAGCCCTGGCTAAAGTTAGAGCTGAAATTAGAGGCCACAGATTACAGTTAGCATTTTACTGAAGAACTTTCAAAGAAGGAAAGTACATTACAAAGCATGTGGCAAACCATTACCATATATTATACTGATAAGGGTAAAAGCTGAAAAATATTTACGTGTCAGCATGAAGACACTAAGAATGCATGACAATTAGGTTGGAATGAAGGACCTATCAAGCCATATTTATTCTCATTCCATACCCTGTCATATGAAATTGGGTGGTTTGTAAGAAACGCTCTGGTCATTTACCATGACATAACTAACATATTATTACATAAACTTCAACCTTGAAATTGTTTGCTTAATTGTCTAGGATGTAAAATTAAATTTACTCAGTGTATATTTAAGTAAATTGAATTTGAATTTCTTTACAAAGCAACCCACTTCACTGATCTTGTTAAAATTAACTCAACCAGTATTTTAAAAATCCTTAAGATTCTTTTGGAGTTAGTATAAAACAAATGTTTTCCTCTTTGCATGAATTGCGATACAAGTAAAATAATGATTATAGCAGACACATTTTTTAACCACCACATAGAGTCTTGACTTTTTCCATGCCATCTGCCTCTAGGTTGATGGTCAAAGCATATGGATCGGCCATTACTGGCAACATAAAATATCTGTACTCCAGGGTCTTGTTGAAGACTATGACCCCAAACATTTTATTGCCTAATTCATTTTAAATGCTGTATTTCAAGAATAACATGCTTAAAGGATTGTCAGGATATTTGTCCTTGTCTCAAACTGGGCATTCAGTTTCTACTTTATGAAGAAGGCTCATTAAATAAAATTTTTTGAAGTCTTTGCATTAGGAAAATATGTGCCTCTTCCTTGATCAATTGGTTACTCTTGATCTCAAAAACACTATAAAATCCTCTGGTTGGCCTATTTGTCACACTGTTCTGGTTTCGTATTTTCCTTCTCTTTAACTTCATACTAGTTTGCCCACGTATTTTTATCTTGTTTTATAGTGTGTGTTTTCTGTATGCTGCCTGAAATTCCCTGGAGTAATGCAAGTATAAATATGTAAGAATAAATATATTTCAGACTAGATACACGATCAATGCTTATAGGGGCAGAGGAAAAAAATCCCAAATGAATCTACGACAGTAAACAAGTACTAAGATACCAATAGAACATTTGAAGAGATTTTAAGTCATCGAAGCCAAAAGTATGTGCCCACCAAAACAAGTGCCAAGAACTTTGAAAGAAGGGACTGTTCTTCAACAATTTTTTCAATGCAGCAAACACATAGGCTTTGTCCATGAAGCATGTAAGTCTGGGCTTACTTATGTTCCCCAAATAAGTGCCCTTTGTGTGCAGAGCACAAGAAAATACATATATGCCCTGTCCTGTTAAGGTGCGAATTTAATTTCTACGTTATACAATTATCAACAATAAGGAGTATATTTCTCAAGAACAGAATAAAAAATTGGAAGTTCAAAGCCACATGACAACATCTCCAACTTGCTCTTTTGTGATGTTTCAGTCACTAAATGCAGTGGCTGAGTGTTATCTGGCTTTTCTGTTCAAATTCTCTATGAGGCTCCAGAAATAACTTAGCCAGTATAATGTAACACTGGCAACTTAATTTCTACCTTCAGAGCAAGACTGGAACTGAAACTGCAAAACAGCTCGTGAAATATCAGCCAAATTACTTCCCCGAACTCCTGTTCCATATATGCTGTGCATTGTTAAGTATTTTAAGACCTCTTATATTCGATAACCCCCTTTACAATCCTGTAAAACGCTTTATAAACACTTTCCTGGGTGTCAGATGCAAAATCTTACCCTCTTCAAGCTGCAGATAAGGACACTGAGATGTTGCCAAATACGCTGTTTTGTCCCAGAGCACACACTGAGGAAGTGGTAGAACCAGAACCAGTCTGTGACCCCTGACTTTGTTTTACTTTTGCGGAACTCCTGATCTCATTAAAGGTGTAATACCAGCGATGAGACACTGCGTGTGCCCAACAGGGACAAAGGTCGTTGAGCAGTCCTAGGAATTCAGACTTACAGAAATGTCTCAGAAGGCAGGTTGTGCAGGTGTGCAGTGCAGCCTCAAACTGGTACCACCGGGAATGGTTTGCAAAACAGGAAGGTGCAGTAGGGTGTGCCGGGACTTAGTTAACCTGGCACTCCCCCACCTCCTTCCCTGGCGCCCCGCTGCCAGGTTACTTCTGGCCGGGTGCCCTTAATGTACCTTTTCCGTGTTTAACTTGGAGGGCTACGTTCCCATCGCCCTTCTTCCTCTACCCGTCACCCTACAGGCCTACCTGAGAAATGTGGGGACGGTTTAGCCAAGGCCCGTTGGCCCACGAATGCCCAGGGGTGTCCCTTATTTCTGAGAGTGGGAGCGAGACAGCCCAGGCCCTGCAAGGACGCGCCCGGCTAGGGGGGCGCGGTGGCGCGGTCGGGAGGGTGTTGTGTCCTCAGCAGGCCTCAGGGCGGCACTCTGGTTCCGCGGCCGAAGAGCTCGGGCGGGCCGCTGGGCGCCGACCCATGCTGGCTGGGAACGTGTCTCCCGGTGACGCAGCCCCGGGTGGGGAACGTGGTGCGGCGGCGGCGGCGACTGTACGCGCCTCCGCCGCCCCCGAGAGGACGCGCGGTGCAGCGGCTGAGTGGCGGCGGCGGCTACGGCAAACCCGGAGCTGCCGGCCGGCGCGGGGGAGGAGGACGCGGGTGCGGTCTAGGAAGTAGGTCCTGGGCTCCGCGCTCAACAAAGACGGGGCCGCCCCCATCAGGTACCGAGCCGGCCCTGGGCCCCGGCTGGCGGGGAGGCCTCGTCGGGCAGTTCGCGGGCGGCCGGGGAGGGGGAAGGGCCGCAGCCCGAACGGGGATACGGGGTGCTGGGGCCCCTTCCAGGCCCGTTTCTCTTCCACGGTCCCTGGCGGGACGGAAGGGAAGGGGCCGGGCCGCGAGGGCGCGGGCCGCTCGGGGTCGTAGCCTGCGACGCCGACCAGCCTTTGCTCGTCCCTGGTGCAGGCGGAGCTGCGGGCGGAGGCTCCATGTTGGGAAGCGGCGCCGTTCGTGCTCGTTAGCGGGAATCCGGGATCCACGGGGTGAGCTGGCGGGGGCCGGGCCCTAAGCGAAGATGGAGGCCCCGCTGCGGCCTGCCGCGGACATCCTGAGGCGGAACCCGCAGCACGACTACGAGCTCGTCCAGAGGGTCGGCAGCGGCACCTACGGGGACGTCTACAAGGTAAGTGAGGCTGGCTGTGCTTTTTTCCTGCGGTCGACTGGGTCCCGGGAATGGGGCCACTTTCCGGCGAAGTATTGGGGCGAGAGGAGGATGCTTTTATTGTCGCCTCTTGGGGAGAAAGCAGCCGGGGTCCCTTTTACTCGGTTCTGAGCACCCTCGACTCATAGCTTGTTCTAATCGCTACCAACAGGCAGAACTAACCACACAGTTGCAAACTGCTGTTGCACTGTTTTTGTGGTTTAAAGGCTTTTTAATAGGACTTATTTATGGTGTTGAAGGGAATTTGAATCTGCTTGTGGAATTACACCAAAGGATGCTGTAGTGTTAGCATGGAAAAATGCTTCATGGAAGATAGGAAAGAATATTGACATTCAGACATTTGCATTTTTTAAAAAAAATTTGTTTTAGTGGATGAGTTTGACTAAAAAAGCCATATGAAACCCTGTCTCTGAGCTTTAACTGTATGCAAACTAATATCGGTGACATGTATGCAAACATTATCCCTTATAAAAAGATGCTTTTACTGGTGGAAGTTTGATCGTTTGTTTTTGGTTGACGATAAAAATGTGATATTAACTTGCTGGGTTTTGTTTTACTTTAGCGGTTCCTTTCAGGGATTTATAACATCCCATAACCATGAGTGGATATGAGCTGCTGTCTTTGTATTGTACTCTTTTGTATTACTTAAGACAAACGATGAGAGTAAGTTACTCCTAATTTAGGATTTTAAAAAACATAGAGAAGCAAACCCAATTCCCCAAATCCGCTGAGTTCTTGAATGGTTCACAGGAAAGAGATTGAGGTTGCCTTATGCTTTTTGTTGTGTGTTCCAAAAAGGGAGCATTAGTGCAGCCTATGAATATTAAGGGAAAATTTCTTTGCTTTTTGCAACAGCGTTGTTTATTAGATTTGATCGTGATATATATCACATTGTGCCAAACAACACTTATGCATATCGCTGAAGTGGTTTTGTGTCATTTGGGTAATTAACCAGTAGATTCTCCTGGGGTTACGTTGTTTTGCACAGGTGGTTCCCCTCTTTCTACTTACTTTTAATTTCCTCCCAATTAATATTAGCATTTCAAGGTGGTGGTATTATAGCCCTAGCACTCCTTGAGTCTACTGAGATAAACTGTAATGGATAGGCTTTTTATTCCTTAAACAAGCATTTGAGTCTTCTGTACCAGGCACTGGTAGAGGTACTGAGGTGATGAATTGTGAGCAAGGTTCCGGCTCTTACCTTGTGAATACCTTTGAACTCAAAGTGTATGTTTGTAACAATCCTCTTCTTTATGTAAAATTTGAGGTAGTTAACTTGGTTGTTTATCCAAAGATTAGCCATTTTGTGGAATGCTCTTTAGAAAATTGAAATTCCTGTTTCCTTTCTCAGTCTCATTTTTTAGTCATCTTTGTCTTATGATTCACTGTGTGTTAGACCAGTTCAATTTAGTTCATGTTAATTTACAATAGTTTAAATTCTACTTGTTGTATATATTCTCTCCTCCCTACTACAATAAAGTTTTAGGAGTATTTTCCCCATAAAGATCTTAAGACCTCCACCCTTTTTCTTCATAGATATAGTAACTAAAGCAACTATCTGGAGCAGGATTTTATTCATGCCCGGGAAAAGGCAAAGATTATATTTAAGGGGCAGCTAATGCCTGCCTTTTACCCTGGTACCTTCCTGCCCTAGTCTCTCTTCTGCAGTTCCCAAACACAGAATCAAAAACCGAATATTCATCACACTCTACCTTCACCCCTTAACACATGGTCCCCTACCCTCATAATGTTGCTTCCTCACAGTTACATGTATATTACACATGGTCCCCTACCCTCATAATGTTGCTTCCTCACAGTTACATGTATATTCATTGCACACTAGGCCAGCGTCTGATTCTAAACATCCTTAAGGCATTCGTAGCTCCTTGTCTTTTGTTTTCCTTTGTTCTAATTACTTAGAATCACCTTCCACCCCTCCATTTCCACCTGTTGCTATAATACCTGTCCATGAAATCCTTACCCAAATGCTCCTGAGCAAGACAGCCCTTCCCCCTTATTTCTCAGCCTCATCTACCACTCTCCTTAGTCATTCTGCTCTGGTCACACTGGCCTGCTTGCTGCTCCTTAAATATAATAAGCATCTCCCCATCTTTGGGTCCTTGTTCTTCCTATTTCCTCTCTTCGTAATGTCTCCCCTTCACCACTGCCCCCCACTATATGGCTTGCTCCATTCCTCCTTTTTTTCACATCCTCCCGATCTTTTTTTCCTACTTTATTTTTTGCTTTGTACTTATCACCAACATAATGTTTTACTTATTTTTTGTTGTTTATTATCTATCTTGATTCACTGAAATACTCCATGATGGCAGGGATTTTAATCTCTTCACTGCTCTGTCTCTGATTTTGCCTGCCACAGAGTAAGTACTTCCTAAAAATTTGATGAATAAATGAATGAATGAATATCAGACTCTGTCACCTAGTTCTCTGAGCATATGCTTTTGACATCATAACACTAAGTTAGTATTTAATACTCTGTGTATTCCTGTAATGCCTTCTGTTTGTCTGTTTGTTTGGATACAGGGTCTCACTCTGTCCCCCAGGCTAGAGGGCAGTGGTGTGATCTTGGTTCATTGAAGCCTCAACCTCGTGGGCTGAAGTGATCCTCCCACCTCAGCCTCCCAAGTAGCTGGCACTACAGGTGTGTGCTACCATGTCTGGCTAATTTTTGTAATTTTTTAGTAGAGAGGGGGTCTTGCCATGTTTCCCAGGCTGATCTTGAACTCCTGAGCTCAAATGATCTGCCTGCCTCGGCCTCCTAAAGTGTTGAAATTACAGGCATGAGCCACCACATCCGGCCCTATGATGCTGTCTAATGATACCCTGTATGTGTATTTTTATTACAAATTTCAACTATTTGAGTTCTCTGGGGAAATATTTCTGAAAAACTATTTTATAGTATATCCACTATCAGTGATCTAAGTCCTATAGAATTTTGTCAGTTTAAATTTACTCCTTAGTATGCTTAAAAACATGTAACCTGAAACTATAGTGCTGAATTTTTTAAGCTCTGGGCAATTAGAGTAATTTTACTATTTATCACTGTGTTTCTGATGAGCTGAAAATCCTAGGACGTTTTAGAAGTATTTTCAATGTAGGATATAAACTAGTGAAATACCTACAGTAAAGAATAATGAAGGTAAATTAGCCACTGTTCTACTCAGATAATATCCCCCTGTTTTTTTGAGAGAGGGTCTTGCGCTTTAGGCTGGAGTCCAGTGGCACGATCAGCTCACTGCAGCCTTGAACTCCTGGGCTTAAGGGATTCTCTCTCCTCAGCCTCCTCAGTAGCTGGGACTACAAGTGTGTGGCAACATGCCTGGCTAATTTTTTTTTTTTTTTTTTTTAGTGTAAAGACAGGGTCTTCCTATGTTGCCCAAGCTAGTCTCAAATTCTTGACCTCATGTGATCCTTCTGCCTCAGTCTCCCAAAGGGCTGGAATTAATAGGTGTGAGCCACCAAGCCTGGACTTATCCCACATTTTTTTTTTTTTTTACGCCTTAGGTATCTTTTGAAGCAGGAGCTTTAAAAGGACTCTGGCTTTGAGAGTCTTCATAATTTACTTTTATGTTCATCAATACCACAGGTCCCCTCTGAAGCTTCCGTCTTTCCTGAGAATCCCCAAGAGGGAGAGTTCAATCTTATATTGGCTGTTCCTTGGTTGAAAGAAGAGGAGGAACATAAAGATTCTTCTAGATAAATGGAGTGAATCATTGAGGGCAAGAGCAGGAAATGGTAGAGGGGAAAGAAACACAGAAGAGAAAAGGAATTTGGTGGATGGTGGATGAAGGATTAAATTTCAACTGAGCAGCTTTTATTTGTAATTACTATAAAAATGTAGATTTGCCAACAGGAAGGATAAATCTGGAGATTTAGATTCTCAACTACCTTCTGACCACAAGGATCTAGAACAACTACAGCATCATGATACAGTTCATAATCAGTAGGTCAAGCCATTTGGGCAGTCCTTATCCAAATATTTGTATCAAAATTGCTTCCAGCCTAGATTTCAGAGAAGTTCTGGGAATCTGGCTTTTTATTTTTATTTATTATTATTATTATTATTTTTACCTTTCAGAGAATATAAATTTAGACTGGGCAATCCCATGAATTTTTTTCTAACCTTTATTGTTTTATCTGATTGATTATAGAAGAATAACATGTTTAGTTCCCAGAGGACAGAAACAGATGTCTCTTGCACCTCTTTGTAATGTAACAAACAAATGCTCAATAAATATTTGTTGAACAAATTAGTTGTAGAAAATTACTCAAGAGATAGGTACTGCTAATAATTTAATACAGTTTATTTCAGGCTTTTTTCCTAAATGTTTTAAAATCAATATTTCCAAAATGGCTTTTATATTTAATTTATGATTGGGAATATGATATAGCTCTTTTTTCTGCTTGATTGAAATGACCAGCATTTTCCCTAGTCGTTAAATATTCTACAAAAGTACAATTTTTTTTTTGGTGATGGGGTCTTGCTGTGTTGCCCAGGCTAGAGTGCAGTGGTGTAATCACACAAAAGTACTTTTTTTTTTTTGAGACGGAGTCTCGCAGTGTCACCAGGCTGGAGTGCAGTGGCGCAATCTCAGCTTACTGCAACCTCCTGACTCCCTGGTTCAGGCGATTCTCCTGCCTCAGCCTCCTGAGTAGCTGGGATTACAGGCATGTGCCACCACACCCAGCTAATTTTTGTATTTCTAGTAGAGACGGGGTTTCACCATGTTGGCTAGGATGGTCTTGATCTCCTGACCTTGTGATCTGCCCACCTCAGCCTCCCAAAGTGCTGGAATTACAGGTTGAGCCACCGCACCCGGTCTAAAGCACTATTTTTAAAGGATCCATTGAATGAACCTTCATTTAGTTAATCATTCTAAGTTGCATATTTGTTATTTCTAGTTTTTAAACTTTTTTTTTTGCAATTATAAATGATGTTATAATTTGCGTAGAAGTCTTTGTCATGTAGTCTTATCACTAACCTGGGTTCCTCTGGATGCTAGATGAATTAGGTCTGCTATGGGGAATCTCCTTTATGTATACCTTCACTTTCTTTTCCTTCAGCCAAGAGTCACCATTCTGGAATGGCTTTAGGCACTTTGAAACATATCCCCAAGATCCCATTTTATAGAGACAAAGCTTAATGTATCATCACACTTCTAGATGCATTCATTCATTAAAGAAGTATTTATTGAGTGCTGACAATGTGTTAGGATATGGGTATGCAAACATGAGATAAAGGAAGTACACTATCAATAAGGAACATATAGTTTAGTCAAGAAAACAGACGTGGCCAGGCGTAGTGGCTCACGCCTGTAATCCTAGCACTTTGGGAGGCCAAGGCTGGTGGATCACCAGAGGTCAGCAGTTTGAGACCAGCCTGGCCAACATGGCAAAACCCCATCTCTATTAAAAATACAAAAATTAGCCGGGCATGGTGGCAGGCGCCTGTAATCCCAGCTACTTGGGAGAGGCAAGAGAATTGCTTGAACCCGGGGGGCAGAGGTTGCAGTGAGCTGAGATTGCACCACTACACTCCAGCCTGGGCAACAAAAGCAAAACTCCGTCTCAAAAAAAAAAAAAAAGAAAACAGACATGTAAGCAGTCATAATTTGGTAGAAAATTATGTGCCAAAGAAGAGAAGTGGAAGAAATGCCCAACTCTGCCTTTATTGGGGATGAAGAAAGGGAGAAAGAGGAGTGTGAACCAAGGAAGATTAACAGAGGAGGGGGCGTTAACTGGATTTTTAAAAGAAGACCAGTGGTTTCTAGGTAGAGAAGATAGGAAAAGATATTCCAGGCTTTGGGTATGGTATGTGCAAACACCCGGAGGCTTGAGAAACCGTGATGAGTTTTGAAAGATCTGCATCTGTATTAATTCCAGGTTCAGTGTGACATCTGGCAGAGATGTCATTTCAATTATTTATTTTTATCATTTTATAGATGGAGAATAGAGGCTATTTTGTGGCAGGAAAACACCAGCTAATGGACCCCATGTGTCATATCAAAGAATTTGGACCTTTTCAATTATTTTTATTTTTTTGAGACAGGGTCTTACTCTGTCACTTAGGCTGTAGTGTAGTGGCATGATCTCAGCTCACTAGACCCTCCGCCTCCCAGGCTCAAGTGATCCTCCCACTTAAGCCTCCTGAGTAGCTGGGACTGGCACACACTGCCATACCCAGCTAATTTCTGTATTTTATTTTATTTTTTTGTAAAGGTGGGGTTTCGCCATGTTGCCCAGGCTGGTCTTGAACTCAGGGGCTCAAGCAATCGATCCACCTCTGCCTCCCAAAGTGCTGGGATTATAGGTGTGAGTACACTGTGCCCAGCCTAGAGAAACACTTTTTAGGAGGAAATATCTTACAGTGTAGTGTAAGGATTTTACAAAGTGGCTGGAAATGTAGAGACCAGTTCCCGAATAATCCAGATGAGAGTTTATGCAAGACTAAATTTAGGCGCTGGTATAGAAGATGAAAAGAAGGGATGGATTTGAGTCATATTTAGAAGATGATCAAAAACACCTGGTAATCGGTGAAGGGAAGGGGGAGAAGGGTAATTGATGGCATTCAGAATTTCTGGCTTGAGTGACTACATTGATGCTATCAACAGAGTTAGGAAATACCAAATATGTGGAGTCTGGCTTTTGTGTTTGGTTTTGAACATAAGGCATTGCATAGGTGAATGTGTCTGGTAGGTGGTAGGAAATGCAACTCTGGCCTTGAGAGTTCTGAACTGGGGATACAGGTTTGGGAGTCATCATCACTTTATGGGGTGGTACCTGTGAAATATAGGTGAGGTCACCCAGGAGAGTTTGTAGGAGAGCTGAGGAAAGGCTGTAGCCTTAGAGGGGTGGCAGAGAAAATAATATATTGAAGGTGTCTGAGAAGAAACAGAGCGGTATGAGGAGGTTCTTTTCATAGGAACCAAAAGTTTGAAGAGATCATCTCTATCATCTCCTGCCTCCATTCTTGTTCCTGTCTGCTCTAACTACAATGAGGAAAATGAATTCATTCTCCAAAAAATATAAATCTGAAGTTTTGTGTCATTTCTCCTTTATTTCCCTTGTCCATAGAATAAAGTCTTAGAATAATATGCCTATTAAGGCCCTGCTTATCCCAATACCGTATCCATACTGAACTTTCAGTTCTTTATATGCACTCTACTCTCTTTCAGATTTTTGCAGGTATTCCTTTAGAACACTCTTTCTCTTCCATCTTATTGCCTACTCTTTGGGTTTCTGTTTAAACATTACATTTCTCAGTGAGGGGGGGGCTTTTCTGTCCCTTAGAGTAGGTCACATCTAGCAGCTGTATGTTTTCAAAGCTCCATGTACATTTTTTATCATGATACTCATCATTTATCACTTCTCATTTTTGCTTGTCTTCCTGGTAGACTCAAACTGAATGAGAACAGAGATCTTATGTTTACTGTTGAAACACCTATACTAGTATATTGCCTAGTATATAGTATGTGGGCAATAAATAGGCCTTGAAGGAGTAAGCAGCATAGTGGTCATGTAAGTAAGGAGTTAGAAGGGTTCATTAAGAGCAGAAGAGTTGAGGTGTGATTGGTAAGTGAAGAAGTAGAGGGAACGTAGCCTGTTCTCTGAAGCAGCTTAGCTATGACAGGAAAAAGAAATGAGGCACACAAATGTTTCGTCTTGTTTCAGGGTTTTCCTTTCATCAAGACTGAGTGATTACAGTATTCAGTTACCATTCTTTAAGTTTGTCGTATCACCCAAGTGTCCAAGAGGATTGCTGAGTTTAGAGATGGAGTTGTACAGAGAAGGAAATCAAGACAAAGAATTTGGGAGGAATTGAGAATTCAGAAAGGAGATAAAAGGAAAAAACATAGGATGGATTTTTAGGGACTAGAGTAGGGGATAAATGTAAAAACCTCCCTCCCTTTCTGATCTGGAGCCTTGTTTGTTTATTCCCAGTCCGAGTTGTTCCACTGTGAGCATGGTTAGAGTGAGGCACATTAATGAATGGGAGCTGGGATGGAGAACTGGGAGGACAGGATGCAAAGGAGTATTTAACATTCAACAAATACTTATAGAAGGCCTCCTATGGGGCAGACACTGTGGTGGGGCCTTGTGATACATCTAGTGAACAAAGTGGACAAAGATTCCTCCCCTCATGGAACTCACATTTTGGTGGGGGAAGAGAGACAACAAACATAATAAACACATTGTATAATATGTTACAAGGAGATTAAAGGTATGGAAAGAAGAAAAGGTTGAATGGTTAAGGGGGATCAGGAATGCCTGAATGGAGTGAAGAAGGCAGGTTGGGGAATTATATATGGGGATGGTCAGGGTAGGCCTCATCGAGAAGGTTAGATTTGAACAGACTTGAAGGGCATTAGGGAGTTAACCAAGTGGATATCTGGATAATCAGAGGAAGTCTTAAATTTCTATCTTATTGAGTCACCTAAACCTGTGTCTGCAGCTGAATTCTAAGCTTAGGGGCAGGCATATTATCTAAGACACAAGCATTGCCATCGTCACGCCTTATTGACTGGTGCAGGACCACAGGTCATTGTGATTTTTATTTATTTATTTATTTATTTTTGAGACAGAGTTTCGCTCTTGTTGCCCAGGCTGGAGTGCAATGGTGCGATCTCAGCTTACCAAAACCTCCACCTCCCAGGTTCAAGCGATTCTCCTGCCTCAGCCTCCCTAGTAGCTGGGATTACAGGCATGTGCCACCACGCCCAGCTAATTTTGTATTTTTAGTAGAGATGGGGTTTCTCCATGTTGGTCAGGCTGGTCTCGAACTCCCGACCTCAGGTGATCCACCTGCCTTGGCCTCCCAAAGTGTTGGGATTACAGGCGTGAGCGCCACCGCGCCCGGCCCATTGTGATTTTTTTTTTTTTTTTTTTTTTTTTTGAGACAGAGTCTCGCTCTGTCACCCTGGCTGGAGTGCGGTGGCACAATCTCAGCTCACTGCAAGCTCCGCCTTCCGGGTTCACACCATTCTCCTGCCTCAGCCTCTCCGAATAGCTGGGACTACAGGCAGCCGCCACCACGCCTGGCTAATTTTTTTGTATTTTTAGTAGAGACGGGGTTTCACCATGGTCTCGATCTCCTGACCTCGTGATCCGCCCGCCTCGGCCTCCCAAAGTGCTGGGATTATAAGCGTGAGCCACCGCGCCCGGCCCCATTGTGATTTTTAATTAAGTTCAGCAGTTGGTTGTAGGTTACCAAGTCTTATGTTATTTTTTTAAGCATGAATTTGTAAGCAAAGAAAATGTAGCTGTTTCTTATGTCTTCTCTCCACCAGTATACTTTGATCTTTAAATATTAAGAGTCTAGTCCGATGCCTAAAAATCTGAAGGTAATAGAAAATAGATGTATGTGATGTCATTTCTCTGACATTTGATATCAAAACATCACCCACTTTCTTATTTTTTGATAGTAACAAAGCTGAACTATATGAATATACTGTCCTTTTTGTGTCCTATGTCTGACATTATGAGAGACTCTTGGTTTTCATATTTGAGTGAGAGAGTGAATAACTTGGAAAAATAGCTTAACAGTAGAAAATAAGAGATGAAGGATTGTCCTTCAAAAACTTTAAATTATATTTCTTATTAAATAAATGTTATGTTAAATGTTGTATAAGGTCACTGCGAAAATAAAACATTTTATTGGGATGATGTGCTACTGTTGTAGATATTTACTATTTTAAAAGTCATCTGGGTAAAATCTTATTATTTATTTTTCTTACTGTTCAGAGGTAGGCTTATTGTGTGACTGCCTAAAGAGAGAATATGGTTCTGATGGTGAATGTGAAGCTCTGAACCATACCTGGGAGCAAAATACATGTTATGAAAACTGTAACAGAAGTAAAAAGTACTTTCAACTTAGTGAAGATAGACATAAAACAGTGCTGTCACTAGTGCAAGTATAGTGATGCATCACTAGTATAGTCCCAAAATTGACTTGTGGATACAGCTGCAACTTTGGGCTTATTCATCTAGTATTCTAGTTCTTTGTTTACATAGGTTTAGCATTTTCACTTTGATCATCATTTCCCGTGTATTTTATGAAAACAAATGGGATAGAATACAGATTGACTTAGATTTCTTTTTTTAGTTTTTCTTTCAAAATTTAAAAGGGTTTCACTTGTAAGCTAACATTGTGGTTTCAGACCAAGAACACAGAAAGAGAAACATGAACTCTATTAACAAGCGATACTTGTGTTTTTGGGGCTTTGTTGTCAATTTGAGAACTTTGACTAAGATAAATGAATTCACTTGGTGGTGTTAGACTATTTTGAGTATTTGTATATGGAGAGTGTTATTAGAAGGCTATTGCTTTCCAGTGACATGAAGTACTAGTCAAGTTCGAGAGGGTAGATGACTCTCTGAGAAGGACAAGATGAATTTAGGCCTGATATAATTTTACTTCTGTTAAATATAATCTCTTATGGAGATTTTGAGATGATGATGTGGGAAGCCCAGCTGATAGTCAGATCTGTCCTTGGAGGTGTTTGGGCTAGTGAATCATACTGGCCCCCGCCTTCCAACATTTTTATGAAAATGAAATCGGATTAAAATGACTAAGAATGACTAATGTTTGTGTAACACTCTCATGATCAGTGTGTGATTTGTTTCACACGATAATCTAGTGAGGTAGGTGGAACAGATGTGCTATCATCCCTATTTTACCCAAGAAGAAACTTACTGTTACCCTCAATCTTACTGTTAGTAGATGGCACTGTAAGGACTTAAATCTAGATCGTCTGATTCCAGTCTCTGCTCTTTCCATTATTCCAAGCCACCTTAGGACTGCATCTTTAAATTCACTACTCTACACATAGTCCTTAACACATTGTCTACCATGCTGTAGGCACTATACGTAGTATGGTCAGATGAGGCTTAGCAGCCTCACCTTTCTGCTGAGAAATGAGGGATTTATGGACTGATTTCAATACATAAAACTTTAGGTCTCAGCACCAGTTTTCAGATGCACTTCTTCCTGGTTATCACTTGGTCATTACTCTGACCCTCATATTTCAATTCAGAGCCCAGGCTTGATTCACCTTTACTATCAAGATGACTTTGGCCGGGTGTGGTGGCTCACACCTATAATCCCAGCACTTTGGAAGGCCAAGGTGGGTGGATCCCCTGAGGTCAGGAGTTTGAGACTAGCCTGGCCAACATGTTGAAACCCCGTCTACTAAAAATACAAAAATTAGCTGGGCATGGTAGTGGAAGCCGTAATCCCAGCTACTTGGGTGGCTGGAAGTGGGAGAATCACTTGAACTGGGAGGTGGAGGTTGCGGTGGGCAAAGATCGCACCACTGCACTCCAGCCTGGGCAACAAGAGTGAAACTCCATCTCAAAAAAAAAAGAAAAAAAAAAAAAAGGTCACTTTGCAGATAGCCACCTTACAATACAAATAACTAAAACAGAAATGGTCCCGTTTTTGGTTGCTGCATATTCTTCCTGCTGTGCCTTCTCTTGTCCTCATTTTGTTGGAACTTTATATTTATGTTTATTATTAACTGAGTCCTATAACCTAGGCTCTGTAATGCTGTTATAAATTATAAAATATGAATTATTTCAGGCAGATAGAATAACGTGCCTTAAGTAGCATTAGCTAGTTTTGTTTGCTTGTCTCTGATTTAGGATAATTAGGACTGCCTGAGAAGGATTTTGACTTCCAGCTTTGTTTTTTTTTGAGACAGAGTCTTGCTCTGTCACCTAGGCTGGAGTGCAGTGCCACGATCTCGGCTCACTACAACCTTCGCCTCCCAGGTTCAAGCAATTCTCCTGCGACAGCCTCCTGAGTAGATGGGACTACAGGTGCACGCCGTCATGCCCGACTAATTTCTTTCTTATTTTAGTAGAGACGGGGTTTCACCGTGTTGCCCAGGCTGGTCTCGAACTACCGACCTCAGGTGATCTGCCCACCTTGGCCTCCTAAAGTGCTAGGATTACAGGCGTGAGCCACCACACCCGGCCGAATTTTTGTATTTTTAATAGAGACGGGGTTTCACTATGTTGGCCAAGCTGGTCTTGAACTCCTGACCTTGTGATCCACCCGCCTCGGCCTCCCAGAGTCCTAGGATTACAGGTGTGAGCCACCACGCCCAGCCCCAGCTTTGTCTTATGAACCAGTGTGTTATTTCTCACATACATGCATCCCCTTTGTTGGTGCCCTGTGCCTTCTTGACCCCATTATTAACTCTTCATGTATCCAAATCAGAAAGAATCATGTGTAACTTAATATATTTTTAAAGACATCTCTTAATGAACAAGTTTTGCATTTTCAGCTTTGGTTCTTCATTGTAATACATGCTAGAGATGTTTGGGTCCTTTACCAGTTTTTTCCAGGAATTGTTTCCTGTTATTCTTAATGTAGTAGTAAAGATCTACAAGTAGGACTCACCTTCCTATATGTTTTTCTCTCCCTTCCTTGCCTCGGCATAGATAGCCTTCTTTAACCTACCTTTTTATTTTCAAAATACATTTTAAGTGATACATGTTCATTTTTTATTTTTATTTTATTTATTTATTTTTTGAGATGGAGTCTCACTTTGTTGCCCAGGCTGGAGTGCAGTGGCACAATCTCGACTCATTACAACCTCCGCCTCCCAGGTTCAAGCAATTCTCCCGCTTCAGTCTCCCGAGTAGCTGGGACTACAGGTGTGTGCCACCACACCCGACTAATTTTTGTATTTTTATAGAGACAGGGTTTCACCATGTTGGCCAGGCTTGTCTCAAACTCCTGACCTCAGGTGATCTGCCCTTCTCGGCCTCCCAAAGTGCTGGGATTACAGGCGTGAGCCACTGTACCTGGTGATACATGTTCATTTTTAAAACTATGTAGGAACGAGAAATTACTTGTGTCTCCTTTACCAAGAGATAAACATTCCCAACTTTAAAAAATTCATATTAAGGACATATGTATAAATCATAGAATAGATATGTATAATAATATACAGTATATATTATATAGATGTATGTTTGATAACGTGCTTTTAAATTTAACAATATATAACAACCTTTTGTCAGTAAATATACATATTTAATACTTGTGTATTATTTTCTTGTATAGTTATATAATTTTTAATTCATTATATACAAACGTACAAGCAGTTGTCTCCAATATTTCTTTATTGTAAATAATGCTGGGATCAGTATCCTTGAACAGATTTTTTTCACACAATCTTAATTATTTCTTTAAATAAATTTCTAGAGCTAAATTTCCTAAATTGTCTTAAAGGTTTTGGTGAATTTTGACCAATTATTCTCCAAAAAAATTTGCACCCATCAACAATAATTGAGAGTTCACATCTTCCCTACCCTGAAACTCAAGCCCTTTCCTCCCTTTCCTTTGCCATTAAGACCTCCAGATAATTAGTTCAATTTAAGTAATCCTCTGTAAGTAATTCTCCTTTTAATAAAATCAGTCTGTGTTAGAAAAGAGTTGGGAGAAGCCTTTTCAGAGACAGATGAGTATCCTAATAGATTGGGCGGAAGACCTGAGATCAAAGTTCTGTGAACAGATTTTGAGTCATTCTAAGGGAAGGCTTTGGGCTCTGAATCTGTCTGCCTGGGAGTGGGGAAATTGTGCAGTATAGCCTCCTTCCATGGGATAGGAAGCACCTGTCCAGACCTGTATAACTGTGTGGAAGCCAGCCTGGAAGGAACTTGCTCCACAAAAAGGAAGGAGTTTTGCACCGCATGTTCTCACTCATAAGTGGGAGTTGAACAGTGAGAACACAGGGACACAGGGAGGGGAATAATACACACCAGGGCTTGTTGCTGGTGGGGGGCGAGGAGAAGGAACTTAGAGGACAGGTCGATAGGTGCAGCAAACCACCATGGCACACATATACCTATGTAACAAACCTGCACGTTCTTCTGCACATGTATCCTGTAACTTAAAGTAAAAATTAAAAAAAAAAAATTAAGGAGTTTGGGAGCTAGCAGGGAACCTGTGGCTGGCATATAGTCCATATAACCCCTATCTTGTCCTTTACAAATGGTCATTTATAACTTCTTATTTAAATAATAGGGATATACTGTGTTTGGAAGTAATTGGTCTTTTTTTTGGACAGTTTTAATTGCTAGAGAAAACTTTCTTATATGGATCTAAAATCTGCCCCATTGAAACTCAGGGCAGGTACACATATTTTTATTTATCTTAGTAATTCCTTGCTGTCACTCTACTAATATTATCCTTGTACCTGAGGCACCTGATGCTTCAGAGGTGCTCAGTGAATAAATGTTAAATTGATGGATGACGAATATATGTAGTGATTACAGCCTTTCTTTTTCCCAGAATGATTTATAATAAAAGTAAAATGAAGCACTTTCTTTACTCTTGTCAGAGGATAAAATACTGCATTCTGTTTTGGATCGAACAGTTTCAACATTTATTTTTTGTTTTATTTTTTGAGACGGAGTTTCACTGTCGCCCAGGCTGGAGTGCAGTGGCGGTATCTTGGCTCACTGCAACCACTGCAACCTCCACCTCCCGGGTTGAAGCAATTCTCCTGCCACACCCTCCCACATAGCTGGAACTACAGGCGCCCACCCACCATGCCCTGCTAATTTTTGTATTTTTAGTAGAGACAGGATTTCACCATGTTGGCCAGGATGGTCTTGAACTCCCAACCTCAAGTTATCCAACCACCTCGGCCTCCCGAAGTGCTGAGATTACAAGTGTAAGCCACTATGCCCAGCCTCAACATTTATTTTAAAAACTTAAAAGTATTGTAGGCTGGGCGCGGTGGCTCATTCCTGTAATCCCAGAACTTTGGGAGGCCGAGGTGGGTGAATCACCTGAGGTTAGGAGTTTGAGATCAGCCTGGCCAACATGGTGAAACTCCGTCTCCACTAAGAATACAAAAATTAGCTGGGCGTGGTGGCACTTGCCTGTACTCCCAATTACTCGGGGGGCTGAGGCGGGAGAATTGCTTCAACCCAGGAGGCAGAAGTTGCAGTGGGCGGAGATCATGCCACTGCATTCCAGCCTGAGTGACAGAGTGAGACTCTGTCTTAAGAAAAAAAAAAAGTATTGTAATTTTGTAGAAACCTAAAAAAAAGAAATGTTGCCTTTGTTGTCATGAATCTAATGTTATAACTACTATCATTTTTTTTTCTTTTTTTTTATTATTGTACTTTAAGTTTTAGGGTACGTGTGCACCATGTGCAGGTTTGTTACATATGTATCCATGTGCCATATTGGTGTGCTGCACCCATTAACTCGTCGTTTAGCATGAGGTATATCTCCTAATGCTGTCCCTCCCCCATCCCCCCACCCCACAACAGTCCCCGGAGTGTGATGTTCCCCCTCCTGTGTCCATGTGTTCTCATTGTTCAATTCCCACCTATGAGTGAGAACATGCGGTGTTTGGTTTTTTTGTCCTTGTGATAGTTTACTGAGAATGATGATTTCCAGTTTCATCCATGTCCCTACAAAGGACATGAATTCATTTTTTATGGCTGCATAGTATTCCATGGTGTATATGTGCCACATTTTCTTAATCCGGTCTATCGTTGTTGGACATTTGGGTTGGTTCCAAGTCTTTGCTATTGTGAATAGTGCCGCTATAAACATACATGTTCATGTATCTTTATAGCAGCATGATTTATAGTCCTTTGGGTATATACCCAGTAATGGGATGGCTGGGTCAAATGGTATTTCTAGTTCTAGATCCCTGAGGAATCGCCACACTGACTTCCACAATGGTTGAACTAGTTTACAGTCCCACCAACAGTGTAAAAGTGTTCCTATTTCTCCACATCCTCTCCAGCACCTGTTGTTTCCTGACTTTTTAATGATGGCCATTCTAACTGGTGTGAGATGGTATCTCATTGTGGTTTTGATTTGCATTTCTCTGATGGCCAGTGATGATGAGCATTTTTTCATGTGTTTTTTGGCTGCATAAATGTCTTCTTTTGAGAAGTGTCTGTTCATGTCCTTTGCCCATTTTGATGGGGTTGTTTTTTTCTTGTAAATTTGTTTGAGTTCATTGTAGATTCTGGATATTAGCCCTTTGTCAGATGAGTAGGTTGCAAAAATGTTCTCCCATTCTGTAGGTTGCCTGTTCAGTCTGATGGTAGTTTCTTTTGCTGTGCAGAAGCTCTTTAGTTTAATTAGATCCCATTTGTCAATTTTGGCTTTTGTTGCCATTGCTTTTGGTGTTTTAGACATGAAGTCCTTGCCCACGCCTATGTCCTGAATGGTATTGCCTGGGTTTTCTTGTAGGATTTTAATGGTTTTAGGTCTAACATATAAGTCTTTAATCCATCTTGAATTGCTTTTTGTGTAAGGTGTAAGGAAGGGATCCAGTTTCAGCTTTCTACATATGGCTAGCCAGTTTTCCCAGCACCATTTATTAAATAGGGAATCCTTTCCCCATTTCTTGTTTTTGTCAGGTTTGTCCAAGATCAGATAGTTGTAGATATGCGGCGTTATTTCTGAGGGCTCTGTTCTGTTCCATTGATCTATATCTCTGTTGTGGTACCAGTACCATGCTGCTTTGGTTACTGTAGCCTTGTAGTATAGTTTGAAGTCAGGTAGCATGATGCCTCCAGCTTTGTTCTTTTGTCTTAGGATTGACTTGGTGATGCGGGCTCTTTTTTGGTTCCATATGAACTTTGAAGTAGTTTTTTCCAATTCTGTGAAGAAAGTCATTGGTAGCTTGATGGGGATGGCATTGAATCTATAAATTGCCTTGGGCACTATGGCCATTTTCACGATATTGATTCTTCCAACCCATGAGCATGGAATGTTCTTCCATTTGTTTGTATCCTCTTTTATTTCATTGAGCAGTGGTTTGTAGTTTTCCTTGAAGAGGTCCTTCACATCCCTTGTAAGTTGGATTCCTAGGTATTTTATTGTCTTTGAAGCAATTGTGAATGGGAGTTCACTCATGATTTGGCTCTCTGTTTGTCTGTGATTGGTGGATAAGAATGCTTGTGATTTTTCTACATTGATTTTGTATCCTGAGACTTTTCTGAAGTTGCTAATCAGCTTAAGGAGATTTTGGGCTGAGACGATGGGGTTTTCTAGATATACAATCATGTCATCTGCAAACAGGGACAATTTGACTTCCTCTTTTCCTAATTGAATACCCTTTATTTCCTTCTCCTGCTTGATTGCTCTGGCCAGAACTTCCAGCACTATGTTGAATAGGAGTGGTGAGAGAGGGCATCCCTGTCTTGTGCCAGTTTTCAAAGGGAATGCTTCCAGTTTTTGCCCATTCAGTATGATATTGGCTGTGGGTTTGTCATAGATAGCTCTTATTATTTTGAGATACGTCCCATCAATACCTAATTTATTGAAAGTTTTAGCATGAAGGGTTGTTGAATTTTGTCAAAGGCCTTTTCTGCATCTATTGAGATAATCATGTGGTTTTTGTCTTTGGTTCTGTTTATATGCTGGATTACACTTATTGATTTGCGTATGTTGAACCAGCCTTGCATCCCAGGGATGAAGCCCACTTGATCATGGTGGATAAGCTTTTTGATGTGCTGCTGGATTCGGTTTGCCAGTATTTTATTGAGGATTTTTGCATCAATGTTCATCAAGGATATTGGTCTGAAATTCTCTTTTTTGGTTCTGTCTCTGCCAGGCTTTGGTATCAGGACGATGCTGGCCTCATGAAATGTGTTAGGGAGGATTCCCTCTTTTTCTATCGATTGAAATAGTTTCAGAAGGAATGGTACCAGTTCCTCCTTGTACGTCTGGTAGAATTCGGCTGTGAATCCATCAGGTCCTGGACTCTTTTTGGTTGGTAAGCTATTGATTATTGCCACAATTTCAGATCCTGTTATTGGTCTATTCAGAGATTCAACTTCTTCCTGGTTTAGTCTTGGGAGGGTGTATTTGTCAAGGAATTTATCCATTTCTTCTAGATTTTCTAGTTTTTTTGCATAGAGGTGTTTGTAGTATTCTCTGATGGTAGTTTGTATTTCTGTGGGATCGGTGGTGATATCCCCTTTTTCATTTTTTATTGCATCTATTTGATTGTTCTCTCTTTTCTTCTTTATTAGTCTTTCTAGCAGTCTATCAATTTTGTTGATCTTTTCAAAAAACCAGCTCCTGGATTCATTAATTTTTTGAAGGGTTTTTTGTGTCTCTATTTCCTTCAGTTCTGCTCTGATTTTAGTTATTTCTAGCCTTCTGCTAGCTTTTGAATGTGTTTGCTCTTGCTTTTCTAGTTTTAATTGTGATGTTAAGGTGTCAATTTTGGATCTTTCCTGCTTTCTCTTGTGGGCATTTAGTGCTATAAATTTCCCTCTACACACTGCTTTGAATGTGTCCCAGAGATTCTGATATGTTGTGTCTTTGTTCTCGTTGGTTTCAAAGAACATCTTTATTTCTGCCTTCATTTCGTTATGTACCCAATAGTCATTCAGGAGCAGGTTGTTCAGTTTCCATGTAGTTGAGCGGTTTTGAGTGAGTTTCTTAATCCTGAGTTCTAGTTTGATTGCACTGTGGTCTGAGAGACAGTTTTTTATAATTTCTGTTCTTTTCCATTTGCTGAGGAGAGCTTTACTTCCAACTATGTGGTCAATTTTGGAATAGGTGTGGTGTGGTGCTGAAAAAAATGTATATTCTGTTGATTTGGGGTGGAGAGTTCTGTAGGTGTCTATTAGGTCCACTTTATGCAGAGCTGAGTTCAATTCCTGGATATCGTTGTTAACTTTCTGTCTCGTTGATCTGTCTAATGTTGACAGTGGGGTGTTAAAATCTCCCATTATTATTGTGTGGGCGTTTAAGTCCCTTTGTAGGTCACTCAGGACTTGCTTGATGAATCTGGGTGCTTCTATGTTGGGTGCATATATATTTAGGATAGTTAGCTCTTCTTGTTGAATTGATCCCTTTACCATTACGTAATGGCCTTCTTTGTCTCTTTTGATCTTTGTTGGTTTAAAGTCTATTTTATCAGAGACTAGGATTGCAACCCCTGCCTTTTTTTGTTTTCCATTTGCTTGATAGATCTTTCTCCATCCCTTTATTTTGAGTCTGTGTGTGTCTCTGCATGTGAGATAGGTTTCCTGAATACAGCACACTGATGGGTCCTGACTCCTTATCCAGTTTGCCAGTCTGTGTCTTTTAATTGGAGCGTTTAGCCCATTTACGTTTAAAGTTAATATTGTTATGTATGAATCTGATCCTGTCATTATGATGTTAGTTGGTTATTTTGCTCGTTAGTTGATGCAGTTTCTTCCTAGCCTCGATGGTCTTTACAATTTGGCATGTTTTTGCAGTGGCTGGTACTGGTTGTTCCTTTCCATGTTTAGTGCTTCCTTCAGGAGCTCTTTTAGGGCAGGCCTGGTGGTGACAAAATCACTCAGTGTTTGCTTGTCTGTAAAGTATTTTATTTCTCCTTCACTTATGAAGCTTAGTTTGGCTGGATATGAAATTCTGGGTTGAAAATTCATTTTTTTAAGAATGTTGAATATTGACCCCCACTCTTCTGGCTTGTAGAGTTTCTGCCAAGAGATCTGCTGTTGGTCTGATGGGCTTCCCTTTGTGGGTAACCTGACCTTTCTCTCTGGCTGGTCTTAACATTTTTTCCTTCATTTCAACTTTGGTGAATCTGACAATTATGTGTCTTGGAGTTGCTCTTCTTGAGGAGTATCTTGGTGGTGTTCTCTGTATTTCCTGAATCTGAATTTTGGCCTGCCTTGCTAGATTGGGGAAGTTCTCCTGGATAATATCCTGCAGTGTTTTCCAACTTGGTTCCATTCTCCCTGTCACTTTCAGGTACGCCAATCAGATGTAGATTTGGTCTTTTCACATAGTCCCATATTTCTTGGAGGCGTTGTTTGTTTCTTTTTATTCCTTTTTCTCTAGACTTCCCTTCTCACTTCTTTTCATTCATTTCATCTTCCATCGCTGATACCCTTTCTTCCAGTTGATCGCATCGTCTCCTGAGGCTTCTGCATTCTTCACGTAGTTCTCGAAACTTGGCTTTCAGCTCCATCACCTCCTTTAAGGACTTCTCTGTATTGGTTATTCTAGTTATCCATTCGTCTAATTCTTTTTCAAAGTTTTTAACTTCTTTGCCTTTAGCTTGAATTTCTTCCCGTAGCTCGGAGTAGTTTGATCGTCTGAAGCCTTCTTCTCTCAACTTGTCAAAGTCATTCTCCATCCAGCTTTGTTCCGTTGCTGGTGAGGAACTGCGTTCCTTTGGAGGAGGAGAGGCGCTTTGCTTTTTAGAGTTTCCAGTTTTTCTGCTCTGTTTTTTCCCCATCTTTGTCGTTTTATCTACTTTTGGTCTTTGATGATGGTGATGTACAGATGGGTTTTTGGTGTGGATGTCCTTTCTTTTTGTTAGTTTTCCTTCTACCAGACAGGACCCTCAGCTGCAGGTCTGTTGGAGTTTGCTAGAGGTCCACTCCAGACCCTGTTTGCTTGGATGTCAGCAGCAGTGGCTGCAGAACAGCGGATTTTCATGAACCGCGAATGCTGCTGCCTGATCATTCCTCTGGAAGTTTTGTCTCAGAGGAGTACCCATCCGTGTGAGGTGTCAGTCTGCCCCTACTGGGGGGTGCCTCCCAGTTAGGCTGCTCGGGGGTCAGGGACCCACTTGAGGAGGCAGTCTGCCTGTTCTCAGATCTCCAGCTGCATGCTGGGAGAACCACTACTCTCTTCAAAGCTGTCAGACAGGGACATTTAAGTCTGCAGAGGTTACTGCTGTCTTTTTGTTTGTCTGTGCCCTGCCCCCAGAGGTGGAGTCTACAGAGGCAAGCAGGCCTCCTTGAGCTGTGGTGGGCTCCACCCAGTTCGAGCTTCCCAGCTGCTTTGTTTACCTAATCAAGCCTGGGCAATGGCGGGCGCCCCTCCCCCAGCCTGACTGCTGCCTTGCAGGTTAATCTCAGACTGCTGTGCTAGCAATCAGTGAGACTCCGTGGGCGTAGGATCCTGTGAGCCAGATGCGGGATATAATCTCCTGGTGTGCCATTTTTTAAGCCCATCGGATAAGCGCAGTATTAGGGTGGGAGTGACCCGATTTTTCAGGTGCCGTCTGTCACCCCTTTCTTTGACTAGGAAAGGGAACTCCCTGACCCCTTGCGCTGCCCAAGTGAGGCAATGCCTTGCCCTGCTTCGGCTCGTGCACGGTGCGCTGCACCCACTGTCTGGCACTCCCTAGTGAGATGAACCCGGTACCTCAGATGGAAATGCAGAAATCACCCGTCTTCTGCGTCACTCACGCTGGGAGCTGTAGACCGGAGCTGTTCCTATTCGGCCATCTTGCAACTACTCTCATTTTTGTTGGACATCAAACTTTGAGCACATAGTCAAAGTAAATAATAACTACACTGGTGGGAAGGGTCTAGAATTTATATGGCATGGCATATTGAAAAATTTGTGTTTTGTCTGTAGGTAGAAGCAAACATATTTTATCTGAGCAGAGTTAGAATTAGAGCTTAGGCCTCCTGACTTTCATAGAGACTCAGTACTTATTGAATAAATCAATGAATTTAGAGATCTGAATTTGTCATATAGTAGAAGGAGGAGGTTAAGTCAGTGTTATCTTACAAACCAAAACTGAGACCACTGAAGAGAAATTATTGGAGAATATATTTGCTTATCACAGAAAAGCCTTTATACAACTACAGTTATACTAAAAATGAATGTATTAGACCACCATAGATTAAGTAGAAGAGATTTGCTCTTTAAAAGAGAGATTGGATTGGATGACTTTAAAAAAATTCCTGCAAACTGAGATTCCAGAGAATAGTATCTCTGTAACAGTTTCATTTTAACTTTGTCTATTTTCACTATTCCTTAAGTGTGGCTGATTTTTTAGGATTCTGTTCTTGATCCTCTTTTCTTCTGACTACTTATTCTAAGTAATCTCATCCACCTGCCTGCATTCAGTAATGTTGGTGATGCCCAACTCTGTTTTCAGTCCAGGTTAGCTCTTGTTAAGCAGCTTATAGGGTATCACTAGACTGGTTTTCCATAGCAAGTTAAAATTTTAAGTATGTCCAAAACTGAGCCCCCATCTATATCCCTCTCCCCGCCACAGAATGTGTGCTTCCTCCTATGTTTGTCATCTCAGTAAATGGGACTACTGTCTTCCCAGTTGTGCAATCCAGAACAGGAATATTCTTGACTTGCTATTTCTTTATGTTTCACAGATAGTTTACCAGTTGCTAATGGAGACAAGCTTGGATTACAGTATGGCACTGGAAATAGAAGGAAGTGTGTGGATTTGGCTTATATGTTTAAGCTGTCAGGATTTGCTGATATATCAGATGTGAAGAGTGTGAAGGAAAGAAATAAAGAATGACCTGGATTTTGGGCTTAAGTGAGTGTGGTGGATGCAGTAAATTTGATTTAGATTGGGAAGATGGGGGAATGAAAAAGTTTGTGGGAGAGGGATAATCGAGTGTTCTGTGTTAGATGCATTAATATTAAGGTGCCTGTCAGGTTTCCGTGGATGTAGGAGTCTGGAGCAAAGTGAGGAGAGAGATGTGCCCTAGAGATAGATGGTTGGCTACATAGGTGAATGTTAGATAAAGAAAAGATGCAGTTCCATGATCAGTTAGGATAGGTGAGAGAAGAGGGGGTAACAAAGAGGCTGAGGGATTATTGAAAGTTTGAAGCAAGAGGAGTGGAATAGTTCTTATGAAAAGTGGAAAATAAAACCTATAGGAGAAGTTGTAGTTTGGGATTTGTGTTGATTTGAAAGTAAGACCAGTTAGCATGAGTTTGTCATTTTTTTTCTAGTAACTCTTAGCTGTTTGATGCCAGTGTGGGATTAGTGGATAATTGGGATTAATCAAGATTAGGATTTTGCCAGGCTACTACGATAGAGGGAAGAGGAAGTTTAATCCTGATAGGTAAGGGAGGATGTATGGAGTTGAGAGAAATAATTGGTGGTCATGGAGAAATGCATTGGCAAATTGATGAGGTGGGAGAATGGCTGGAATGGGAGGACTAGAGTAAGTGAGCTGCAAGGATAGGAGGTAGTGATTAGGAAGGAAGTATAATGTTAATTAGGTCAGAGAATGAAAAGTCAGAGTAGTTCTGGATATTGAAGTCACTGAGAGTGGTGGAGGCAAGAGAAGGGATAGAGAGGAAACTGTGAACCAGGGGTCATAAAATCTTAAAAGAATAAGGATGACTGTCTAGGCACAATGGCTCATGCCTGTAATCCCAGCACTTTGGGAGGCTGAGGTGGGCAGATCACAGGGTCAGGAGATCGAGACCATCCTGGCCAACATGGTGAAACCTCATCTCTACTAAAAATACAAAAATTAGCCTGGCATGGTGGCGAGTGCCTGTAGTCCCAGCTACTCGAGAGGCTGAAGGAAGAGAATTGCTTGAACCTGGGAGGCAGAGGCTGCAGTGAGCCAAGATTATGCTGCTGCACTCCAGCCTGGGCAACAGAGCGAGACTCCATCTCAAAAAAAAAAATAAGGTTGACCAAGAAGTTAGTATATGATAGCTACAGGAAGATAGGCGGTGATATATTCTGTCCTGAGCATCAAAGGAATCTTAACTTTCACCATTCCCTCTTTATACCTTTATATTCCCTTAATACAAGGTAGTTTTGCTTCTTTAAACTGCCCATGTTTTCTCTTGTCTTTACACCTTTGCCTGGAATTTTGCCATCCATAATCTCTTACCCACCACTCCTCCCAGGAAAGTCTTCTATTAGGTCTCAGTTTAAATTTACTTTCTCCTGGAAGCTTTTTCTTCAATCTAGTTTGACTGGGCTCAGAATCCTCCAATGTTGACTTGTGTCATCTTTGAGAGCATTTTTCACACTATATAGTATTTACTATTCCCTTCTCTGTCTTTCTAACTGATAAAAGTTTTCGGAAGACAGGAACTGTTTTTGTTTCATTACATTCCTAGTATTAACATAGTACCTGGCACATAGAAAGTATTAAGTAATGTTTGTTGAATAAATGAACCAGTTAAAAAGAGTGTTTCGGCCGGGACTAGTGGCTCACGCCTGTAATCCCAGCACTTTGGGAGGATGAGATGGGTAGATTACTTGAGGTAAGGAATTTGAGACCATCCTGGCCAATGTGATGATACCCTGTCTCTACTAAAAATACAAAAAAAAATTAGCCAGGGCTGGTGGTGCCTGCCTTAGTCCCGGCTACTCAGGAGGCTGAGGCATGAGAATTGCTTGAGTCTGGGAGGTGGAGGCTGCAGTGAGCTGAGATCACACCACTGTGCTCCAGCCTGGGTGATAGAGCAAGACTCGGCCTCAAAAAAACAAAAACAAAACAAAACAATAACAGAAAAAGCAATGTTCCATAAAGTATTGAGTATAGAGGTTTTACAGCCTATGACATAGTTGACTTTTCACTTTTATTGTGGATTAATCAGCTACTTTGTATTTTTCGAACCTTATGGGTGCTGCGTTGCTTCTTTTGTATTGTAGATCATGTTCTTGAATCTGGAATACATAATTATGACCCTCAGAAGCAGTCACTGGCCACTGAAGATAGCTTGTTAAAAATATTGAGATGTCCGGATTTTCTATGTTATGTTATGGAAAAAAGGGGCATATTTAAAACTGAAGCTCACAGTTGGCTTAATGGAAAAGTTTTGTGACCCTAGGAATATGCTGGAGAAAGTTACCTGGGGTAGGATGAGAGACCCAATGTGAAGAACAGGGAAATACAGGAGCTTTTTCATTTTTCTTCATGGTGATGGTCTTGGTTGCCATAGCTTTTAGATGGCTGTCCTTACTTGCCAGTTTTTTTTTTTTAGCCCCAGTTTATAAAAACTTATCTTTCAACTTCATGAATACTAGGATATATTACTATGTATTGAGTCGTATCTTCCAATTCTGTGTTGAAACCTTGTAGGTAAAATGTTTAGACTTTTCCTCGTTAATTTTTAGTTTACATTAAAAATTTTACAGCATGTAGAAAAGTTCATAGTTTACAAAACTGGCAATTGCATAATATTACTGAAGTAGAAATGGCTTAATTAACATCTTTCAATTTTTTTTGTTTGTTTAAGTGGAAATCCATAGGTAACTTTTTACTATTAATAAGATTGAAGACTGGAGGGCTTGAGTCGAAATACTTCCTTAGTAGTAAATTGACTTGGAAATATGAATTAAGAGATGAAAAGGAATTGCATTAGCAATGCGAATAGAAAATTAATTTAATTGGAATGATTCTATTGTGGATTTTATAGTGATATTGATTCCATTTATTATGAGGTTATCTTTTCCACATAATAATTTCAGTTCCTGATTAATAAGAGTTAAATAAGACCTGTAACTGTACTGTTTTATTTGATTTCTAGGTGTTTAGTATATCTTAAGTCTGAGTATTAGTGTATACCAAAACCCTACTAACATGAATAGGAATCAGAAATATAGTTAGATCTTTTTTGTGTAGTTGCCGTTGTATTCCAGTTAGTTCCTTTTATAAACATAATGCAGGATCTTTCAATTCTTGTGTATTAAAGTTAAAAACAAAAAGAATTGACAGTATCACATTTAACTTGTTGGAAAGAAATGGTAGATTTCAAAAACTGGTACTCCAAAACTCTTTTGGATTATAGAGCGAATTTGTATAGTTAAATTTCTGAAAGATCTCTTTAGTAAATTGAATCTGTAAGGTCTCTGTTTAGAAGATCTCTTTTTCTGAAAGCCTCTTTGCCTTTCATTATAAAAGAGCCTGGTACTGCTTTCTGTCTTAAAAATCCAGCTGGAAAATTACAGAGCACAAACATTTGCCCATCGGTTCTTCATTTGGAGAAAACAGAAATATGTCTTCAAAATGGAGGCTCACATTT
Source organism: Hylobates moloch (assembly GCF_009828535.3). Taxonomy (NCBI): domain Eukaryota; kingdom Metazoa; phylum Chordata; class Mammalia; order Primates; family Hylobatidae; genus Hylobates; species Hylobates moloch. The sequence goes on from NW_026652291.1 coordinate 55,167,404, forward strand.
AAGTATTTATTCCTATCAGCGGGAGCTGTAGTTTGTATTGTTTGCATTTTACTTCTGTAGCTACATATAATATATCTTGGCTTCTGCGTGGTGTAACTGTAAAACACCATCTTTATTTTATGTCATTTTGTGATTGTTGTTCAAATCCTCCAATGATCTGTTTCTGAGCCCCTCAGAGTCTCTAAAAAAAATCCAGGTATCCTTGCCTTTTCTTTGTGGCTCTATTAAATTGAAACATAATATAAATGGTTGATTCTAATAATAAAAATTGGCTCATAAATGTGTCCGAATAATGTGTATTCATCTTTAAATTAATAGACTTAATTTTTTAGTGCAGTTTCAGATTTACAGAGTAATAGAGCACATAGTACATAGAATTACATTTAGCCAGCCCCTGAATTCCTGCATAGTTTTGTATTTTATTAACATCTTGCGTTAGTGTGGTACATTTGTTATAATTATTGAACCAATATTGATATATTATTAACTATAGTTCATAGTTTACATAAAGATTCACACTTTATGTTGTATAGTTCTATGGGTTTTGACAAATACGTAATGAGATGTATCTATCATTACCATTTCATACAGAATACTTTCACTCTCCTAAAAATCCCCCGTGCTTCACCTATTTATCTCTTTCCTTCCTCCCCTGAACCCCTGACAACCATTGCTTTTTACTGTCTCTTTAGTTTTGCCTTTTTCAGAATGTCATAGAGTTGGAATCATACACTTTGTAAGCCTTCTTAGACTGGTTTCTTTCGCTTAACACTATGCATTTAGGATTCTTCCGTATCTTTTTGTGGTTTCCATTTCTTTTATTATTAAATTTAATTTAAAAAAATTGACAATTGTACATATGGGTAAGATTCATAGTGACTCATAGTGATGTTTCGATACATAAAATTTGTAGTTATCAGGAAAATTAGCAAATCTATAATCTCAAACATTTATCCTTTCTTTGTGTTTGGGAACATTTGGTATTTTCCTGGCTATTTGAAACTATGTAATATATTATTGTTAACTGTAGCTATCCTGTAGTAGTAGTATAGAACACTAAAATTTATTCTTCCTATCTAGCTATCGTTTTATATCCTTTAACAGATTTCTCCCTATCCCTCCCTTCACCCTACCCTTCTCAGCCTCTAGTATTCTGTGTTCTACTTTTTACTTTTATGAGATTAACTTTTTTTAGTTTCCTCATGTGAGAACATGTGATGGTTAACTTTCTGTTCCTGGCTAATTTCACTTAACAGAATATCCTCCATTCCATCCATGTTTCCTCAAATGACAGCATTTCATTCTTTTTTATGGCTAAATAGTATTCCATTTTGAGTATATATAATCAGATTTTCTTTATTTATCGTTGTTGGACACCCAGGTTCTTTCTGTGTCTTGGCTGTCATGAATAGTGCTGCAGTAAACATTCCACTGTATGGATTTACCACAGTTTGTTTATGCATTCACCTATTGGAGGACATCCTGATTACTTCCAGTTTTGGGTGACTGTGAGTAAAGACTGCTTTAAACACTTATGTATAGGTTTTTATGTGGACATAACTTTTTAGCTTAGTTGGGTACATGCCAAGGAGTGGGGTTGCTGGCTGGCTCATAAGGTAAGACTATGTTTAGCTTTGTGAGAAACTGCCAAAGTATCAAGGTTTGTGTTCTGTCCATATGTGTTCTTAGGACTCAACCTAATTAAAAGTGTGGAAGGATACACTCTAAACCATTAACAATAGTTATTTTGGAAGATGAGATTGGGATGGAGGGGGACTATCATCTTTCACTGATTTATATTATTTTAATTTTTCTACCACAAAATCTTACTTTTGTAGTAATTTTTTTCAAATAATTTTCTTCAAAATACTTTAATTCATCATAATATGACTCAACATAAGTGAAAAAAAGTAAGACTATTTAAAATAATATATTGTCAGTTTCATAGCATTTTCTAGTTGTAGAAGATTTTAGTTTTTTTAAGAGAGCAATAACCTTCCTACAACCATGATTGTCTATTCAACAGATTTGTAGAGCATCTACCATGTGGCACAGCCTTTCAAAGGATCATGCCTGTCGCTAAGATGACAACACACTTAATCCAGCCTTAGGATACCAGGGAGATTTCCTGGAGGAGGTGATAACTAAACTGAATCCTGAAGGACAAGTCTGAGTTAACCAGGCCAAACGGGGAGGGAGGCAGGGAAAGGAGAACGTACCAGAATGAGGACAGTTTTCAGACCAGAGATCGAGCTATTCACTTCTGATTAATCTGACTAAAATCAGAATTAATTGTTCCAAACTCTCAGAGAAGCATATTAGATCTTTTCGTGTTGTTGACTCTTGTTTAATAATTGGCAACCGAGAAGAATGGAGTCATTTTCTTATGGTTCCTGAAAGTCAGTGGCAGTGAATGGCAGAATGCATTGCCCAAATGCCCGTTTTTGCTTGGAATAATGAATTGCCTGAAGATACTTTGTTGTTGAAAATGTGTTAGCATCAGTCATTGTCATATGAGTTGAACATTGTATTCCTTACTTGAAATGTATAATCTTGAATTTTTCAACCGTCACAATTTGTGAGTGTACTTTTGTAACTTTCTTGTGCCTTTATGGCACTTATACTTAAATCTTTCTTCTCAATTTGTAAACTTACTGTATGTTCAAAGATGCTTTTCTGTTTTCTATAGGATTCCAGTGAAAATTTTAAATGAAAAAACAATTTAAATGATCACTTAGGTGGATAGGGAAAGAGGGAAAACCAGGGTACTGACATTTAGGCATAGAAGTGGCTATTGTGTTTGCTAGATTATGACGTAAGTGAGTTAAAACAAGAGTTCATTAAATCGGTTTTTTTTTTTTTAATTCCAGTTCCTTACGATGGATTTTAAACCTATTAGAAGGCTACTAACTTTTATTCAATTATTTTTTTCAGAATGTTTAAAATACTGCTGTTTTCTTTGGATCAAATTCAACTCTAGGATTATTTCTTTAAGACATTAAATGTGTAATAGTTCACCTTCTGTTACATTGAAAATTATCACGGAGAAATTTAATGTGAAAGAGGATTAGTATATTGCTTTGTTAATCTGTTTTCAGTAGATTATTTTGTTAATCTATTTCAACAAAAGTTACCACTGTTGCTGATCTGTTAAATATTACACAATTAACTCTAGTATCTGTTGCATTTAAAAAAGAAAAAGAGAATTCTCGAATTCTGAAAAGGGGCAGTGAAATATTGTCATCAGAATACCTTAGGTATTTCTCCTAATGCTATCCCTCCCCCTGCCCCCCCACCCCATGACAGGGCCCCCGTGTGTGATGTTCCCTGCCCTGTGTCCAAGTGTTCTCGTTGTTCAGTTCCCACCTATGAGTGAGAATATGCGGATTGGTTTTCTGCCCTTGTGATAGTTTGCTCAGAATGATGGTTTCCAGCTTCATCTGTGTCCCTGCAAAGGACATGAACTCTTCCCTTTTTTATGGCTGCATAGTATTCCATGGTGTATATGTGTCACATTTTCTTAATCCAGTCTATCACTGATGGACATTTGGGTTGGTTCCAAGTCTTTACTATTGTGAATAGTGCCACAATAAACATACGTGTGCATGTGTCTTTATAGTAGCATGACTTACAATCCTTTGGGTATATGTCCAGTAACGGGATCACTGGGTCAAATGGTATTTCTAGTTCTAGATCCTTGAGAAATCACCACACTGTCTTCCACAATGGTTGAACTAGTTTACACTCCCACCAACAGTGTGAAAGTGTTTCTGTTTCTCCACATCCTCTCCAGTATCTGTTGTTGCCTTTTTTTATATATATTTTTAAGTTCTAGGGTACATGTGCACAGTGTGCAGATTTGTTACATATGTATGTGCAGATTTGTTACATATGTATACATGTGCCATGTTGGTGTGCTGCACCCATTAACTTGTCATTTACATTAGGTATATCTCCTAATGCTATCCTTCCCCTCTCCCCCAATCCCATGACAGGCCCTGGTGTGTGATGTTCCCCACCCTGTGTCCAAGTGTTCTCATTGTTCAATTCCCACCTATGAGTGAGAACATGTGGTGTTTGGTTTTCTGTCCTTGTGATAGTTTGCTCAGAATGATGGTTTCCAACTTCATCTATGTCCCTACAGGACATGAACTTATCCTTTTTATGGCTGCATAGTATTCCATGGTGTATATGTGCCACATTTTCTTAGTCCAGTCTATCATTGATGGACGTTTGGGTTGGTTCCAAGTCTTTGCTATTGTGAATAGTGCCACAATAAACATACGTGTGCATGTGTCTTTATAGCAGCATGATTTATAATCCTTTGGAATGGAGGGATGGAGGAAAATCTACCAAGGACATGGAAAACAAAAAAAAGCAGGGGTTGCAATCCTAGTCTCTGATAAAACAGACTTTAAACCAACAAAGATCAGAAAAGACAAAGAAGGGCATTACGTAATGGTAAAGGGATCAATTCAACAAGAAGAGCTAACTATCCTAAATATATATGCACCCAATACAGGAGCACCCAGATTCATAAAGCAAGTCCTTAGAGACCTACAAAGAGACTTAAACTCCCACACAATAATAATGGGAGACTTTAACACTCCATTGTCAACATTAGACAGATCAACGAGACAGAAAGTTAACAAGGATACCCAGGAATTGAACTCAGCTCTGCACCTAGCAGACCCAATGGACGTCTACAGAACTCTTCACCCCAAATCAACAGAATATACATTCTTCTTAGCACCACATCGCACTTATTCCAAATTTGACCACATAGTTCGAAGTAAAGCACTCCTCAGCAAATGTAAAAGAACACAAATTATAACAAACTGTCTCTCAGACCACAGTGCAATCAAACTAGAACTCAGGATTAAGAAACTCACTCAAAACCGCTCAACTACATGGAAACTGAACAACCTGCTCCTGAATGACTACTGGGTACATAACGAAATGAAGGCAGAAATAAAGATGTTCTTTGAAACCAATGAGAACAAAGACACAACATACCAGAATCTCTGGGACACATTTAAAGCAGTGTATAGAGGGAAATTTATAGCACTAAATGCCCACAAAAGAAAGCAGGAAAGATCTAAAATTGACACCCTAACATCACAATTAAAAGAGCTAGAGAAGCAAGAGCAAAAACATTCAAAAGCTAGCAGAAGGCAAGAAATAACTAAGATCAGAGCAGAACTGAGGGAGATAGAGACACAAAAAACCCTTCAAAAAATCAATGAATCCAGGAGCTGGTTTTTTGAAAAGATCAGCAAAATTGGATTCTAACTCTTGACTCACCCCTGCCAGCAGGATGGCCTTGGGCAAGTCTGCTTTACTAAAATAAGTCTTTTTGTGTTTAAATAAATAGAATTAAGTAATTTATATGAAAGTTCCTGCAAACCGTAAAGCATTACAAACATAATTGCCATCATTATTATGGAATTCATCTTCTAACACATTTTATGATTTACTGAACAATATGCCCAGGAAGTCAATTATCACTGCTTGTTCTGGCCATATTTTTTATACCTATGTCTCACTGGCATGTGAATTGGCTGAGAGGTGGACAGGCTAAATCTATGTGCACATATCCTTTTATGACCCAAGGGAGATTTTAGGAATTAGAAGAAGACCTGAGGCTAACAGACAATTCTTATGTCCAATGGCAGAAAGAGGAGAGGGTAGGAATGGTGTGAGGCTTCTGGCTGACCATTGCTCCCCTTTTTGTAAATGTGTTCGTAGTTAGGAGAGAAGTAACTGTAACTATGAAAGAGAGGAGTTAAAATGCCTGCTCTTCTTTCCTGAGACCCTTCTTACCCTATTCAGTAGATTTAGCGAGGAAAATGTGAACTTATCACAAAGTAGTTGCAACGTCTGCTGTTGAAAATTATTTTCTTGCCAGGCCTGGTGGTTCACTGTAATCCCAGCACTTCAGGAGGCCAAGGTGGGTGAATTACTTGAACCCAGGATTTTGAGACTGGCCTGGGCAACATGGCAAAACCCGTCTCTACAAAAAGTACAACAGTGAGCTGAGTGTAGTGGCAGGTGTCTGTAGTCTTAGCCACTTGGAAGGCTGAGGTGGGAGGATCACTTAAGCCCAGGAGGCAGAGGTTGCAGTGAGCTGAGATCCTGCTGCTGCGCTCCATCCTGGGTGACAGAAGTGAGACCATGTCTCAAAACAACAAAAAACAAACAAACAAAAGACAAATTGTTTTTCTTTCTGTTTGTGTCATTTCCTCTGTGTATCTCTCCCCCATTCTATTCTTTTTCTCACCCTCTGTATGTCATTTTTAAAAGGATCTCTTTGAAGGCACTCTTCCCTACTTTATCGTTCTTCTATTCCTTTCCCTTTTTCTCTTCTTTCCTCTGGTAATTTGACTTATTTAATTTGGCAAATTAGTATAACTATACTTTTCTATTTTATCATGTCTTTTTCTTGTTTTTTCTGCCATTTGAAAGTTGATATTCAAATCTAATATAGTAAATGAAAAAGGTCATAAATTAGTAAATTCCATTTCCACATATCATATACCACTGGGTACGATGAAAATGAGCACTCATATTGACAGAGAATATAGTGGTAAAATGTTTTTAGACTATTTGATGGTATGTGTTTATATTCACAACCTTTGACCTAGTAATATCGTATCTTAAAATCCATTTAAAACAAGTATGTCTTAAATAATGAAAAGACTATATGTAACATCCTTTATGTCCAGCAATAAAGAGGATTATTATATGGACTATGTTATAATCATTTAATTTTTACCTACAATAAGTTTTGGCAGACATGGTTTTAACATCCAAGGTCGATGACAATATAAATTCACACAGTGTTTTAGAGCAATATAGCAGCATACCCATTATAAGTCCACATACCTTTTGATCTCACAATGGTATGTCTAGGTTGCCTTCCTTATAAGCTGATCTATGGTAAAATATTGGTAATGATATTCATCGCAGTGCTAATTATAGTAAGTTTGTTGATATTTTGTTAAATAGTAAATAGTTTCTCTTCTAGATATTTAACTGAAGGAAATAAGGCTGTGGATAGATACAAAGCTAAGATATATGTATCCCTATTTTTATAACTTGAAAATAATATTAAAATTGTAAATGCCCAACAATAGAGGGTTGGTTAAATTATATATCCTGTCAGTGGAAAATCAGGCAGCATTCATAATCATGTCATAGAAGACTATGATGGGGTCATCTTCTTCCATAATGCACATGCATATACATATGTGTACCAGGAAAGAGATGCATGTACACTGAAATGTTCACTGTTTTTCTCTAGGTAGTTAGATACAGATGATTAAAAAAAAATTTTAATGACCTATGATTATGTTTTCTGATATAAATAAAACCCATGAGATTTTTAAAATTAAAAATATTAACTAACCCAAGGCTGAAGAAAAACCTTGGAGGAAGTAGACCAAATTTTAAACAGGAGCTGTTTTTGAGTGGTGGGACTAATAGTAATTTTTTAAACACTTTTGTGTCTTATCTATATTTTTCTTTAATGGGAAAATGAGTTTGCTCATTTTATTGGAAATATTTTGTTTTTTAGTTTTGATGAAAGTATGGTTGATAAGCAATTAACATAGTACCAAGTAATTTTAATGTAATTAACAAGCTTTTTAATTAATAATATTTTTGTTTTTATTTTATTTTTAGGCCAGAAATGTACACACAGGAGAGTTGGCTGCAGTAAAAATCATTAAATTGGAGCCTGGTATGTGTTAAAACCCTCAAGACAATTTTTGAACAATTTTCTTGTGCAGTTCATAAATACAGGTCTTAAAAGTATTTTCCGTATTTCTTTCCTTGTTTCCCTTCTTCCTGAAAGAAGTCTTTATATGTTCTGTCAGGTCAGTAGAATATCTTCAATTAAATTACCCTGAAGGTGGTTAGTTAAAGGTGAGTTTGATGTGACAGTTTTGTTGCCAAATAAAATTTAACATGTACACATTCAAAATTGGAAGACACATTGACATTGTTAAAGTAATTTTCTTTTAAGATGATAGTGAAATATTTGAACTTCAGGTTTAGCTTTTAAGAGAATTTGATTAGGAAAGTATTCAGTGATTTTTTGGGGTGAATATTTGGGATAATGACATTTGTTTGTCAGCCATTCCCTTTGATTGATTTAGGTTTGTTAATTCTGGTCTTAGCTTAATGCTTATTTTATTAACACTTCTGTGTGTCAGAAGACTGCTTGTTTCAAAACACACTGAATAATTTGCTTTGAAAATAAAACTATAGTCCTGAAACAATTTTATGATTTTGATGTCCTGAAAGTTTCTAATGAGTGCAGTAGTAGTTTTTGACCAGGTAAGTGAATATGACCAGGTATGTTCATTTGCTGGTTCATAAGCTTAGGCATGTAGGATAAGTTTATGACCATAATTATGCCAGTTTCCTAGTTTGAGCAATTAAAATGACTTTGTATTTCAAACACAGTATTTGAATCATTATACATGTGATTCATTAGAGAGACAATAGTACTGAGGTAGCATATGCTGGAACACTTTAAAAATAAGCGTTCAGATATGTCCCAGTATCTTTTTTTTTCCTGGCAAATAGAAATTGTTATAATAATACTCTTTTAGGATCCTCTTATTAAGTGCCACCTAATAAGTTTAAAATGATCTCCAAAATGTCACTAACACAAATAGGGAATATAACAGAACTATACAAGCCTTTGCCTGTCCTGGAAAAGTCACTAGAGCAAATATTCAAATTATGTTCAAGGATGGTTATTCAAGTTATGTCCAGGTACTGGCCTGTGCTCTCAAAGAAAACAAAGATATTTATCCCTTTTCTGTCTTAAGCGAGTGCAGTGGGCTTGTTACAGCACAGTTTCACTTACTTGACTTGAGGGTATGGCTTATTTTTTATTAAGTTGATGCATAAGTAATTGCAGTTTTTGCCAACCTAATATTATAGTTCATTATAATGAATTAATGAGTATATTTTTTAAATCCTGCAATTCTAAATTCTCAATAAGCCATATATTAGAACTAACATAAGAAGGCAATTCAGTAAAAAAAAGAAAAATATGTGTATGATTACTTAAAATGTAAGGATTAAATGCAAGGATCATAAGTTAAGACTCTTGAAAGGCTGGAATTTCTCACTGCCTTGTTTTGTAAAAGCTACTGATTATTTTATGTTAGATGTGACCCATGTATTAAGATTGAGTAATATTTCAACTTGTCCCCCAAAAAAGAATAACATGGAAGTTCAGTAAATATTGATGATGTGATCTTAGTATTTGGCCATTTAAAAATTTTGTTGGTTGCCTATTCTTATGCCTTGCCCCAGTCCTATCAGGTTATTTGTATTTTATTATTGATTTTTAGACGCTGTTTGCATTTTGAGGATAGTGACTCTTCATCATGTATTTTACACTTCCTACAATTTGTCTTCAGTCTTTGCACTCTGCTTATACTTTTTTTTTTTCCATGTGGAAGTGTTCTTTTTTCTCTCAGACAAATTTGTCAGTCCTCCTTTCTCTCTTCCCCATTTCCTTGTACTGAGGCCTTTTCTCCTAGATAATTATAACAATTTTAAACTGTAATTTCTTCCAGTTTTTCCTTTTTTTCTTCCAAAATTTAAATATTTGCTCAATCAGGAACAAGTTTGTTCTAAGGGATAAAAGAGAACTCTCTCTATATATTTTTTCAAATGGCTAGTTTCCCAAAGCCATTACTATAGATTAAGTCTCTTATCCACAGATTCGAAGTGCCTTGGTTGTCATAAACTAAATTTCCATGTAAGCATAGATTTTGTGTTCTGTTCCAGTGATTTTCTTTTTTCTATTCAACACTATCCTAGTTTTGATTACTATAACTTTTGTTGCGTATTGTAATCTTCATTCTTTTTATTTTTCAGATATTTCCTGTTTGTAAAATTTTTTTCTTCAGGAGAACTTTAAAATCATTTTTATCAAGGAGAAAAAAGGCACATAGATTAATGTAGGATATTTGGCATTTTAACAATAGTAAAGGTTTTTTCTTATTCAGGTCTTTAGGAAAGTTTTTGCCACATCTTCATATTTATGGTATTTCTCGCTATTGGGAATGGCTTCCTTTTTCCCTCTTACACTGTCTAATTGGTTATTATAGATATTTACTTCAGACATTGACTTTATTGGTTATATTTTGTCTCTGGCAGTCTTACAGAATTCATATTTTTCTGGCAGTTTTCAAATGTTTTTCATTGTTTTTGCAACTGTACAGACATATGTAGAATGTTATTTTGGCCCGGACTTTCACATTGTAGGATAGTGCTTCCAGTGTTATTAACCCATTTATGCCAAAGTTTGCAGTTTTTTGAATTGCAGACATGTGTGAAAAATCAGACCTTGGCGATGACCTTGAGCCATAGGCTATAAATAACTCCCACATGCTTAGCATTCAAATAATGGAACAGTAGGCATAAATGGGTTCTGACAGAAGTGTTGATCATCTTCTACTAGAGTGATTTTGTCCATTTCTCCTTCCATTTGTGGCACATCTGCTTAATGTATTATATGTGTGTCAGTTGACCCATAAAATTCATGTTATATTTTCATTTCTTAATAAATATTTATTGAATATCTAATATATGCCAAGCTCTGTTCTAGAGGGTAGGAATGTAGACGAGAACAAAAAGGCAAAGACCTTGTTCTCACGGAACTTGAATTCCAGTGGGGGAGTTAGAATAATGGAATACATGTATAATGCATTAGTCACTCATATTGGTCAATGGCTTCAGTCTTTCCCTTACTATTGTGACTTGCATCCTTCATCTTTAATCATTCACTCCCTTAATAATCTTTGATACCCTTTTTACCTTGAATATAACTTTATCTGACATTGATATTGCCAACCCTCCTTTCTTTTTGTTTATATTTATGTGGCATACAACAAATGGATAGAACTGGCGTACTTGGGCCTATCTTTCTGGGTTGTTGATGTTTCTCTTGTAAAAAATTATATTTGACTTTTGTTTTATAACCCAATCTGAATCTTTCTTTTTTTAATATGCAAATCTGTCCACTATTATATTGTTTAGAGAGATGTTTAATTTTACTTCTGTTGTTGTTTTTGTTTTTAATATTTTCTTAAATTTTTAAAAAAATTATAGCTGGAGGTTTCTTTTATTTTTACTGCTGATAATTTGTAAGATACAATTCTGTAGTTTTGTCAGAGAATGGCTTGTAAGACCTTGAATAATATACTTAAATTTGTGGGTGTTTTAGTTTATCAGTTTAAGAAATAAAACAGTCATCTATTGAATTCTTGGGTTTACAGATTTCGAAATTGGCATATTTATACTCTTCCTGCCTCATCATCCCCTCAATTTTCAACTGCTCGTTGCTTTATTTGGGGATTTTAGCCCAGAAACTTTCTGATTGCACTGGGGTAGGAGTATGTATTAGTATGTGTACCTTCTTTTAAGAAATGTAATATTTATAATTTATAAATGCCATGACCAATTATTTAGACTTAGTTTTATATTTAATAGATTTACTACCCACCGTTGGTCTTTTTATGCCATTTCCTTTCCATTCTCACCTACTTAGTATCGACTATCAATAGGCTAAGTCATATTATTAAAAAGATTTTCCAGTATTAGGAATATTATAATTTAAATCCATAAATTGATTATTCTTCTCAAACCTGCTTTTCTTCCCCATTTTGCTAAGCAGTTAACCCATCCACAAATGTAGGCATTAACCTCGATTTCTCTCTTTTATTTGTGCTCAAGAATCAGTCTGTCAGCAAGTTCCCTCAGCTCTACCTCCAGAACACATCCTTAATCCATCTACTTGTCTTTGTTACCCATCTCCACCCTTCTAGTGCCTGTTGCCTTGCCCACACCTCCCATTCCCCACTGTCTATTTTCCAGAAAGCCTCTGGAGTGAACTTTTTAAAACATAAATCATATCATTACTTCTGCTTAACGCTTCCCTGAAGCTTTCATATCAACTTAGAAAAATACTCAGATTTTTAGCCTTGTTTATAAAACCCTACATGATCTTCTCTGCCCACCTCTCTGAGCTCATCGTGTTTCTCCCTACTCTACTATGCCTCTGTTTTCTTTTTATTTAAACAGTCCAAGATTAAAGCAATTCTTCCCTTTTGCCTGAGGTAACTGTTTTTCAAGATCTTTGCTCTGAAGGCTCCTGGTCATTCAGACCTCAGCTTAAATAAATATCATATCCTCAGAGAGACCAATCCCCTTGTTATTTTAGTTCGCTGCATAGGACATGTGAGTGCCTGATACTTTCTTGTTTGTTTATATGTATACATGTATATATTGTGTTTGTCTCTCTCCTAGAATGTAAGATCCATGAGAATAGCGATTATCTATCCTCACTGCTATATTTCACCACTTGGGACAGTGTAAGCATGTAATGGACACTGCAATAAATATTCTTCCTATAAAAGAATATTACAGATGTCTTTCTGTTGCCTTTGAATGAGAATGACGATTTGACTAGGTATAAAATGATTGCATCACACGTTCTTGTCCCTCTACCCTCAAAAAACTCTATAGACATTTTTTCCCTTGAATATTGTTGGAAAGAACTGTAAGGCCTAACTGATATTTTTCCCCTAGTAGGTAACTTGCTGTTACTACCTGATTGTTTGTAGCAAAAGCTGGCATTTCTTTCTTTGTCTTCAAAATTAGTAATCTCAACAGAATATAACTTGGTCTCAGTAATTTTCTACAGATTTTTCTCCCTGAGACACAATGAGCTGCTTTTTTCATCTGCAGTTTTGATTTTTTCTCTATTTCAAGAAACTTTGTTTTAAGATTCTTGAATTTTTTTTTATTTCATTACTTTGGAAAGTAATGAATTTTTAAAGTCTGCCATATCAGTGACTTTTTTTTTTTTTTTTTTTTTTTAAACAGGGTCTCTTTCTGTTGCCCAGGCTGGAGTGCAGTGGCACGATCTGGGCTCACTGCAACCTCCGCCAACCGGGTTCGAGTGATTCTCGTGCCTCAGCCTCCTGAGTAGCTGGAATTACAGGTGCGTGCCACCAAACCCGGCTAATTTTTGTATTTTTAGTAGAGACAGAGTTTTGCCATGTTGTCCAGGTTGGTCTCGGACTCCTGGCCTCAAGTGATCTGCCTGTCTAGGCCTCCCAAAGTGCTGGGATTACAGATGTGAACCACCACGCCTGGCCCCCAATACTGCTTCTATTCCTTGTTGGTTCCAATGCTTTTATTAGTTCTATACAAGTATTATTTTTACACAGGTTTCCCCCCTTAACTCTACCAGCATTCTTTGTTTCGTTTTGTTGCCTTAATTTACCTGTACTCTTTTTTCCCCCTTTCATATCCCTGAGAGTTTGAAGCACTATTGTCTTAAATTTTCTTTCAAAACAAATTCTTCTATCTTCAGCATCCTGTATTTCTCCTTTTTTTTGCTGTGGAATTTTTGTGGAAAATCAGTGGACTTTTAGCATTGTCAGTAAAGCCAAAGTAGATGGTATTTTTCACATTTTTGGAACAGACTTAAGGGTATCTTTAGGTTAAAAATATGATGGTATGCTAATGAATTTTCCCAACATTCAGTTCAGATACTTCAAATAATTTTGCAGACGTCTGTATTTCAAAAATGAATTCTCAACTGTATTTAGCAGCTTTCAAAAACTTGCAGTAAAGCCAGCATAATACAAAAGTGCTTTATTGTATTGATTTAACAGATGAACTGGTTTAAAATTGTATTTAGACATGAAAAGATAATTATTTGCCAGTATGACTTAAAAAAAAACTTAAGTCTGGTAATACATAAACAAAAATTTTTTTAAGTAAATGAAATTCCAGCTGTAAACTTAACATCTTTTCTCCATGGTGAAAAATAGGATATTAAAGTTTATAGTAATGTTAGAGTCCTAAATTGTATTTACTGACTTGCCCCTGGCAATTTAATTTTATAATGCTATATTCAAAATTTTGCTGAAACAGATTGCTTTTGAAGGTCTTCCTAATAGTCAAAAAAATGCTACAGTGAGCCTTAGAGTTGAAAATAGGTTAGCACAGAAAATCGCGTTTATTAATTAGCCACAAAAATATTCATAAAAGAAAATGAAGTCAGCATTCCTTCCTATGTTTGTATGTTCTTATTGCTCTTTAATATACAGGCAAAATGATTATTTTCAGGAATGATTTAACCATTTCTATCTCATTTTTATAGTAGATACTTACCAAAGTCACCACCTTACAAATGGTAACATTAAATAGAGTTTGACTTACCAGTGATTAGCATTGAAAATAATACCACCAGTGATACCATTGTGAGTTTCAGTTGCATTTTTCATCTCTTTGGTTAGACATCCAGAGTGCCCTATAAGCCCAAGCAGATACTGTGATGGTTCATGCCACCATGTTTTCCTGTCTTTTGTCTGAATTTCAGCCTACCATCTAACTCATTTTACAGATGCTCAATTTGCTCAACAAGTCTGTAGCTAGTGGTGGCCAACAGCCAGAGCAGGAACAAAGTTTGTGGGAAAACTTACCATCAGAATCCTACTTTCCCTTCCCTCTCTCCTCCTTCCATTACCCCTCTTTTATGACAGAACTACAAAATAATATTTTAAGCTTATGAAAATCACAGTTTGTTTAAATATTGTCAGCCTTGCTTACAGAGATGGAATTTAATGCATCACTACCCAGGATGATTAATGCAATACCCTTTTGGTTTGTTCCCTTGCTTGTCTTTTAAAATGGTAAATTGGAAATACTTATAAAATAGTTTAGTATTTTTTAATAAAATAAGTTAAATGTGTTTCTTTAGACAGTTTTTGAAATAAATAGGAATCTTTAAATATCTTTGAATAGATGCTTAAAGCTTTCCTTGGACTTGCAGGGAATACTTTATCCTGTTTCCTGAAAGTATAAGCAGAGAAGGTAGTGTAAATGTTAAAAAGTCAGGAAGTATACAGAGGTTTAAACCACCCATTAGTTTGCCTTGTTCTTGAAAGAACTTGGCAAAGTTCTTGAAAGAAATCCCAAGGTAGGCTGTTTGGCCAAATAGGACAAGTGTCATCTATTCTGGTTAGGTGGTATGTTCTTTTCAGACTTTCTATTCAAAAATCTAACAACCTTGATTTTTAAAAATATTCTGTAAAGTAAAATATTTGTACCCTGTCTTCACTGTTTGGACAGTTCAAGTCTGAATTAATGGAAAATGTTAATTTGAAGGCACAAATACATGCCCCAAATGTCATTTTATTGGTTTTAAATAATAGATACAGAAAATGAATAAAGGTTAGTGTTGTTTACTAATGTCTTCTGTTTAACATTCTACATTCATTACGCTCAATGGAAAAAAACCATATTTACTTATTATGAACCAAAACAACCATATTCACAAGATTGCCACCATTGTGTCACTATATTTTTCATAGTTGTTTAAAAATTAGCTGATTGAATATTTAGCATTGGATTAATTGATTTTCTGAAAAACTACTGCTAATTTATTCACTGTACAATGAACTACCGCTAAAATTAGTTTTCGTTTTGATAACTATCTTTAACATTATTTCATAAACTTCAGAAATGTATCTAGTACTTACTAGTACAGAAAACTTTTGCCATTGCAAATATTAGTTAAGAGACCTAATTTTTACATTGTAATTTTGCTCTAAATGATACACAAATTTTTAGGTTACTGCATATTTATTTTAAATACTTGTTTTAAAAGTTTTTATTTTTATTTTTTTTTTTTGGTCTGGGAGCGGTGGTTCACACCTGTTGTAGTCTCAGCACTTTGGGAGGCTGAGGTGGGAGGATCTTTTGAGCCCAGGAATTCAAGACCGGCCTGGGCAACGTGGTAAGACCCGTCTCTACAAAGATTTTTAAAAATTAGCAGAGCATGGCAGCCTGCTTCTGTAGTCCCAGCTACTCAGGACACTGAGGCAGGAGGATCACTTGAGCCCAGGAGGTCGAGGCTTCAATGAACCATGTTCACATCACTGCGTTGCACTGTGGGCAACAGAATGAAATCTTGTCTCAAAAAAGAAAGAAAGATATATATATAATATATATATGTGTGTATATATATAAAATATATATATGTATGTGTATATATATATTCATTTAAACATCCGGCTGTAGTGAAATGATTAAATTAGGCTATGCTCACATCATTTTAATATTTTTTAAATTTCAGTAAAAAACACAAACTTTACCATTTAACCATTTTTTTTTCTTTTTTCTTTCTTTTTTTTTTTTTTTTTTTTGAGATGGAGTCTTGCTCTTGGCACCCAAGCTGGAGTGCAGTGGCACAATCTCAGTTCACTGCAACCTCCACCTCCCGGGATCAAGCCATTCTCCTGCCTCAGCCTCCCGAGTACCTGGGATTACAGGCTCCCACCACGACACCCAACTAATTTTTTATATTTTTGGTAGAGACAGGGTTTCACCATGTTGGCCAGGCTGGTCTTGAACTCCTGACCTCAGATGATTCACCTGCCTCGGCCTCCAAAAGTGCTGGGATTACAGACGTGAGCCACCATGCCCAGCTGTCTTTACCATTTTTAAGTGCATCATTTAGTAGTATTAAGTATATTTGCATTGTTGTGAAGCAGTTGTCTAGAATTTTTCATCATGCAAAACTAAAACTCTATATTCATTAAACAACAACTCCTCTTTGCTGCCTCCCCATAGCCACTAGTAACCACCATTCTACTGTTGGTATCTATGAATTTGGCTCCTTTAGATACTTTATATAAGTGGAATCATATAGTGTTTGTCCTTTTCTGACTAGGCTGTTTCACTTAGCATAATGTTCTCAAGGTTCATCTATGTTACAGCATGTGACAGGATTTCCTTCCTTTTTAAGTCTGCATGTTTTTCATATACTACAGTTTTATTTATTCATCTGTCAGTAGACATTCTGTCAAACTGCATTTCCTCTACCTCTTGGCTATTGTAAATAGTGCTGCTATGAACATGGGTGTACAAATCTCTCTTTGAGATCCTATTTTCAGTTCTGTTGGATATAAACCTAAAAGCATGATTATTGGTCATGTGATACTTCCACCTTTAATTTGTTGAGAAACTGTTATACTGTTTTCTGTAGCAGTCTCACCAGTTTGCAATGTCAATAACAGTATACAAGGGTTCTAGCTTCTCCACATCACCTCTAACCAGTTTTATTTTCTGCTTTTTTTTTAATTGTAGCCATCCTAATGGATGTGAAGTGATATGTCATTGTGGTTTTGAGTTTCTCTGATTAAAGATGTTGAACATGTTTTCATGTGCTTATTGGCTGTTTGCAGGTCATCTTTAGATAAATGTCTATTCAAGTCCTTTCCCATTTTTAAAATCAGGTCATTTGATTTTTTCTTGTGAGTCGTAGGAGTTCTTTATATATTCTGGATATTAAACCCTTCTTAGATACAGGATTTGAAAATATTTTCTCCTGTTCTGTAGGTTGCCTTTTCAACTCTGCTTTTGTCCTTTGATGACCAAAATTTTTTTTAATTTCATGTGTAGTCTCATCTGTTTTTTGTTACCTGTGCTTTTGGTATCATATACCAGAAATAACTGCCAAATCCAATGTCATGAAGCTTTTCTTCTGTGATTTCTTCTAGGAGTTTGATAGTTTGGGGTCTTATATTTATATCTTTAAATCATTTTAAGTTTTGTGTATGGTTTAAGGCAGGGGTCCGACTTCATTCTTTTGCATGTGAATATCCAGTTTCCCCAATACCATTTGTTGAAGAGACTGCCCTCTCCCCATCAAGTAGTTCTGATACCCTTGTTGAAGATCATTTAACCATATACTACATGAGGGTTTGTTTCTGGTCTGTCTGTTCTATTCCATTGGTCTTTAATATATCCGTCTTTATGCCAGTACCCTACTGTTTTGATTATGATAGCTTTTAGTAAGTTTTGAAATCAGGAAGCATGAGTCTTCCAACTTTGTTCTTCTTTTTCAAAATTGTTTTGGCTATGGAGAGTCTCTTAAAATTTTATACAAATTTTAGAATGATTCTTTTTTATTTCTGCAAAAAAAAATGTTACCAGAATTTTTCATAGGGATTGTGTAGCTATTTATATCACTTTGGGTAGTATTGACATCTTAGTAATATTAAGTTGGGTTGGGCGCAGTGGCTCACGCTTGTAATCTCAGCACTTTGGGAGGCTGAGGTGGGCGGATCACGAGGTCAGGAGTTCGAGACCAGCCTGGCCAATATGGTGAAACCCGTCTCTACTAAAAATACAAAAATTAGCCTGGTGTGGTGGCGTGTGCCTGTAGTCCCAGCTACTCGGGAGGCTGAGGCAGAAGAATCACTTGAACCCCGGGAGGCAGAGGTTACAGTGAGTTGAGATTGTGCCACTGCACTCCAGCCTGGGTGAGAGGCAAGACTCTGTCTCAAAAAATAATAATAATAATAATATTAAATTTTTCAATCCAGGAGCATGGGATGTCTTTCCACGTATTTGTGTCATCTTTAATATCTTTCAGCAATGTTTTATAGTTTTTAATGCACAAGTCTTTCAGTTCCTTGGTTCAGTTTATTTCTAATTGTTCTTTCTTTCTTTTTTTTTTTTTTTTTTTTTTTTTTTTTTTGAGATGGATTCTCACTCTGTCGCCCAGGCTGGAGTGCGGTGGCATGATCTCAGCTCACTGCAACCTCCACCTCCCGGATTCAAGTGATTCTCGTTCTTCAGCCTCCCAAGCAGCTGGGATTACAGGCGCCTGCCACCACGCCCAGCTAATTTTTGTATTTTTAGTAGAGACAGGGTTTCACCGTGTTGGCCAGGCTGGTCTCTAACTCCTGACCTCAGGTGATCTGCCTGTGCTGGAATTACAGGCGTGAGCCACTGCACCCGGCCTAATTGTTCTTTTTGATGCTATGGTAAATAAATTGTTTTCTTAATTTCCTTGTCTGATTGTTCACTGTGTACAGAAACATAACTGATTTTTCTGTTTTGATTTTGTATCTTACAATTTTGCTGAATTTGTTTATTTGTTTTAGTAGATTTTTTTAATGGACTTTAGGATATTCTATATATATGATCATGTCATCTGTGAACAGAGATTTTTTAACTTATTTCTTTCCAGTTTGGGTAACTTTTATGTGATTTTTAATGACATGAGCAATGCTTACAAAATATTGATTAGTGAAAATAGTCTGTGAAACTCTGGAGTATGGTCCAAATTGTGTATGTGATATGCAGAACTTCATAAGTATAGTACTTACAGGACTGGAAAAAAAATCAAAATGCTCATGGTGTCAGCCTGACCAACATAATGGAGATCATGTCTCTACTAAAAATTTTTGAAAATATTAGCTGGATGTGGCAGCATATACCTGTAGTCCCAGCTACCTGGGAGGCTGAGGCAGAAGGACTGCTTGAGCCCAGGAGTTTGAGGCTGCAGTGAGCAATGATCGTGTCCCTGCATTCCAGCCTGGGTGACAGCAAGACTTTGTCTCTTGAACAAACAGAAAACTAACAGTGGGTGTCTCTGGTACATTTATGGGTGATTTTTATTTCATTCTCTTTTTTTTCTTTTTTTTTGAGACAGAGTCTCAGGCTGGAGTGCAGTGGTGCAGTCATAGCTCAGTGCAGCCTCAAACTCAGGGGCTCAAGCAGTCCTCTCACCCCAGCCTCCTGAATAGTGGGGATTTCAGGCATGAGCCGCTGTACGTGGCTTACATTCTTTATATTTTCTTACACTGGCTTACTTTTCTAAGGTAAGTATATTAATGTGGATATAATAATATGGAATAAAACAATTATTTTTAGTTTAAGAAATGGTAGTTTCCGTTATTGATACCTGTATAGGATAGGCATGAGTCTGATAGTTTTCTTTACATATTCTGGATATTAACTTCTCAACCAGATATATCTTACCAGATACAGGATTTGCAAATATTTTCTCCTATAGGTTGCTCTTTCACTTTGTTGACTGTGTCCTTTCGTGAACTTTTTTTTTTTTTTTTTTTTTTTTTTTGAGACAGGGTCTTGCTGTGTTACCCAGGCTGGAGTGCAGTGGTGATCATAGCTCACTGCAGCCTTGAACTCCTGGGCTCAAGTGATCCTCCCAGCTCAGCCTCCTGAGTAGGTGGGGCTACAGGCACATGCCACCACACCCGGCTAATTTTTGTGTGTTTTGTGGAGACAGTCTTGCTGTGTTGCCCAGGCTGGTCTTGAACTCCTGGGCTCATATGATCTTCCCACTTTGGCCTTCTAAAGTGTGGGATTATGCGTGAGCCTCTGCACCCAGCCACAATTTTGAAATTTGATGCTGTCTCATCTCTCTGTTTTTGCTTTTGTTATCTGTGCTTTTGGTGTTGTATCTAGGAAATCACTACCAAATCCAGTGTCATGGATTTATTAATAATTCTGTGAGATTAATTTAAAAATAGAGGATTAAAATAGGAAATGCAATTCAGAAGCATCATGTTAATAATTTTAACATGAACAATGAAGTAGAAATACAGTAGACATAAAAAGCATAAACCAGTTGATATTTGATGAAATAACAAATGCAAAATGCTCATTAATATACTTTTTGTAGAATTATTATAATGTGCTAACTTTTTGAAAGCTCAGGCCAGGTATGGTGGCTCATACCTGTAATCCTAGCACTTTGGAAGGCTGAGTCAGGCAGATCGCTTGAGCTCAGAAGTTCGAGGCCAGCCTGGGCAACATGGCAAAACCCAGGCTCTAAAAGAATACAAAAAATTAGCTAGGTGTTATGACATGTGCCTGTAATCCCAGCTACTTAGGAGGCTGAGGTGGGAGAATTGCTTGAGCCCAGGAGATTAAGGCTGCAGTGAGCCAAGATTCTGTCACTGTACTCTAGCCTGGGCAATAGAGTGAAACCCTGTCTCGAAAAAAAAAAAAAAAAGAGTTCAGTATGTAACGTTGGAGGATAGTTTTTGGTATTAGTTCAAGCTTATAGCTTGGAACACAATATTAGGAGTTTAAGAGATAATAAGCTGGGTGCTGTGGCTCATGCCTGTAATACCAGTGGTTTGGGAGACCAAGGCGGGTGGATCACCTGAAGTTGGGAGTTTGAGACCATCCTGGCCAACATGGTGAAACCTCATCTCTATTAAAAATACAAAAAGTAATCCCAGCTACTCTGGAAGCTGGGACAGGCGAATCACTTGAACCCAGGAGGTAGAGGTTGCAATGAGCTGAGATCACACCACTGCACTTTAGCCTGGGCGACAGAGCGAGACTCCATCTCAAAAAAAAAAAAAAAGAGAGATAATAGACTTTGTGCTCAGGAAACATAGCTGTCCACATAATTATAGACATTGGTTGAATTAATTACCTCAGTATTAAATCTATGATCTACTGTCATGTTTTTGGAGGGAGAGGTGTGATGAATCTTACTGCCTTTTATCTTGCCACAACCAGATTTTAATGCCTAGTACCTTTTTTTGAAAAAAATCTGAAGGTCTGCTGCTTTTAATCACTTCCCAGGTACTATTTGTTAGGAATCATTTGATTGTAAGGAAGTTTTAAGAGGGTATTAAATCCAAATGTAATGCAGAGGACCCTTATACACGAGGGGTGCAACCGACTTACTCCAGTTCATCCCCAGAGTATGAAGGCTTAACTGCTTTATGTCAACCTGCAGATAGTATTAGGAAGCTCTAAAATTCTAGTCTTTTGCTTCCCAAGATTTCTACTTTTTTCTTACTATGTTTTTACAAGTGTTTTGATTGTGGCATTAATAATGTCTAAGTTGATCCTATTTTGATGCACTGATGGTAGCAGAAGCAAGTGGTAGCTAACACTGTCACTGGCTAATTGTATTCAAAGCTATGAAACTGGGAGCAAAGCCCAGCCCCTCAAGATGACCCCAGATACTAAGGCTGTATCTTCGTAGTGTAACTTGTTTTAGGGGGTTGGCTGCCCACTCTAGTTAAAAATTGTAGTTTAGAGTTGCAGTGCGCCTGTTAGGCAGAAGGTGGCTTAGAAAAAGGGGGCAGAAAACTTGGCCTTCAGGATCTTGTACTTGCTACACTTGTTAGCAAATCTGTCTCTTAATGTCAGCCTTGAAACACTATGTTGGAGGCTGTGATCATTGCTCTAGTAATTACTGAACATGCTTAATTTAAACAGTAATACAGTGGTTTTTCAAAAAACTTTAAAACACAAACCCCCAATGTTAACATCATTTAGAACCCAGCATGCTATAACTAATATCTACATTTCTTAGTTAATTTTTATAGCTATCTCCCAGGGCTCAAGCCAGTTTTAGGAGCTTTTAATAATTTATCATTTTAATTAGGACTAGTTCTAGTGTCTACTGTCTCAGATACAGAACTACCATCCCTTTTGGCTCTACATATTTCCCCTTTCTGGCTGAGGGGGTCATTTTTTTTTTCTAGGAGTATCAGGCTGAGTTCCCTTACACACACACACACTCTCTCTCTCTCTCTCTCTCTCTGTCTCTATCTCTCTGTCTCTCTCTCTCTCTCTCTTTCACACAAACACACACCCATACATTCTTGAGGAGCCCAAGGAAATAAGCATCTGTCTTCAGTGATTCCTGTCTCTGTCTGTGGTTTGGTAGAACCTGCAACTGCCCTTACAGAAAGGAGGAGAAAAAAAACAACCTGTACTTTCAGTCTCTGGTATTTCTCCCTTTCCTGTGTAAGGATGTACTCAGCAGCCAGGTTTTCAGTAGGACATCTCTAGGAATCTTAGCTATAGTCATTCATGGCCTCTTGTTCTAATATTTCACTTTTATTATGATTCTGCTGGTAAGTGACAACTGACCGAGTCTCCATGGTTCACATTTTCAAGAGATCAAATGTGATTAGCTCTTGCCAGGCTATGGATTAGTTCTTTTCAAGTCCGTTGTTCACCCTGGTTCCTTCGGCTAGTAGAAGGTCACATGACACAAACAGTGCCATGGATAGTGGTAGATTTTGTTAGGAGGGCTATGAACAGACTGGTAGTGATTAATCCTTTAGAATAAAGTATCATTAACACAAACTGTAAAGTCAGGAAGAAAAATTGGTTTTTAAGAGAAGATATTGGTACTTCAGGGCATATATTAAATGTAAGGTACTAGCAAGACATTCAGATGGAAATAATAGGTATATAGCCAAAACTGAAGATAAGATAAGGGGCTCTGTGGTTCTCAACTAGTCTCATCCTTACATGGTCAGGGTGTGAAGAATAAAATTTCTCTTCTTTAAACAAGTACCTTTTTCTTTGGAGACAGACTCTCACTCTGTTCCCCAGTCTGAAGTGCAGTGGCGTGATTATAGCTCACTGCAACCTCAAACTCTTTGGCTCAAGCAGTCCTCCCACCTCAGCCTCCTGAGTAGCTGGGACTACAGGTGCATGCCACCATGCCTAGCTTATTACTTTGTAAAGATGAGATTTCTCTATGTTGCCCAGGCTGGTGAGCAGCAGAGCTGGAACCTACAAGCCTAAGTTCTCTGAACCTAGTGGATTTTATGCCACATCTCAGTGGAAAGTAATATTAATTTGGCGAATCACCCAGTTAAAAGAATAAAATCAACTATCCGAATTTCAGATTATTTTTATGAGGCTGATGTAGGCCATCAAAGAATAGCTACATCTGTGATAACCATATTTAGCTTACTTACCTCTCAGGATAAACTACAAAAACACTAGCTTTATGTAAGTCTCTTCCATGGTACAGTTTCAATTCACAGAAGATTTTACTCTCTTTGCATTAAAGTTTCAAATAATATAATAGTGAAGCAGATATATGAAGAATATATCTGAAGCTGGAGTTCAAACATCTGAGTTATTAATAACCTGTGCTTCGGAATTCTTGCTTCCAGCTACAGCTGTAAAAAGTTGTCACTTACTCCCACCAAGACCTCACCTTGCCTGGTAGAAACCTCACGTAGCTGCTGCTGGAAACAGTTGTAGGGTGGAACCCAGAACTCAAACTGCTACCAAGAGGTAGTAGTTTGTTACTAGTAGTATTAATTCAGCCATATTATTGACTTTTACAGGTCAGTTTAAGAATTTACACACAATTGAGAAGTTAGGCACCATATTATGTGAAGCTACTCTGTGAGAAAATCTGTTCTAAATCCCAGACTTAACTGAAGAATTTTTCAGCACAGCTCAGTATATCTGTGCACATTTAAAAGTGAGTAGGTGGGAATCCAAAGAATAACATATTGATATGGTTAGGCTTTGTGTCCCTACCCAAATCTCATCTTGAATTGTAATTCTCAGGCGTTGAAGGATAGGCCTGGTGGGAGGTGATTGGATCATGGAGGTGGTTTCCCCCATGCTGTTCTCATGATAGTGAGTTCTCATGAGATCTGATGGTTTTATAAGTGTCTGACAGTTCCTCTAACACACACACTCTCTCGCCTGCCACAATGTAAGACTTGCCTGCTTCCCCTTCTGCCATGGTTGTAAGTTTCCTGAGGGCTCCCAAGCCATGTGGAAGTGTAAGTCAATTAAACCTCTTTTCTTTATAAATTACCCAGTCTTGGGCAGTTCCGTATAGCAGTGTGAGAACGGACTAATACACATATATTAACAAAATTATGTGCTGCTTTACTCTTCTTTCCTTTATAATTCATATTTTTTCAAACATGGAAGATGAGCTAGAATTTAGCCAGTTTGAGGGAAATTAGCATGCGTAAAGAAGTTTTAATGCTATGATGGAAAAGGCTCAGATGGAGGAGTGATATAAAAGAAGAAAGTATTCTGGTGCCCGTGAGTGAACACAGAAAGCAGGGCCTTTCCTCTGCACCTAGGTAGGCAGACTTTCTACTGTCACCTTCAGGGCTTACTCACAGCTTCTGCCTAAACTGATAATGAGGAACAGAAGGTCATCTTCTATTTTGGATTATCTCCTTTGATCCTCTTTTATTGTAAAAACCATTAAGAAGTACATTTTCAGTTGTAACAAGTAGCCATTCGCACACTTATGTTTAAGGTATACGTAACCATTTATGTAATACATGTTTTCCCAGGTTACAAATAAAAGGTAGATTATCTTTAAAGGTTTTCTCTCAGACGTTCATTCAGTTAGAAGATTGTACCCTCGTTTGGCTTCCCTAACCCTTTAAAATTGCTAACATGAAATTCTTTAACTGAACTATCAGTTAATGTTTACATGAATTGACTGTTAAAAAAAGTTCCAATGATTATAAATAAATGTGGCATATTAATAGTTAAACTAAATATATGTATGGGTTTTTGTTTCGGTTTGTTTTTAAGGCAGAGGCTCGCTCTGTCGCCAGGCTGGAGTGCAGTGGCGTGCTCTCAGTTCACTGCGACCTCCGCCTCCCAGGTTCAAGTGATTCTCATGCCTTAGCCTCCCGAGTAGCTGGGACCACAGGCACCTGTCACTATGCTCAGCTAATTTTTGTACGAAACTAAATATATGTTTAAACCACATCAGTAGTGATAGATCTTTAAAAGCTTTTAATGGCATGACAAGAATATTTAAAGCTCTGTTTTGGTTTTGAACTGAAAAAGTTGAAAGTATAAAGGGAAAAAATATCTCTGACTTGTGTGAAGATTTTGTTTATTTATCTAAGACCTAATTGCTGAGTTTTTCCTTCTTGGCCTTGTATGTTTTTCTAAGATGACTTTGAGTTAGAGCCAGAGTCTATCTGGACACCACTGAATTTTTTTTTAGTGGAGGGAGAGGGAGGCTCACTATGTTGCCCACTGATTTTAAACTTGAAGTTGCATTTCAAGTTTAAAGATTACAGGTGCCACCACCACACCCATCTAATTTTTGTGTTTTTAGTAGAAACGGGGTTTCACCATGTTGGCCAGGCTGGTATTGAACTCCTGACCTCAAGTGATCCGCCTGCCTTGGCCTCCCAAGGTGCTGGAATTAACAGACGTGAGCCACCCTGCCTGGCCTAATGTAGCTTTTTCTAATTAACTCATATGGGTTTGATTGTAAAGTACAGACCAAAAAGGAAGAAAGCAAAATTACTTTTGAAATACTTTTTCTGTATACTTAAATAGTGTGTAATCTCCTTTTTCACATAATATAAACCTATTTTCATGTCACAACACACTGTACACTGTACTGTAATTTATTTCACCATCCTTGCATTATTAAACCATACTGTAGTAAACATCTGTCTTTGTACATATCTCCTTAAGAAAAAAAAATTTGTAAGTGGAATTGTGGGTTCAAAGATTCTGTATATTTTAAAGACTTCTGACTTTATAGAAAGATTCTACCAGTTTACGTTTTCATTGAAGTATTGAGAATGCCTCATTCCTCATCTCTAATATTTATTGTAAAGTTTTCCTTCCTCCTTTTCATATGTAGAGATTTTGAGTAACATGATAAATAACTTATTTTGTTTTCCAGGAGATGATTTTTCTTTGATTCAACAAGAAATATTTATGGTTAAAGAATGTAAACATTGTAACATCGTCGCCTACTTTGGGAGTTATCTTAGGTAAGAGGAAAAAAAAGCATCATCTCTCTCTCTGTATTTTATATATTCTTTGCTACTACACTCTCTTCCTTCTATGTAAGTGCTACTATATATGTATGTTTTTAAACACTGCAAAGTTCTAAATTTTTTAGGGTCTTCCTATTTCTACGATTTCCCCCTATTATATATTAATAATGGTACTCCCATTTTTATAGTTATACCTCATCTGGCAATTTTAGTGAAACATTATAAGTGATTACAAATAAGTGTTTTAACTTAGAAAACTGATCATATTCTAAACCACTGAAGATGGGAACAAAGCTGAAATTAATGTGCTTTTCTGTGTTTTGTAGTAAGATTGCATAGCAGTTTCCTGTTGCACTTCACAGTCCATTCTGAACCTTGGTGTGCTAAAGAGTGAGAGCCTTAGAGTATTTCAGTGATTGAAAATTACTAACTAATATAATTTTCTTTCTTTTTCGTATTAGTCGGGAAAAACTATGGATTTGTATGGAATACTGTGGTGGCGGATCACTTCAAGATATTTACCATGGTACTGTTAATTTAACTTTACATTTTAAACAGACTTTAGTTTTAATGATTGTTGTTTGATATTTCCAGTTAACCACGGAAATTAACAGGTAGACTTACTATTTTGCATTCTTCTGTTCCCGGAGCACTGCATAACAGAAATCTATATTTATTTTTTATTGGTTAGTCAATTAAACTTGCCTGAGCCCGAACTGACAAATGCAAAAGTATTTATATAATCCAAATTTTACTCTTTAGATATCTCTAGGAAAGTGTTTTATCTACAAATGAAACTTCCTAAATTTCCTTGTAAAAAAATATTGAAACGCAAGGGGTAACTCACAGAAGGGAAGTTACATGTCTGTCTTAGTAACTTAACCTGCTAACCAGAAAAGCAATTTACTTGTTACTGTAATATTTTTGTATTAATATGTATGTTTTAAAGTTTTGAGTATTTTATTTAGTATTCTATTAATTTAGGCAGTTTTCTGAGTTGAATTTGACATATTCTAATACTGTTTAGAAAGTTTTGTTTTGGCTCTACTGTTTAGCTTTTAATTTGTTTTGTTGCTGCTGGCAATTTCTTGAATTTCTAGAATTTATGAGACTAAACATAGATCCTTATAATTTTTCTTCTCGTTTAACATGGATATGGGATAGTAAAACTCCCATTGCAGCTACTCATTTTATAATTTGTTTTGAAGAATTACGTGAAATATTTTTAAATGTTTCTATGCTGAAATCTTTATATTGGAAACCTTATCAAATTTCAGTCATGCAGTTTACAAATGCAGCCACAGTAGATATAAAAACAGAAGTGCTATTTCACTTCAAGTAATAGGTTGTAACTACAGAACTCAGTTTTAAAATGTCAGTCAATAGAGCAGTGGTTAAATAAAGTACTCTTCAACCTGTAAAATGGAATACTGTGTGGCACTTAAAAAGATGAAGTTAATTCATAATTATTGACCTAGGTATATATCCCTAAGGCTTGTTTTTAAATGGAAAAATGAATTGTGAAAGAATATGTATAACATACTTGGTCATACTTAGGCTTTTAAAAATTATATTTTTATAAGTATAAATATAGAATGTAAATGTATAGCAGAATGAAAGAATACCTACCAGTTGACTAAGTCATTAGTCAAGCAATGAGGAGAGGGAAAGCAAAGCTCAGAAGTAAACTTTTAAATTACAATAAAAACTTATCAATATAGTACTTAATTATCAATTTTAAAATGTCATAATTATCTAATTTTGTCACAACAAATCATAACAACAAAAATTCTGACCGATGTCTAAACACTGATCACTACCTCTTTATTAACAAAAATGTTTTAACATCACATAAATGTTACAAATACACAAATTACTATGATTTAGGCTATCTCTTAGGCATATGGATTTAAAATTCTCTGTGCCACTGGATTTAATTTTTTTCTATGATTTTATAAAGAATTGCTATCTTCTCATGCCTGTAATTCCAGTACTTTGGGAGGCCAAGGTCAGGAGTTTGAGACCAGCCTTGCCAACATGGTAAAACCCCATCTCTACTAAAAATACAAAAATTAGCCAAGCATGGTGGCAGGCACCTGTAATCCCAGCTACTTGGGAGACTGAGGCAAGAGAATCACTTGCACCCAGGAGGTGGTGGTTGCAGTGAACCAAGATCACGCCACTGCACTCTAGCCTGGGTGAGAGAGCAAGACTGTCTCAATAAATACATACATACATACATACATACATACATACATACATACATACATACATGGAATTGCTGTCTTTTCTATGAAAAGTTTTTATTCCGTAATTGTAATTTTTATCCATTCACATTTTTATAAAATGAGAGCACTCTTAAGATAGCTGGCTTTTTTTTTTTTTGCAACTTTTAAGTTTAAAGAATAGCTTTGAAACATTAATTTTATTTTTTCATGAAATTCTGACTTTCTCTTATTAAACCTGATATTTGTTGAATTAAATTGAACCTAAGTAGTACCCATCCCGGTAGTTAGTATACTAGATAGCATAATAATCAATAAAATCTACACTTATAATTAGATGTTGTTAATAAAGTGACTTTTTTTCTTTTACTACTATTTGTCATGTTACTAAGAATCAAAAATTTATGTTCCTGAATGGGTAGAGAGAGCCAGTGATTAAAATACGCAGTAGAAATTTCTCTAGATGAAGAATACACATGACTACGTGATTTGGTTTCACTGTCAGCAGATACTACCCCAGAGTTACTCTCATGGTATTGAAAGACATAGTCCCAAAGCCTCTGGTTGAGTTCTTGAAATAAGAAGAATTTTATATTTCATATTAGGGAGAGATCTGGTTGCCAAAAGTGACACGGTTATTTTTTAAATTCTTAGATAAGGTACTGGATCAAGCCTCTCTTTTGATAGGTGTGGTAAAGAATTATACTAAAGAAATAGCATCTTGATCTTTAAAAAAGTATATGATGCCTTTTAATATATTGGACAGTCAATCTCTATGATTCTCTATTTCTCTGTATAACTAGTTACATGTATTTCTTTATTTTTGAAAAATTGTTAAGGATTGCATTCTATAGACCTACCACTATGCTTTGCACATGAGTGCTTAATATTTTCAAGGACCACAGTTGTTATGGAGTTAAATCTTTTGAAGTACATTTGAAAAAATTCTCAGTGTTACCTTTTGTTTTTGTTTCTTGATGACAGAAATAATATATGCCCACAATCAGAAGAGAAGTCACTCAATTGTATAAATAGAAGTTGTTTTATAATAGTTCGTCTGTTTTTTGGTTTTTTGTTTGTTTGTTTTTTTCCGAAACCGAGTCTCGTTCTGCCACCAGGCTGGAGTGCAGTGGTGTGATCTCAGCTCACTGCAACCCCCGCCTCCCGGGTTCAAGCAATTCTCCTGCCTCAGCCTTCTGAGTAGCTGGGACTACAGGTGCGCACCACCACGCCCAGCCAATTTTGGTATTTTTAGTAGAGGCGGGGTTTCACCATGTTGGCCAGGATGGTCTCGAGCTCTTGACCTTGTGATCCGCCTGCCTTGGCCTCCCAAAGTGCTGGGATTACAGGCGTGAGCCACTGCACTTGGCCTAGTTTGTCATTTTTTTAAGTAGACTATTTCTAATCTGTTAGGTTTAAATGTATAACAATGTGGTCTCTTTTTCTTTCTAGTTACTGGACCATTATCAGAATTGCAAATAGCCTATGTATGCAGAGAAACCTTACAGGTACTATATTTTCTTAATGTAGTTAGGCAATTGTAGGCAATATTTTCTTAATGTAGTTAGAAAGGCAATTGCCTGACAATTGATAACTATAAAATGATAGTCTACCTTAAAGAGAAAGGGTAAAACAAAATGATTTTTCTGTTAATCTCTTATAATTCTGTAAAACTAGTTATTTTTCTTTGATGAATGAATCACATGAATTCATTTAAGCTGATGCCGGCATATACAGTGATCATATGTGGAATTCCACTTTGATGCTGATGCACACCATGGTCATGTGAGGTATTCTACTTTGTAGCACTTGGCCCTCAGTTGTGTAAATTGGTTTTCAAGAATGAATCACCAAACCTCTCAATTGTAACATGTTGTCTAAGCGTTCCCTTCAAGTTTATGGCAGTAAAAGGAATCTCTTCCATGAGACATGGGGGCTTTTACTATTTCTCTTGAAATAAAATAAATTAGCACAGCATTAACTCAAGGCGTTATCTGAAAACCCTAGTTCTATGTGATATTAAGTGTTATTGATAGCAGAATCTCTTTTTGTAAGTTTGGTTAACATTGCATTAAACAGGTTTCTTTACTTCAGGGCCTGTGAGAACTTTTAGTATGCTAAAATGGGTTATGAATATTCAATAAAGATACAGAGTATGTGGTATTTCTCCCAATTTATTAATTTTTTTCAGTGCGCTGAAAGATACTCACTGAGAAAATTAGGAATTAACAATTTTGTTCATATACTTTAAGGCATTTAAATTTGGAGGAGGGAATAAGTAGTAGTGATTGTGGTTTGTATTTTTGTAATTTACAACTGATAATTGTTAATTAATGCTTCTATCCCTAAATATCCTAGATTGTGTAGTTTCAATTTAGAAAGAAATTGATACTCTATGTGTTGTTCTCTAATATTTTTGAAAATGGGAGATTTGGCTGATCTAGGAAAAAGTTCTAGTCAGTTTTGAAGAGTTGGTTCCCACATGCTTTAAAAGACATAACCACTGCCAAATCTTACTGAGAGATAAATCAGATTAATTTATCTAACATATATATATTTTTATATATATAGAGAGAGAGATGTGTAGTATATATGTATGTATGTATGTGTGTGTATATTCCTGTAACATTTACATAACATAGAAACCTACTTTATTGTATCTACATAAAATACAAACTTAATCATACACTCACAGCAGAGAATTATTGACAAATTCATTTTCTTTGTATTTTAATATCCAAAGTTCATTATTTCCCTAAGTATTAAAGTACTGAGTAGAGGTGAAAAAAAAAACAAAGTTGGATTTGCACTCTGGCACTGGTATATGACCGTAACCTTTTATATAGTTCTAGTTCCCAAAATACAATCCTGTACTGCATAACATTTCAGTCAAAAAATGGGCTACATATACAACAGTGGTCCCATAAGGTTATAATACTGTATTTTTACTGTACCTTTTCTATGCTTAGATATGTTTAGATACACAGTAATTGCCATTGTGTTACAGTTCCTACAATATCAGTACAGTAATGTGCTGTGTAGGTTTGTAGCTTAGGAGCAATAGGGCTATACATATACCCTAGGTGTTTAGTAGGCTATATGTATATACCATCCATGTTTATGCAAGTACCCTCTATGATACTTGCACAACAAAATTGCCTAACAATGCATTTCTCAGAATGTATGCATCCCTATTGTTTTGTGATGCATGAGTATATAAAATGAGGCTTATTTGCAGGAACAAGGATGGAGCTGGAGATCCTTATGTTAAGTGAAATAAGCCAGAGATAGAAAGACAAACATCACATGTTCTTACTTATTTGTGGGATCTAAAAATCAAAACAGTTAACTCACAGACATAGAAAGTAGAAGGATGGTTACCAGAGGCTGAGAAGGGATTTGATATGGTCGGTGGGGAGTGGGGATGGTTAATGGGTACCAAAAAAAAAAAAAAAAGAAAAGAAAGAATTAGTTCTAGTATTTGATAACACAACAGGGTGACTATAGTCAGTAATAACTGAATTTTATATTTTCATATAACAGAGTGTCATTGAATTGCTTGTAACTCAAAGGATAAATGCTTGAGGGGATGGATACCACTTTGTCCATGATGTGCTTGTTTCACATTGCCGCCTGTACCAAATAAATTCTCCATAAATATATACCTACTATGTACCCACAAAAATTAAAATTAAAAAAAAAACAACAATATGAAGCTTAGGAAGGGAATACCTCCAATATTATTTCCAATTTTAAAATTCTATTATGCAGATAAACTTCCACATCTGGTCAAAATCAAGTAACAAGAAGTAGATTTACCATGCTACCCAAAACAATCAAATAAAGTAGGCAAAATATATGAAACAGTGATTTTCAAGAAACTGAACATCAGGTAATGAAGGACAATGAGGCCTGAAAAATAGGAAACAAACCAAGGAAGCCATATAATTGCCCCAGCTTATGGCCTTGGGAAAGTTTTCAGGCCACAGTATAGGGAGAAGGAACCCAGGTGGGGTCCCAAGCCAGTTAAGAGTATTTAAGGTAGAGTATTGGAGAGTACTTCAGAGTATTGGAGTATTTTTGAAAATTCAAAAATATACAGCACCCAACAAAGTAAAATTCACAATGTTGGGCATCTACTCAGATTACCAGACAAGCAAAGAAGCATAATAAGATGAAAATGAGTAAAGGCAACCCACACTGACAGAGATGCTAGAATTAGCAGACAAAAACGTTAAAGCAGTTATAATAACTGTTTAAGATGCTTAAGAAGTTGAGATATGGAAGATATAAAAAAGGCCCACGTCAAACTTCTAGAGATGAAAACCACAGTGTCTGATGGAATTAACAAAGGATGAAATTAACAGATGATTAAATATTGCAAAAAATGTATATTTGAATTTGAGGGCATAGAGATGGAAAATATTCACAATGAAACATGGAAAGAAAAAATAGTTTTTTATAAATGAAGAGTATCATTAAGCTGTAGGACAATTTCAAGTGGCCTAATATGGATTGGTGTCCTTGAAGGGACAACAGAAGAAAAAGGGACACAAATGAGAAAAAAAAAAAAAAGAACGAAGAGACAAAGAGAAAAAAAGGAAACGAAAGAGAAAAGGGAGACAAACTGAGAAGGGGAGATGGCTGAAAATTGTCCATATTTGATGATAACTATTAATATGAACCCACAGATCCAAAGTGCTCAACAAATCCTGAGCACAAAAAAAAAACATGAAAAAAAAACTACACTAAGACACATGAATCAAATTGCTTATTTGATTAGAACATCTTAGAAGCATTCAAAACAGGACTCATGATATACAAAAGAACAGAGACAAGGAAGATTTATTGTTAGAATAAGTGAGAAGACAGTGGAAAATCTTTAAAGTACTGAAAAGAAATTGTCAACCTAAAATTCTATTCCTAGAGAAAATCTCTTTCAAAAACAAAGGCAAAATAGAGTTTTTCAGACTTATAAACACTGAAAGAACAAGTCACCAGCAGACCTATCCTACAAGAAATGTTTAAGAAAGTCCAACATTATGCTCAAAGAAAATGCTTATTGGAGCATTTTGCATTTTCTATTTTCTGATTAGGGATGTTTAATCAGTATATATTCTGCAAGTACTAAAAAATCTGAAATCTGAAATAGTTCTGGTCCCAAGCATTTTAGATAGGGATATTCAGCCTGTACTTATAGGGAAATTTATAGCACTAAACAGAAGCTCTCAAATCAGTATCCTCAGCTTCCACCTAAGAAGCTAGAAAAAGATGAGCAAATATAATACAAAGTAAGCAGAGAAAGGAAATAAAGATCAGAACAGAAATAAATGAAATGGAATGGAGAAAAACAGTAATAGAGAATGTCAGTGAAATAAAAATCTGATTCTTTGAGATGAGCAATAAAAATGATAAACATCTAGACAGATTGATCAGGAAAAAAAGTAAAAAGAGAAGAAACAAGTGATAAGCATCAGAAATGAATGATGGGATATCAAGACAGAATTTACAAATATTAGATAACAAGACAGTATTATGAACAGTATTATGCCAATAAAATGAGCAGTTTCAACAAGAGATACAAACTACCAAAGCTCACTCAATTATAAATAACCTGAATAATCCTATATGTATTCTCACAAAGAAAACTCCAGGCCAGATGATGCCATACAGTAAATTCTACCAAACATATAAGAAAGAAATAATGCCAATCCTATATATACCTATCTAGAAAATTGAAGAACGAGGAATAACTGCCGAATCATTTTGAGTCAGCATTTTTCTGACACCAAAATTAGACAACAATCTTACAAGAGAACAAAACTACAGACTAATGTTCTTCATAAACCTAGGTGCAAACATTAAAAATAAAAGGTTTAGCAAAGGTAATCCAGTAATATATTTTAAAAGTTAATACATCATAAACAAGTGGAGTTTATTCTAGAATGCAGTGTTGGTTTAATATCCAAAAATCATTTCATCTTAACAACTAAAAAAGAAAAACCACATTATCATCTAAATACACACAGAAAGGGCATTTAGCAAAATCCAACATTCATTCCTGATAAAAAATTCTGAACATGCTAGGAATAGAAAGGAACTTGGTCAGCCTGATAAAGGGTACCTGTGAAAAACCTATGACTAAATCATACTTAATGGTAAAAGACGGGATGTTTTTTCCTCCAAGCTCACCCAAACAGGGTGATGAAGTCTGCCTTTACTACTACTTTTCAACATTGTCCTAGAGGTTTCAGCCAGTGCAAAAAGAGAAAATAATGAATAAAAAGCATCTGGATTAGAAAGTAGGAAGTACAACTCTCTTTATTCACAGACCACATCATCATCTATATCGAAAATGGAATAAAATGCTTTAACGTTTTTGTCTGCTAATTCTAGCATCTCTGTCAGTGTGGGTTGCCTTTACTCATTTTCATCTTATTATGTTTCTTTGCTTGTCTGGTAATCTGAGTAGATGCCCAACATTGTGAATTTTACTTTGTTGGGTGCTGTATATTTTTGAATTTTCAAAAATTACTCCAATACTCTGAAGTACTCTCCAATACTCTACCTTAAATACTCTTAAAAACAAAGTAGTTACTAGAACTAATAAATTAGGCTAGAATGATTGTAATATTCACTATCAATATACAAAAATCAATCAGATTTATATATACTAGCAACAGACAATCAGAAGTTAAAATAATACAACATATAATAACATAAAGAATATGACATTCTTAGGGATAAATATGACAAAAGATGCATAAACACCTGCATACAGAAAACTACAAAACTACTGAGAGAAACTAAAAACCCAAATAAATGGAGAACTATACCATGTTCACAAACCAGAAGACTCAATACTGTTGAGATGATAATTCTTCAAAAATTGATCTATAGATTCAGTGCAACGCTAATCAC
This sequence comes from Hylobates moloch, assembly GCF_009828535.3. Classification (NCBI taxonomy): domain Eukaryota; kingdom Metazoa; phylum Chordata; class Mammalia; order Primates; family Hylobatidae; genus Hylobates; species Hylobates moloch. The sequence continues at coordinate 55,202,982 of NW_026652291.1, forward strand.
AATTTGAGGAGGCTTTTTATTAAAGAAGTTGACATGCTGATTCTAAAATTGCTGTGGAAATGTAAAACACCTAGAATAGTCAGACAACTTTGAAAACCTGATCTATATTGCCAGAAAGCACATCAGTGTTTGTGAGGGTTGTGGGGAAGAATGGGAAAATTATAAAGGAGCACCACATAAGGAAACTTTTAGGTGTAATGAATGTGTTCGATATCTTGATTGTGTTTAGTGAAATATTTCTGATTTTTATCAGAAAATAAATTAGAAATCTTCAGGCCAGGTGTGGTGGCTCACGCCTGTAATCCCAGCACTTTGGGAGGCCGAGGCAGGTGGATCACTTGAGGTCAGGAGTTCAAGACCAGTCTGGCCAACATGGTGAAACCCCGTCTCTACTAAAAAATACAAAAATTAGCTGGGCATAGTGGTGCATGCCTGTAATCCCAGCTACTTGGGAGGCTGAGGCAAGTGAATCACTTGAACCCAGGAGATGGAGGCTGCAGTGAGCCAAAATCACTGCCACTGCACTCCAGCCTGGGCAGTGAGACTCTATCTCAAAAACAAAAACAAATCTTTAAAATATAGTGAACATTGATTTACTTATCTAGGTTTTTTTCTCCCCAAAAAAGACATTCTAGTTTTTCTTATTCAATAAGAATTTAAGTAGAAAATTTAGGAGTCACATTTACAGTTTTGCTGATACATTCTTTTTTTTTTTTTTTTAACTTTTAGGGTCTTGCCTATTTGCATACTAAAGGCAAAATGCATAGAGATATCAAAGTAAGTTCATTTAATACATTTAAATTGCCAATTCTATTGGAAGAAATTTTATGATGCTAATTTAATTGTATTTGTATTTTTGTTCTAGGGTGCTAATATTTTATTGACAGACCATGGCGATGTAAAATTAGGTATGTTATTTCAAATTCCTAAAATTTTTTCTAAAAATTTAATGACATTTTAATAAAATTTTTATAAAATTTTAAATGAGAATTAACATTATACAGATTTCATTTTCATATCAAGAGTCACAGTAATGTTTAACTTTTGATCCAGTAATTTTACTCCCAAAACTCATTTTAAGGAAATTAAACCTAAAGATGGAAAATCCATATTCACTGACGCATTAGCCATAATATTACTTGTGGTAGAAAAAATGCAAACGTAAGTCTAGCAATAGAAAAACTGTTAAACTGTGATAAATCTATTCAATCATTGATATCTATAAATGTGTAAGAGTAACATCTGGTGTGTTATATGACAAAAATGGACTGTGTATTTATTTAGTGTTTTACAACCACATGTTTCTGTGTGTTATTTTGTTTGTTTTGAAGTAGATGGTCTCACTCTGTCATCCAGGCTGGAGTGCAGTGATTCAGTCATAGCTCACTGTGTACTTGAACTCCTGGCCTCAGGCGATCCTCTCACCTAATCCTCCCAAGTAGCAGGGATTACAATACAATCATGTTTAACTACAACACTTAAAAAGTTTATACATAGAAAAAAATGACTGTAAACAAAAATAGTACCAGAATGCTATCCTTGTTATATTAGGATAAAAGGAATACAGGTGTGTGTTTTTCCCATGTGTTTTATTTTTTGTGCTTTTTTTTCTCTTTTTCCCAAATTAACTTCATTGTGTATATAATAAAAATATTTGTTAACTTTGTTCTTAATAAAGTACATTTTCATTCTAGTAAAGTGCCAATAAATTTTTTTAATAAGTATGTTGTGAACTAAGCAAGAAGAGACTTAGGTATTCAATTTATGCACATTTTTCTAATGTTAATATTTGAATTATTAATACTGCCATGCCTAAGCGTGAAAGTAAAAATGTTGTTTGGTGTATTGTAAAGAACTGAAATTTTCTATTTTTTTCCTCATTAGCTGACTTTGGTGTGGCTGCAAAAATAACAGCTACCATTGCAAAACGAAAATCTTTCATTGGCACCCCTTACTGGTAAGACATTACTGTGATTGAATTTGATCCATTTTCATTTCTTCATGGTTTTGTGATCAACCTCGATACTTGGTAATAGAAGTGATAATTAAAAGTAGGGAGATTTGCGTGCTCCTTGATACTATCATAAGTTCTGGTTGGGTTAGGGAACTTTGATGCTAATATTCATGGTTCAGCCTTCCCTCTGTTGAAGTGCTAATAATTTTTACTATCCCTGTGATATTTTATATTGAGAGGACTCTTAGGTGTGAAATTTTCAAAAGATTTGCCTCCTGTAATTTTCTTACCCTTTCTTCTGGCATTCTATTTTAATCTAGGACTTTTCCACTTTAAGTTCCGGGGTACATGTGCAGGATGTCCAGGTTTGTTACATAGGTGAACATGTGCCATGGTGGGTTTGCTGCACCTATTGACCCATCACCTAAGTTTAATCTAGGATTCTTCTTCCTGGTTGTTAAAACTCCTACATCCTACCTACCATTAGTCTCACCAGCCACCTCACTCTTAGTGCATTCCACTGATTAGTGACAAAATAATCTTTCTAAAACACTGCTTTCATTATTGACAGATGATAGAAATAAAAAGCCTCATAACAAAACGTTATGTTTAAAATAGTGAATGTTATAAAAGGTGACATTTGCAGTTTGTGTGAAAGGTTGGATTCTTTTTTTTTTTTTTTTTTCTGAGACAGAGTTTCATTCTGTCACCCTGGCTGGAGTGCCGTGGCACAATCACAGCTCACTGCATCATTGACCTCGCGGAGCCAGATGATCTTCCCGTTTCAGCCCCCGAAATAGCTGAGACTACAGGCATGCAACATCATAGCCAGCTAATTTTTTGTAATTTTTTTTTGTAGAGACAGGGTTTCATCTAAAACTCCTGGGCTGGTCTAAAACTCAAGTGATCTACCTCCCAAAGTGCTGAGATTACAGACTTGAGCCACCGTGCTTAGCCAATTTGGATTCTTTAATGTGCAGTGTTTGGATAATTTATTATTTGAAAAGAAATTTAAGTAGCTCCGTACCTCATACCTGATGTCAAAAAATCGTATGTGGAAATAGTCAAGTTCACACCTGTAATCCCAGCACTTTGAGAGGCTGAGGCGGGCGGATCAAGAGATCAGGAGATCGAGACCATCCTGGCTAACATGGTGAAACCTCGTCTCTAATAAAAATACAAAAAAATTAGCCGGGCGTCGTGGCAGGCACCTGTAGTCCCAGCTCCTCGGGAGGCTGAGGCAGGAGAAGGGCATGAACCCAGGAGTCGGAGCTTACTCCAGCCTGGGCCACAGAGCAAGACTCCATCTCAAAAAAAAAAAAAAAAAAAAAAGTGAAACCAAAAGAGCCATCAGTAACTATCTGCTTTAAGAGCTGAGGAAGGCTTTCTGAACATCAAGAATAAAACCTTAAAAGGAAATGTTGATAGATTTAACTGCATGAAAATTTAAAACTTATGTATGTCCACCAGCTTAAACAAAATTAAAAGGCAAGTAAAAAAAACAGGAAATATTGTCTAAAATATGCCAAACTAGGTTTAATATTTTTCATATGTAAGTTTTTATAAGTCGATAAAAAGAATGTCTCATTAGAAGCAGTTAGTAAAATAGTACATATTAGGTATCATAAAGTATGATAATGGATCACAAGAAGTTACAGATTTCTTTTTTTTCTAATACCAACTCTATTAGCAAAAAAAATGACATAGACTTACTTGTGCCAAAGAGAATACTTTTTCCATAAAAAAGAAAAGTAGAATATATCTAATAGGTGAGGGGTAACCAAAACTTTTTACATGAGACCAATAAGAAAACTCCCAAAATTAACAAAGACTCAGTTTTCAATGACACATTAATCACAGACCAATTAAAAAACTACATAAAAATCTTACCTACATATTAGAAATACATTTTTAATTCATCCATAGATCCAACAACCTTTTAGACATATAAAGAAAAATTATTAACTGACAAACACTACGTATTGAATTCATTTACTATCACTTAAAGGGTGTCTGCAGAATTTTCACCTCAATATTTTCATGGAAAATAAGTGGAAATAATAGTCCAGAGATCCTCATTAAGAATGAGCCACTGATAAACACAATATATTTATAATTTGTATAGTATTTCATTCATGTGCATGTTTTGAGCATTAATCAATGTTTAATTTGCATCAGGCTTTTCAAATTAAATTTATAAGATTTCTTTTCAATAGGCATTCTCAGATGACTTTTGAAATAATTATTAAAATGGAAACTTACCTGTTTTGCCAAGTACTAGGATTTAGATACAGAATACATTCTTATAAAATTCATCTCCAATGTGCACATGTCGTGTGTCTTTGAATGTACCTGAGAGAAACAAAGGCATCCCCACATTCCGTATGTTTGCAGGGATTTTCAGAAATGACTTCTTTGATGTCTTCAACTAGAACTGGAAACACTGAGGACATTACCACATTGTTTACATGCATTATTTTCCCCCCAGTATGAGTTTTATATTTTCAAAGGGAAGTGGCAAAATTACATGCCTTCCCATATTCCTTACATTCATAAGTTTTTCTTCAGTATGAGTTTTTTTTATGTGTTCAAAGGGAACTGGAACATACAAAGGCTTTACAACGTTTCTCATATACATATGGTTATTCTCCAGTATAATTTTTTTCATGTTTTCAAAGATAACTCAGATAATTGAATGTTTTCCCACATTCCTTACATTCCTAGGATTTCTATGAAGTATAAGTTATTTCATGTTTACGTACAGAACTGGAATATCTGAAGGCGTTGTCCCATGTCTTACAATCACAAGGTTTCTCTCCAGTATGAATTCTGTCATGTGTTTCAAGGTAATTGAAACGACTAAAGGCTTTACCACATTTTTGTTTTTACCTTCATAGAGTTTGCCTCCAGTATGAGTTTTTTCATGTGTTCGAAGGGAACTGAAATGTCTGAAGATTTTACCACATTTTTCACATTCATAGTTTATCACCAGTATGAGTTCTCTCATGTGTTTGAAGGTAACTGAAACAACTGGAGGATTTACCACATCTTTGACATTCATAGGGTTTCTCTCCAGTATGAGCTTTCATGTCTTCTAAGGGAACTGTATTGATTGAAGGCTTTACCACATTTTTTATAGTCACAGGATTTTTCTCTCTGTGTTCTTTCATGTCTTCACATGGGGCAGAAATGACGGAAGACATTACCACATTTCTTACATTTGTAGGGTTTCTGTCTAGTATTATTTCTTTCATGTTTCTGAAGGGAACTAGAAAGAATAACTCCCTTACCGTATTTCTTACATGTAAAAGATTTTTCACTAGTATGAGCCCTTTGAAAGTAACTAAGACAACTTAATTCTTTCGCATATTCCCTACATTCATAGCGTTTCTCTCCAGTGTGAGCACTTTTGTGGTTACGAAGGTAACTGGAATATCCAAGGGCTTTATCACATTTCTTACGTTTATGAGGTTTTTCTCCACTGTTAGTTATGTTTTTGAAAAGAACTACAGAATCTCAAGGATTTACCAGATTTCTTCTGTTCATGGAGTTTTTCTCCAGTGTGAATTACTTTATGTCTTTGAAGTAAATAGGGAAATTTAAATGTTTTCTCATGTTTCTTACATTATGTAGTGGCCTGCAGGTCATGGCTAGGGGCATGCAACCCCTACAGACTTCTTTGTTCCTTCTTTACTCTCACTGCTTCACTTGACTAACCTAAAAAAATATGTATTCTGAATAATGTTTCCCTTGATGAACAAATTAAATGACTTTTTTCTATCAAATTGGAAATATTTGAAATTATGGGCATACTTCCTATCACTAAATATTTGGCAGTGAGAGTAGAAATTGGTAGAACGGGGGTTAGGGAGGGAGAGCATCAGGGAGAATAGCTAATGGATTCTGGGCTTAATATTAATACCAAGGTGATGGGTTGATCTGTGCAGCAAACCACCATGGCACACATTTACCTGTGTGAAAAACCTGTACATCCTGCACGTATACCCTGGAACTTAAAATAAAATTTGAAGGAAAAAAAAAAGAAATTGGTAGAACAATTTTGAAGCATAATTTGATGGTAATGTTTATCAAAAACTTTAAGCAATATTTATCTTCTTTATTCTCAGTAATTCCACATCTAGTAATTTATTAGAGAGGCATACAGATTTATATATGATAAGCTTTATCACACTATTTTAATGATAAAAATTGAGGGAAAATAATACACAACAGGAAGGGAATTACATTTATTCAATTCAGTGGAATAATATGCTACTGTTCATGATATGTTGGTAATTTTAAAAAGCAAGATTCCAAGTAGTATATGCAGTATGATACCATTTTATAAAAGGTGTGTGTGTGTGTAAAAATGGATGAAAATATGTGAAACAGGAACTCTCTTTGAGTGGGATCATGCTTAACTGGTTTTCTTCCATATTTTTTCATATATTCCAAATTGTTTTCAGTCAACACATATCACTTTAACAGAAAAAAGCCTCAATAAGTATCAGTTAAATAAAAGTTAAATGAAGATATAGGTGAGTTAGATAACCTATAGGATTGCCTTCGTCACATCAGAGTCCCTCACTCTCTCTGACTGTCCTTTTTGTGAATACTCTTCTAGTCTAAATTGTCTATTTTTTGTATCCTGACTATATTAGGTGAAATACTACTACTTTAGCTTTGTTTACTACTTCCCTAAGATACCCTTTTTCTGTGTTTATCTCAAGCCCTCCCCATTCTTAAGAGGGCCACACTCTCTACCTTTCTATACCTATGGCCAACCGATTGAATACAGTTTCCCACTGAGCCAGGAAGTGCAACAGTCGTAGTCAACTTGACATTCCAGTTAGCCACCACTAACTGATTCCAGTGGGTAGAGGAGATGAATCCTATTTGCTTTCTCTGGGCTCCACCTCAGCCTCTTTCCTCTGTGAAACTTGCCTTCAATTATCTTGCTCCATGGTGATTGTTTACTTCTCCTTACTCCTATATCCATTGTTATGTGTGTAGCACTTGCATATAGTACACATCTACATGTTCACGTTTTTAGTATACATACTTTATATCCTAACCACACTTGAGAGACAGTGTGTTAATATAACTTCTTGTAGCCTAAGTACATATAAAAGCAACTTGTACCTTGTGGATATTCAATTCAAATTAATTGAAGTTAAGTTAGTAAACATTTGAAAAGATAAAAGAATATTGCCCCTGAACAGTATCATCTATACTTTATAACTTCAGAGGCCTTCTACAGTACTGATTCCCAAACATGTAACTCCAACTTCAGTCTTCTGTATATTCAACAGTTGTTCAATAATAGCTCTATTTCAGTATCCACAAGCATTTCCTCCTCAGATCTATATCTTAAGTTAACCCCTTTCATTCTGTTCCCTCTGCTACTGCCTTTGAAAAGTTCTCTAACATATCTGCCTGACTGATTTCACCTGATTTCACACTATCTTTCATCTTGCCATGCAGTTTTAGATTGTTTGCCCTCGTAATTAAATCTTTCGTTGAGTCCCCATCATTTTCATGATAAAGTCTAACCTTTTTTGTATAATCAGTAGATCATTTATAATCTAGCCTCTACTTCTGAGGTTGATTTCCCAAACGCTTTCTAGACTTTCTCAAACCATGTGTTATTTCCTGTCCATTACAGACTTACTTGTAAAATAAGATAAAAATGAATTTATGCATTTGGACAAGCATAAATGCTTACTCTCCATTTCTGTATTTATCACAGACTGGTAGCCAGCAATGTATGGCCCCTTACCAGTTTGCAGGTGATACATTGAGCACTGTCCTGTCAGCTTTCCTGGTCTCCCTGAATTTGTACTCCTTTCCTCTCACTGAAATGTCCAGGCTCCCCACCCTACTTAGAAGTCTTACCTCCTTTGGGAACTTTTCTTTGGCCTTCACAGGGATTTAGGTATTCTTTTTCTTTTTGCATATTATATAACAAGATTCACAAAAATAGAAACTAAACTAAAACAAGATTTTTCCTTAGAGCATAAACATTCAGAGGAGGGCATTCAAGATTCTTAATTAATTTTAAAAGTGTGTATGTGTGTGAAATAGAGATTTAAGCCTTTACTTAGTAATGTTTCTTCTTTCCTAGTAAACACCTCTCAGCTTCCTTCCCTCCAACAAGTGATTATAATAGGAAGTAACAGATTCAGATCAATATTTAACAACAAAAATGTTGTATTCATTGATTCCTTCTAGGATGGCCCCAGAAGTTGCAGCAGTAGAGAAGAATGGTGGCTACAACCAACTCTGTGATATCTGGGCAGTAGGAATAACAGCAATTGAACTTGGAGAGCTTCAACCACCTATGTTTGATCTCCACCCAATGAGGTGTTCTCATTATTTATAATTATCCAGTTATTGATCAAGTCTATGGGGAAAGTGAAATGCTGATAACTCAGCATCAAGCTCATTTTTTAAGAATGAAAAATAGTAAAGGTATTGTAAGGGATTTAGGGGTAATCTCATCCAAAACCTGTTGTGGGCTAGTCCGAAGGTAGTTACCTCAATTCATTTTTCACAATTACAGATCAAGCTCCTTGTTCTGCTCTTCTTCTCCTTCTCACTACTGTACTTGACTAGTCTTTAAAATAAATAAATAAAACCTGTCTTGTATTGCTGCTCCTAAAACAACATAAGAGTAAATTGTCTGTACTGTTTGAAGCTTTTCCATAAAACAAATTTCCCTTCATAATCACACTAAGATATGACAGTTAACATTATTTTAAGACTTTTTGAGTCTTCACGTTCATTCTTTTATCAATTGACCTTTTTTTTTTTTGTCCTATGTGGAATTATAAGTAAATGATAGAACACAGGTGAAACTTTTCTAGTTATATTTGATTTTGTTTCTTTTTATTTTGTCCAGGAATAATGAAGAGGTATCTATGCTGAATATAATTATCATTTACATTCTAGGATGTATTATCTCAGAAAAAAATATTTGAGGGCATCTGAAAAGGTTTTTGATACTTTGAAGGAAAAGATACATTAGGCTAAAACTGACACTTTAAATGGTATGAAGCTAAAAAGAAAACAGAATGGTGAAAGTGTTTTGCTAACATGATTGGCAACAGATTAATATATACTGAATAAGGAAATCATTCAAAGACTACAAGCAAAAGATAGATTAAGGTTTATGAGCAAGTACCAGCTATGGGAATCTATTTGACCTCATAAGCAGCTAAAGATAATATATATTAAAAGATACCTACTTTTAGCTAGAATGCTGATAAGTACAGACCTTTTGGAAAAATACTTTGATGTTATTTGTTAAAGGCAATACAAATGTTTCAGTGATTCCACCGTTTAGGGGATTATACTTCAGAAATAATCTAAGGATAGAAAGTGCTAAGAATTATGCATTTCAGGATAACAAGGGACAAAATCTAAATATGTAGTAGTTGGTGAATTGTTAAGCAAATTATTTAGCAGTTAAGGGCAGCCATTGCGTATCTATGAACCAAAGCAAAATGGAAAATTGATTATTAGTGAAAAAAATTATAAATACTGATGTAAATATAATGTAACTGGTAAGCATTTAGATAAAGACTAAAAAGATTAGAAAAATTTTTTAAAAAGATTAGAAAATTTTAAATAATAGAATGGTGGGAATATAGTTTTTTTTATTTTTCCTTTGAATCATTTAATTTTTAAAAAGGAAAAATGTATTTGTTATGCTAAAAAAGAATAAGGAATTTGCTTAGAAACCTGGGATTTTTGTAGGAAATGCTGAAATAGAGCATTTTAGAACTTCCTTCTGAAATCCTCTATCATACTACCCCCATAGCCCACAAGAAAATGGGTCACACGTGAGTTTATAGACAAAGTTCTCTTGTAGATTGGTTTATGTATTTAATACAACCAGAGAATATGGGAAATCATTGTCCAAAAAAGGAAAACAATCAGGAAATGGATGTAATTTGCCTATACACCCAAAATAAATATGGAAGCCAGTCTTTGGTTAAATATGCAACCTAATGTTAGAGTAACATGTCATCTCTATGTATTAGAGAATTATATACAATTATATAGACATGTGCTTACGATATAATACTAGTTACATATGTAATAGTGTAGTAAGAAAACTCTTCCAATATTTGGTAGATTTGCTTTATGAATAAGGGCTTGTTGGAAATTTAAAAATCTCTGTAGTCGAGAATTTTTTGTAGGCTATCTAAAATATTAAAAATTTAATTTCTATATCCCATAGTAGTTTTCATCATTGCCCACTTATGTGGTAGTCTTGTATAAATTCATTACAGAATATTCATTCTAATTGTTAGACATAGTAATTTTGATATTGTTCTTTAACTATAATTTTTATTTCAGGGCTCTCTTCTTAATGTCAAAAAGTAATTTTCAGCCTCCAAAACTAAAGGACAAAACAAAATGGTGAGTCAAAGAATATATAGTTTTATAGAATTTTACAATCGAAAGGGGTATAGATTCAGTTCCCATATTTTATAGATGATTAAACAGAAGTCCATAGACATTAAGCAGTTTTCTCAAAGTTACACAGCTGATTTGCATGCAGACCTATGATGAGGATCTAGATTTATTTTCTGGTATTTCTTTTTTTTTTTTTTTTTTTTTTTTTTGAGACAGGATTTTGCTGTGTTATCCAGGCTGGAGTGCAGTGTCATGATCATAGCTCACTGCAACCTCAAACGCCTGGGCTCAAGAGATCCTCCCTCCTCAGCCTCCTGAGTAGCTGGGGCTATTCAGGAGTAGTAGGTGGGATGTGCCACCACACCTGGCTAAGTTTTGTTTGTTTGTTTGTTGTAGAGACAGGGTCTCACTATGTTACCCAGGCTGGTCTCAAACTTCTGGCCTCAAGGGATCCTCCCACTTCAGCCTTCCAAAGTACTGGGATTACAGGTGTAAGCTACTGTGCCCAGCCCAGTGTTTCTTTCTTTTTTTTGGAGACAGAGTCTTGCTCTGTTGCCAGGCTGTAGTACAGTGGCACAATCTCGGCTCAGTGCATCCTCTGCCTCCCGGGTTCAAGTGATTCTCCTGTCTCGGCCTCCCGAGAAGCTGGGACTACAGGCACATGCCACCACACTCTGCTAATTTTTGTATTTTTAGTAGAGATGGGGTTTCACCATGTTGGCCAGGATGGTCTCAATCTCTTGACCCCGTAATCCACCCACTTCAGCCTCCCAAAGTGCTGGGATTACAGGCATGAGCCACCTCACCCAGCCCAGTGTTCTTTATAATCCAGTGTTCTCATAAAACTCAGTAATTTTCTTAGGTCTTTGGCAGATTGGGTAAGAAGTGTGGTGAGGGAAGAATTAGAAGTGAATACATGAAGATTTTGAAGAATCATCTATTTTTGCCCCGTATTCCTTTACATCCATTAATTACACATTGACTTTCATGGAAGGTGATATGAAAAGGGTTCCCAGATACCATGACACTTAAAATCATTCTCTGTTGATTTTTCCCTCTCTACCTTCTGTAATACTCAAAAAGATTATTACTTATTTTCATCTTGATCCCTTCTTTCTTTTACAAAGTAAAGCAGTTTACCTATCTTTATAGTCCAAAAAGATGCCATCAATTGGTTAATAAAAATTAAAGATTATTTTTCTGGTAATATCTTCCCCATACATTTAATAAAAGAAGCTGTGCAAATAAGTTTCTGAGTTCTTAAATTCTGGAATTCCTTATCTAGATTACATGGATCTTTGAGGATCTGTGAGCCCCCATTCTGTATGTATATCCATTTTTCTGAGAAGACAGTCCATTGCTTGTTTCAGATTCTAAGAGGCCCCTCCCCACAAACAGGTTCTCAACCACTGCTTTATGTTTCGTAGTCTGTCTTAGCATAGTTTTATTTAGGACTCAAGCCATTCTGGGGATGATGACAGGAAAGAACGGCAAATCACACTGTGGAAAGAAAGGAGTTTATATTCTGCTGCTAACTATATTCCTTTGTATTGACACTGGGTCCTTCCTATTCCCTGTTGCTCTAAGTTCCTAGACATCTGGAACTGAACGGTTTTACCGCAGGAATGACTGATATTCATTCAGGAATGAAAGACTGTTAGCTATGAATGCTAAATTCAGTCAGATTTCAGAGCAGTTATTACCATTGGAGAACCTTTGCCAGTCCCAATACTGTCTGACTCCATGTTATCTCTATCACAAGCCACCAAATGTGGTGCAGTGATTTGATTTCTCTGCAGAGAACTGCTGTCTGGTGGTTGTCATTGCTGATAAATACGGTTATTTCATCCCTTTAGTTCTTGTCCATTCTCTCCAGTGGAATACTGGCAATGGTAGAAATACCTTTTTGTGTCATTTATTAATAATCAAAATGTGATACCTTTAATTTATGTCTTCTGTCTTTCCCCACTTCATCAGTGAAGGTGGCATAAAACCCTTCTGGTTGCTAAAATTGCTCCCTCCTCTTTGCCTTTTTTTCTAATAAATTCATTAGCCTCTTTGGGATTTAAATAGTCTCTTATATTAACCCATGCTTACCTTTTGTGCCGTCCAACTCTTTTGGTATAGCACAACATTTACATACTAAGTAAATTATGCAATGAGAAAAGGACATTTTGACTCCTAAGTAGTATCTAGAAAAGAAGGTCATATATAAATGACGCAGCCTGTCTATTTCTGATTGTTAGTGTAATTTTTGTGGTTGTATATTACTGTTCTGTTACTTAATTGTATTTTATTTAAAAGACAAAACTGACACAGATGTTTCCAAGGAATATATTGTACTTTAAGTGGCCCAATAAAAAATCATGGTATTTTAGACTAACTGTTCTTAAGTTAATGTTATTTACTAACACCGAAACGTAATAATAGTTAAATATTTTTGTACGTCTCTTTTTATTTGAAGGTCATCAACATTCCATAATTTTGTCAAAATAGCACTAACCAAAAACCCAAAAAAAAGACCAACTGCTGAAAGACTTCTGATTGTAAGTCATTGAAATTACAAGGGGTTTTCCTATAGTCATAAATTAGACATATCAGTAGAACAAAAGTATATATGTTTTTAATATAAAAATGTTAGTGATCTCTTACAGCAGGGGTCAGCAAACTTTCTTTTTTTTTTTTTTTTTTTTTGAAACAGGGTCTCACTCTGTCGCCCAGACTGGAGTGCAGTGGTGTGATCTCAGCTCACTGCAACCTCCGCCCCCGCCCCCTGGGATCAAGCCATTCTCCTGCCTCAGCCTCCCGAGTAGCTGGGATTGCAGGCACGTGCCACTACCACCTGGCTAATTTTTGAATTTTTAGTAGAGACAGGGTTTCACCATGTTGGCCAAGCTGGTCTTGAACTCCTGACCTCAAATGATCCACCCGCCTCAGCCTCCCAAAGTGCTGTGATAACAGGCATAAGCCACCATGCCTGGCCAGCAAATTTTCTATAGGCCGGTCACATAGTAAATATTTTAAACTTTGTGGGCCATACATCATCTGCCACAACTACTGAGTTCTGCCATTATGGCCCAGAAGCAGCCATAAACAGTGTATACATGTGGGTATAGTTTTAATACTCAATAAAACTTTATTTACAAAAAGAGGCAGTCAGTGCACTAGATTTTCCCCATGGGCTGTAGTTTGCTGACCCCTGCCTTAGAGAAAACTTTAAAATGTTGCTGTCAGCTAAAACAAATTGCTTTTCTTGGCTTCTAATGTAAATTTATAGAATACTCTGTGTATGTGTGTGTATAAAACACTTTTATATTAGAAACCGTCAATGAGTACAACAACCTAAGAAGCTTTACTGACATGCCAATATTTAATTATATCTCTTTGTACATTAACATAATTTTACAGAATTAAATTTATGCAGATATAGGATATACATGCTTTTTTCTTATTGTGATTATGGACCATACCACAGTATTCATTTGCATCAGTATAGTGATATGAGTAATGAATGTCATTGGTATAGCCATATCTAATCTATATTAATTTTAGAACTTAATATAGATTAGATAACTTTACAAAAAGAAATTGCTTTCTAAATTTACCCTACAAAGGCTCTTCAGTTTTATATAATATGTAATTATGGATTCTCTGATTAATATTTTTACTAACAGTTTATTTGTATTAGTAGACTCCCATATGCTTGTCTCTGCTAGTTACTGAATGAAAAAATGAAGATACCATTTTCTTTAAGCCATAGATGTAAAGGCATTCTCATGAAATTTCATTTTGTTTTCTTTTAGCACACTTTTGTTGCGCAGCCAGGTCTCTCTAGAGCCCTAGCAGTTGAACTGTTAGACAAAGTGAACAATCCAGATAACCATGCACATTACACTGAAGCAGACGATGATGACTTTGAGGTAAGGAAGTGTTTGCAGTCTCAGAGTTGAAAATAAATGTTTTATAAGGCCTTAAAGTTTGCTTTTTTTTCTTTGTTTTCTGAGTCTATCTTTAACTTAGTTAAAACAGGTTTAGTTACAGAGATTAATAGTGTAAACTACACTTTTCCTGCACATAATTATCAGTTGATACTTTTTTATTGTGGTAAACCGGTTGATACTTAGTTCTTAACACTGTCTCTTTTTATGTTCTTAGTTTGGTTAGCCTAAAGTTTTCGTAACAGTGATTGCCCTTCTCTCTAGACCTCAGCTTCTGTAGTGGGTTTGATCATTCTGTGGGATATATATAAAGAACATCTGTTTCCAAGGAAATAAAGGTTTTAAGAGCCTTGCTTTCAACTATGTGTATGTAGCCACAACACATATGCATATTATTTTTCATGAAAAGGACTTCTTAGAAATCCAGCTGCTCATTTTTGTAGTTGAATCTGTATTAACAGAATACAAATAATTTTAAAGAATGAAGCGGAAGTTCCTGTTGGAAAATGTTATCCTTTTCAGTATTTCAAAACTATTATTTCTTTTATAATTAGTTGTAGGGCTATTCATAACTATGCTTGCCTTCTCTGAAAACATTATAGAATTATTTTTAATGTATTTTCCGGTTTTTTTTTTTTTTTTTTTTGATGGAGTCTCGCTGTCGCCAGGTTGGAGTGCAGTAGCGCAATCTCAGCTCACTGCAACCTCCGCTTCCTAGGTTCAAGTGATTCTCCTGCCTCAGCCTCCTAAGTAGCTGGGACTGCAGGCACCTGCCACCACGCTCGGCTAATTTTTGTATTTTTAGTAGAGACAGGGTTTTACCATGTTGGCCAAGGATGGTCTCGATCTCTTGACATCATGATCCACCCGCCTCAGCCTCCCAAAGTGTTGGGATTACAGGCGTGAGCCACCGTGCCTGGCCTGTAATGTATTTTCTATAACAACACAACATCAGGAATGAGAGACTTCCTCTTCATTGATAGGTATCTATTTATGACTATATATAGCACAGCTATATTTTTTCACCAGTCTCTTTCTCTCCTTATGTTCCTTCTTCTCCTTTTATGATTCCGTTTTATTTCTTAGTTTTTCTGAATCTGTCTCTTCATGTCGTTTTTAGCCTTTATTTCCCTTATATCTCTACCTTCACTAAAGGGAATTTTCTGTTTCCTGTTTTTCAGCTTTAAATTATTTCCTATAAATATTATACTATGGGCCAGACACGGTGGTTCACACCTGTAATCCCAGCACTTTGGGAGGCCAAGATGGGCAGGTCACTTGAGGTCAGGAGTTCAAGACCAGCTGGCCAACATGGTGAAACCCTTTCTCTACTTGAAAAAAATACAAAAATTAGCTGGGGGTGGTGGCAGGCGCCTGTAGTCCCAGCTACTTGGGAGGCTGAGGCAGGAGGATTTCTTGAACCCAGGAGGCAGAGGTTGCCATGAGCTGAGATTGTGCCACTGCACTCCAACGCAGGCAACAGAGTAAGACTTTGTCTTTAAATAAATAAATAAATATTATAGTTAACTACTAGCACTCATTGGGTACTCAGTATGTGCCAAGTATTAAGCCAAATAATTTCTATGTTAACTCATCTCATATCAAAACAGTCCTTTATACTGTTTTATAAATGAGGAAACGAGGGACAAAAAATGAAAGTAATTTGCCCAGCATCATATGGCCAATAGGAAATGGAACCAGGATTTAGATCCAGGCAAACTCCACAGCCTGCTCTGTTAGTTAATACACCATCATGTCTGTGTATGTATTTAATAGAAATAGTCATTAAACAAACTCTAAACTCCAGTCTTTATTTCCCCATTGCCTGGTATATAGCATAATCCTGTCATGTTGTGAGTACCCAGTGAATATTTAGTTGAACGTTAAATGAACTTGAAGTGGAAATATTAAATAAACCAGCCATACATAAAATTGTTTTCTACTCGAACCACTGTTTGCAACTTGGGATTAGTAAATATTTTAATTGTTTAAAGATCCAAAACTTAGTAAAGTTGTTCTTGCATAAGTGTAGAATTAGATATTACTCAATTCTCCAATTTGCCTTTCACTGGTTATGTAAATAACCAAACACCTCTTATTTTTTACCTCATTTTGCTGGGCTTCCCAAATCCACTCTACTTTCTGAATTCTCTATTTCTGTTTAATGATGTCACCATACTTTTCAGTTCTTGAAATGCAAAACCACGTGCCAGGCAGTTGGGGGCACAATGGTGTATGAGACTAACATTATTATCTCTGTTTTTATAGCACTCATAGTATAGTCTCAAAGGAAATTCAGAAATACCAACAAATAATTTACACATGTGATGGAATGGGAGGTAAAAGGTGCTATGAAGGGATATTATAAGGGCAGGAAAAAACTCACTACTGTAGAAGTGACGTTTAAGCTGAAAACCTGAAGGATCAATCAGAATTAGAGGAAGAGAATAAATGTAAGTGGCCTGAGCAGAGGTGTTAATAACATGTTTGAAAGCCTAGTGATAAGGGAAAAGGCAGTGTACATAAGGAACTAAAGAAAAGTCAGTCTGGGTCAGACGCGGTGGCTCACGTCTGTAATCCCAGCATTGTGGGAGGCTGAGGCGGCTGGATCACTTTGAACTCAGGAGTTCAAGACCACCCTGGGCAACATAGCGAAACTCCATTTCTACAGAAAATACCAAAAAAATTAGCTGGGCATGGTGGCACAACGCCTGTAGTCCCAGCTACTCAGGAGGCTGAGTCTGGGAAGCAAAGGTTACAGTGAGTTGAGATTGCGCCACTGCACTCCAACCTCGGTGACAGAATGAGACCCTGTCTCAGGAAAAAAAAAGAAAAAAAAGAGAGAGAGAAAGAAAAGTCATTCTGACTAGAGCAGAAAACAAGGAAGAAGGAAGTGGTAGAAGATAACGATACAGAGCTAGATACCGTCTGTCAAACCATATTTAAAATATTGGGCTTTAGTCTAAGGGTAGTAGAAAGCCATTAAAGGGTAAGGGAGTGACGTAATCAAAATGTGCATTTTTTAAAGATCTCAGTGACTTCAGAATGGTGAGTTCATTACTGAAAACCTGTTAAAAGACTGTCGAAATTATACAAGATAAAAATAATGGTAAACTAGGAAGGTAGAGCAAGGATGGAGAAAAGTGGATTAATTTAAGAATTAGAGAGTTAATGATTGGATGAAGACATGAAGGTAAGGAATAAGAAAAGAATTACAACCAGATTTTGACTTGAGCAGTTGGATGGATATATTTACTATTTACTAAGATAGGAACACTATGGTAAAATCAGGTTTGGAAAGAAAGATGAGTTAAGTTTTATACTGAAGAAGATGTTGCATAGAACTTCCAAATGGAAAAGTCTAGTAAGGAGCTAGATATGTCATTGTAGCTTGGAGAGAAAAGTTTGGACTAAAAATACAGGTTTGATGCTGGGTATGATGGCTAATGCCTGTAATCCCAGAAGTTTAGGAGGGGCCACAGTGGGAGGATCACTTGAGCCAAGGAGTTGGAGACCAACCTGGGCAACATAGTGAGACCCTGTCTCTACAAAAAATGTTTTAAAATTAGCAAGGCTTGGTGGCGGGTGCCTGTAGTCCCAACTACCTGGGAGACCAAGGTGGGAAGATCACTTTAGTGCAGGAGGTTGAGGCTGCAGTGAGCCATGATTGTGCCACTGCACTCCAGCCTGGGTGACAGAGCAAGACCCTGTCTCAAAAAAATAAATAAAAGTAAATAAAATAATAAAAATATAAATTTGAGAGTCATTAGATACACATGTAGTTGATGCCTTAGGAGTAAATGTGATCGATCACCCAAGGGAAGCATGTAGAATGAGAAGAGAGCCTAGCACAAAACCTGAGATTTCTCCAAAATTTAAGGATCAAGTAGGCAAAGAGCAATAGCAAAGGAGATTGATAAGGAACATTGAAAGAAGAAAGGAGAGTTTCAATGAGAACATAGAAATTAAGTTAAACTAGTTTTTGGCTTTAGGTGGTTAGCGTTTGATGAGTTTAACAGGGATAATTTTCTAATAGAGGAAGGGGAGCTAGATTGAGTGGTTTGAAAGATATGTATTGCAATTCATTTATGAAGTTGAGTTGTGAAGGGAGGGATAGGATAGAGCAGTAGCTGGAAGAGAATAAGCTGGAGAAGGATTTTTTTGTGTTGGGGGGAGCATTGCTTGAACAGTATTAAATGCTCATGAATACTGTTCAATAGATAGAAGAGTCAAGGGAAGCAAGATGGAAAGGCAGAGTCCATGAGAAGGAAGCAGGGAGAAGCAACACTACTCTTCCATTAGAGAAAGGGATGGTTGATAATGCAATGTAGCTGGTGATTTCTGTTTTCTCTGTGAAGTAAGTGGTGAGGTCATCTGTACGGGTGAAGGAAAATGGGTAGGTTTAAAGAATGTGAAGAAGGTACAGAATAGTAATTGAGGGGAATGGAGGGTTAGATGACTAGAGAAGTGTTTGTGGGCAAAGTCAGAGCTCAGATTAGATGAATTTTCAGTGTGTTCTGCTGTGTAATTTTCCTCCAGCATGATTGATACCCCAGATGTATAAATGCAAAGGTAACCAGTTGAGTTTATCCAAGATTGGCATTTTGCTGTCCCAGTGTACTAAAAGACAGTGGGGTAAAGGGAATTTAGATTTTTGCAAGAAATTACTTGAAATTATGTGCTACCAGACATAAACTGGATAAGGAGAGATGTTGATGGAGAGTGAGAAAGTAATGGATCAATGGACTTGATATTCCAATGGGAACATTGAACAAGTGTAATGGGAGTAAGTGAGAGAGTAAGCTCAAAAGGTCAGAGATTTGTAATATAGAGGAAATTCATGCGTCAGAGTTGATGACAGAGTCCAAGATGTGATTTTTAGGAGTTGAGAGTACATTGAAATATATGAGAGTGTCTTTAAAGATGGGGTCAGAAAATAAGTCTGGAACAATGGATCCTCCTGGGGCTTTGAATTTATTTGATGTGTTGGTGGATATTGAAGTAAGGGGCGAACAAATGAGCCACTTTCAGAGTCATCAGTGAATGAGAGTGAGTCATTAGAAATTTGGTAAATAGGGGTTGAGCTGAAGGCCTAACTTCGAAGAAACAGGAGGTTCTGCGCAGTGGGTAGAAGTAGTATGCTTCTCACTTGGCTGACTACAATATTCTTACTCAATCTCCCTGTATCCAATATTTCTCCCCTCCATAGCCTCATACATACGTAATAGATAACTGTTAAAGCTGACACTGGCAATGCCACTTCCTTGCTGTAAAGTCTCCAAAAAATTCCTTTTGCCAAGAAACTGAGGTGAAGAGCACCAGGCTGACATTCAGAGCCTTTGATGATCGGGCTCACCTTCGTGGTCTGTCTTTCCATCTTTGTTATCTTATCACCTAATCTTCACTGCAAATAAATAATAATCAACCAGCACTGCCTACAAACACTCCACAATTTCCTGTTATTTCTTACATCACTTTGTTCTTATTCTTTCTGCTGTCTAAAATGTTTTTCCCACATTGCTGCATATTCAGTGCATACTGGTACTTCAGAGCCCCAGATGAGATTACAGCTTTCATAAAGAACTATACCCCTTCAGGTCAAAGTCATTTCTCCCTCCACTGGGCTTTAATAGTAGTCCATTTATCCTGTTAATGAAAGGCACTTGCCATTTTCTTATCTGTGAGTATTTGTGTGTCTTATCTTCCTAGACTGTAAGCTCTTTGAGGACAAGATTTGTGTCTGTCTTTGAATCTCTTCAGTATTTTATACAGTATAAACATGGAACAAGTGAAAAAACTTCCAAAGTATTTTAGCGTTCATTGTATTTGTTTTATGTTTATTCTATAATTTACTAGTAGATATTCATATTTATCAATAAATGATAAGAAAGTTTGACCTTTTAACTTTCTCACTGAAATTTGTTAAAGTATATATATTATGCTTATATTCACAGCCCCATGCAATCATTCGTCATACCATTAGATCTACAAACAGGAATGCCAGAGCTGAACGGACAGCTTCAGAAATAAATTGTATGTGTTTGGTTTACATTTTCCATTGGTGGTTTTGGAGGGTTGTGCTGGGTGTTCTTGTATGTTTTGTAGAATAATAAAATTTCAGACTAAGGCTACATACTTCAACATATCAGAATACTTTTAAAATAGGGGTTGCTTTTCTGGTTTCGTTGGAATTCCCTTGGTTTGTAATTTTTGAATAATTTTTATTTTCCAATTATGAACAAAATCGTGCCCATTGCTGAAAATCTGCAAGAAAAAAAATAGAAAATTAACATTGCATACAATCACATCACCCAGAGCCAACCCATAGTTGATATTTTGCCACATTTCTTTCATTTTCCATGTGCATTTTTACATGCATGAATTTATGCTATGCATAAAATTTCACTTAATAATAGAATTAATTTCCATATATTAGCATAGACTTTATAACCATTCTGTTTAGCAATTGCATTCTGTTTCATTAATTGATATATTGTACTTAGCCAGTTTACTCTCACTGTACATTTGGGTTGGTTTCAGGTTTTAAAAATCAGATTAGCACTAAGATGAATCTTTTCTAAAGGAAATATTTCAAAAGAGAGATTGGTTTTTAATTTAATAATCATTGACAGATGAAAATTTCCTATCAATATTTGTCACCTTAGCTAAATTAATTTAGAACCACAGATTCGTAAAGAAGTTTTAGTTCTTCTGTGGTTTATTGCCTTAAATGAATACTTGTTCTGAGAGATTTAAAGTGGTTTACATTAAAATAAGGTTTATGACTAACAAAATCAAATAAAATTGTAAACCATACTAGAGGAAGATAATTCATTAAATATTTGAGCTAATTAGAGTTATTGCCAGTGTGCATTTTGTTTAAGTCTGAGTTTTCATAAACCCAAACATTTCTAGCTTTCTGGATACAGCTTTAAAACTCTTAGTCACTGGAGAGTTAGAGTATCTTTCCCTTCTCAGTTGTTTCAATCAGGCCTTTGCATAATTAAGCCAGTAATTCAAGATTTAGTGTCTTGGTTAGTGCCTAGATTGATGATATCTTCTTATGCTGTTCTCTCCTTTTATAATCTGAGATGAAGTCTATGGGCCTCGAATACTAAAGAGAAAAGTAGCAAAGTTGATATTCCATTGTAACATCGTATTCGTTATTTTATGCAGTTCTGTAGTATTCCATTAATGTAGTCTATTTTATCTATCTTTTCTCACATAGTTTTGGGGTTTTGTGTCATATTTAGAAGGCTTTCTCGATTCCAAAGCTATAAAATAATTTCCCTATTGTTTCTTCTTGTGTTTTTAGTTTTTTTTAATATTTAAAAATCCGATATAAATTATTTGGTAGAAGGTATGAAGCATGGATTCAACTTGAGTTTCTTTCTAGATGACTACTCATTTGTTTCATTATTTATTGAAAATGCAATCTTTCTTCTCATGGATTTGATATGCCATCTTTATTATATACTGAATTGGCATACATATTTTAGGGTTGTTTCTGGAAATTCTATTCTGTTGCATAAATGTCTGTTTCTGTGCCAGTAGCTTTCTTTTTATTATTATATCTTGATAATATCTGTTAGAACTAATCATACTCCTACTCTCTGCCCCTCCCCACAACACACACGTATGTACCTTGTCACACTTCTTTTTCATTATGACATTTGGCTATTGTGCCTTCTTCCCCACATAAACTTAAGAATTAGCTTATGTGGTTAAAAAAAAAAAACAAAAAACAACTCATTGTTTTTACAGAGATCTTATTACTTTGGGAGAGTTGACATATTTGTGATATTCAGTCTTCTTAATCAAAATAGGCTTTTTCAGAGATAAGATCAAAATTTAGTTCTTTTATATTCCATGATATTAGCCCAAAATACTAATATCCTCATAGAGTAAGTTCTATGTGCTTAAAGCACCAGACAGAAAGTGGTAGAGTAGAAGGTCACTTTATTAATGACTTGTCTTTAAATTTTTGTGAAACTTCTTTTGTATTTATCAGGAAAAATTTGCTTTTGTTTGTTCGATAGATTTTATACTATTTATTTCTACTCTTTTTTGTTTCAGTGTTTTAAATTGAAGTGGTAACTTATATACAGTAAAATGCTCAAATCTTAAGAATACTCCAGGATAAATTTTTAAATATATACACTCATATAACTGCCACCCAGCTAAAAATACGAGTTAGAACATTATCAGAATCTCAGAAGGTTCCCTCACGAGAGCCTTCGCAATCAGTATTCTTAAATGCTATACTCGCCTGCCCTCCCTCTGCCCAGGCAAATTACTGTTCTGATCTCTGTCACATAAACTGGCTTTTACCTGATCTTGACCCTCAGGTAAATGGAATTATACAAAAAGCACCTTTTGTTCCTGGCTTCTTTTCCTCAACATTATGTCTGTTAGAGTCATGTGTAGTAATAGTTCAGTTTTCACTATACTGTAATATTCCATTGTATGACCATACCACAATTTATCCATTCTTCTGTTGATGAGCATTTGATTTATTTCTGGTTTTGGGCTATTATGACTACTGTAAGCATTTTTACGATGTATTTTTAGTGGACATAAATGATTATTATGAATCACACCCAATCAGTCTAAGACCACGAGGGACAAATGTGTAGTCCAACAAAGTCAGGTTTACTGACTCCTTGCAATGAGAGAGAACACACACCAGAGGAACCAGACCATTCAAGATTTCATCAAACAAGGGAAAAGAAATACAGGATTTTGGAAAGAGTAGAGTTCAGGTGAATTTTAAATGATGACTTAATGCAAAGTAGGGATGTATATGAAAGGGTGAACATCGGGTCTCTGCTGTTAAAGTAAACCCGGGAGTATGTTTCCTCGGAAACTTTTTGAAGTGTTGTGTTCAGAAATGCCTTTATTTGAAGCTCTGCATCTGGATTGGAAATTGAGTCTGTTTCTCTGTGTCAGTGATTTAGTCCAGGCAAGAATAGGATGATTCATTCTAAATGTGATTTCATATAGCAATGTTTCTGGCAGTCAGTGATTTTAGAGAGAGAGATTTCTCAGTTAGAAAGCAGAATAACTCAGAGGGGTCATTCTATGAAACTTTACATGTACAAAATATCCTTGGGAGAAACATTGTTTCTTGTTTACTTTGCATTTGGATTTGTGTCTGTCCTTTCAGCCTCATGAATGGCAAGACAGATTTCCTACTTTCTCAGTCTGATTCAGATATGAGTGTATTAGCTAAATTACCTATTTTTTTTTTTTTTTTGGTTTGTCATCTGAAGAGTGTATTGGTGGTTGAGCCGTTACCTAGGAAACCAACTGATTACAAGGAATTGGCACCAAGGGAAGATAGGAGGTATTCACGAAGAGTATAAGGCCTAACAGTTAGTTTAATTGTATAGTTTTAGCTGACTCACGAGTAAATTTCAGCCAAGTGTTGGACTCATACTCCAGACTGACTAAGGCTGCAAAGGGCAATAGTAAGAATAGGGACTTTACAGGTATCATAATAAAGAAGTAACAAGCATCTGTCAACAGTCCAAAACCTCCAGCTAGCAGAAAGTGGGGGGAAATGTGACTAAGAAAATAAAGTACTGTTGTTGCAGGTTAAAGTAAAACAACCATTGGCTCCAGTTATCTTTCCATGGGTCTTGGGCAGACTTTCCGCTTCATGTAGTTATCAGTTTGGTCCAACTGACTTGGGTGGAAGCCCTATTCTTTTTGTAGTCATCTGCTTCGGAAGGATTCCTTGTCACCTCTTTTTGAGGTGTCCTGCTGGGACAGTCTTCCAGCAATTTAAGAGTGGCATATGTCTGTATGTTTGAGAGACATGAATACAGGGATCAACACCCTATTTTACTGTTGCATTAGTTATTAACAGTACCTGGCAAAATTCTATTTATTGAGTTTAGAGGGCAGTTTTCCAGAAGACAGTCTCTGAAGTTTAATGTAAAGGTTGTTTCAGAGGAAATGCTTCCTGGACCTGTTTGAATGGAAAACTGTGTGTACTCTGAGTTCCAGTTAATAACTGGAAATGTAATAAACATAGTAACTTGAGTTGATGGCAGTATTCCCAGATGTATAGGATGCCCAGATTTTGGTTCATAGAGTTAATGAGCTCCAGGGGAACTGCCGTCACTTGTCATTCAGGCAAAGGAGAAAAACAAGAACAACAAAAAACCCTTTAGGCTAAGGAAGTCTCAGGATTTCTGAAAGTTTAACCAACTTCAGTTTGAGATTTCTATTTGTCCTTTTTATCTTACCTGAAGGCTAAGAGTGATAAAGGCAATAGAGATTTTGAGTAAGATGTACAGATGCTCCCCGATTTACGATGGGGTTACATCCTAATAAACCCATTTAAGTTGAAAATATCATAAGTCAAAAAAAAAAAAACATTTAACATACCTAACCTACCAAACATCACAACTTAGGCCCAGCCAGCTTAAACATGCTCAGAATACTTAATGTTAGGGTAGCTGACTGGGAGCTGCGGCTTGCTGTCGCTGTCCAGCATCTCAAGAGAGTATCGTATATCCCTAGTCTGGGAAAAGATCAAAATTGAAAGTACAGTTTCTACTGAATGCATATCACTTTTGTACCACCAGAAAGTCAGAAAACTTGTAAGTCAAGCCTTGGTCAGTTAGGAAGCATCTATATTGTCTTACAAATCTCTTTAGTAACAGTTCTAGGGAGGTAAGTGTTTCTGTCTCCAGAGAAGTAATCACAGATTTCCCAAGTAGGAAGCACAAACTCAAGACACTTTTTTTTTTTTAACCATTGGTATAGTTGAGGCTTTTTGACAAGCTATATTCATCCTAAAAATAGACATATAATTACCAAATAAAAGCCTATATTGACAGAATAACTGTTTTTGAAAAAAAAAAAACTGAACTGTAACATACCTGTATGTTCTTCTACATGAGTATTTTTTAAAGCTGCCAGTTATAACCCAGTTCATGACATCAACTCAGTTTTTAAAAAAAGATATGAGGTACTGCAATATGAAACTTGCGGGTTTTGTTTTGTTTTTAAGCAATTTGTGATGTGTCTGACTGCATTTTTTCTTTGTATTCTATCTTGAGCTCATTGAGCCTCTTAGATCTGTAGGTTAATATTTTTCATCAAATTTGGAAAGTGCTTGGCCACTATTTATTCAAAATTTCTGCCCCAGTCTCTCTCCTCTGCTTCCGGGACTCCAGTTATATATGTAAGAATGCTGAATGTTGTCTACAGGTCATGGAGGCTTTGTACTCCCACTCCACTCTTCTCCATGTATCCACACATAAGTTTTTTTTTTTTTCCTTTGCTGTACTTCAGTTTTCTTTCTGTTGCCCTGACTTGAAGCTTATTGATCTTTTTTACAGTATTGAGTCTACTGTTAAGCCCATTCAGTGAATTTTATTTCAGGCAAGCATTTTTTGGATCTAGACTTTCAGTCATATATGTAATATACCTGTATATACACACACATCCATATATATAATTTCTGTTTTTCTACTGAGCTATTCCATCTGCTCACTTACTGTGTCTATCTTTTCTCTTAAATCCTTGAACATATTTATAGCTGTTTTGAAATTCTTGTCTGCTGACTTTAACATCTGTGTCACCTCTGGGTCTATTTTTACTAATTTGTTTTCAACTGGTTATGGTTCCTGTTTTCTAGCTTCTTTGGTTGTCTTTTTTATTGTATCTTGGACAATGTAATACAATGTTGAGCATCTGGATTTTTATCCTCTTTCTTTAAAGAGTTAATTACCTGGTATGTCTACTTAATCCTTTCAAGGCTTGTGTCAGGTTTTAGTAGAGTATTCAGCAAGGTCTTTCCTCTGGTAGAAAGCCAAATTTTTCCTGGTACGGTGGGATCTCCAGAAGCTTACAGCGCTCTGTTAGCTGTTTTCTGAGATAACTTGCATACTCTTGCTTTGCTCTTAGTATTCAGCCAAAGACTTAAGAAAACTTCTTTGCATATTTTTGAAGTTCATCCTTCATACAGCTTATTTTTGGGACTGTGCCCTCTACCTAAGCAGCACTAAATTCAAATCCTTGTTCCCTTCACCTGTCGAAACTGTTACTTTCTCTTTGGGCTCCATTTTCTTGTGTCCTAGTTTGGAAAGTGCCCCCAGGCAGAAAGTCAGGGTAAATATGGCTCTTACCACCATGTATTTTCCTTCTTTTAAGAATCACAGACTTATGGTGTATGTGGTGCATTGCCTCCAAACAGTTGATTTAGTCTGTATATACACAAACATGCAGACATATATATGTTTACATGTAGATAGTTGTTTATACAGAAGGGTAAGTCCAATTTCTGTTATTTAAAAATGGCCAGGTCTGGTGGCTCACACCTGTAATCCCAGCACCTTGGGAGGCTTAGGCGGGCAGATCACCTGGGGTCAGGAACTCCTGAGGTCAGGAAACCTCATGAGATGGTGAAACCCCATCTCTACTGAAAATAGAAAAATTAGCCAGGTGTGGTGGCATACACCTGTAGTCGCAGCTACTCTGGAGGCTGAGACAAGAGAATAGCTTGAACTCGGGAGGCGGAGGTTGTAGTGAGCTGAGATTGCGCCACTGCACTCCACCTGGGCAACAGAGTGTAAGACTCCATCTCAAAATAATAATAATAATATATTATTTTCACATTTTATATAATGTGAAATGCAGCTCTAGACCTGCTTGCCAGTGTTTCTGGTTGTCATAAAAACAAACTTTAGCTTATCTCTGTTTCAAAAGACTAAAGAGGTTCTTTATGAATTATAATAGTAGTTCTTGAATTCAGGTGTTTTTTAATTACGTTAAATAAGTCATTAATGACCAAGGACTTTTTATTTTAGATTATTTTTTAAAGTAGATACTATATTTTATGGAATGTCTTCCAAACTTTCTTTGAAAAATTTATGACATACTGTTTTTGTTTAATGTGATGAATTATGTCAGTACTTTGTATTTGCTTTTTACAAATCTTGTTTTTAGGAATAAGGACAACTGGATCCTATTTGAAAGTGCTTTTTAAAAATATTTTGTTTGCTAAGATTGTATTTAGGAATTTTGCATCTCTATGATGCAAGTATGAGTGTTTAAAAAATTTGGGGGGCTTTTAGTCACATTAGATTTTAGAATTTTTTTAATTTTAAATACTTTATGAGGAAGTAATAAACCCTCCTTTTCTCTGTTTTAGAATATTTTATAGAAAAGAAGTTACTCTTTGAATATTCTGAATAACTGTGAAATCAGTATGACTAGGCCAAATAAAATACATATTTAACAAAATATATCAGATTCCTGAATGCCATTGTGACATTTAATTGAACAGAAGTCATTTGTTCTTTTAGATAATTTTTAGGTAGTTTTTCTTAGTTCATTTCTGCCATGAAGCTATAGCTTAAACTGTCTCAAATCAGAGTCTACAGCATAGAGAAAATCCTTAAAGTTTTTACTTAGTCATTTACTTTTGATGAATTTTTGAAAATCTCTTTTATACAAAAAGAACTGTTTGTTTATTTTCCTGATTCCAACCAAGAATTAAGTAGAAATGTTAGGAAGATCCCAGTTTGTTATTTACTTTTGGTAAGCATAACAAAGTGGTATTCTTGTAGTCAAAAAATAAGATATTTTTTGTCTTTCTCCCACCCTTACCCCGTATACAAACTTGTCATTACATTTCTGAGATCAACCCTTTGAGATGCTGAGTTTGTACATACCTGTTATATATTTTGCAGTTGACAAATTACAATTTGAACCTCCTCTGAGAAAAGAAACAGAAGCACGAGATGAAATGGTAAGAATTAATTTTTAAAGCATTATTTTCACATTAAGATTTGAGAAAACTTTTTTTTTTAGTTAGTTGTACTTTGATTAGAAAACAAAGTAATATACTCTTTTAAGCATTAATTTTGACAATTTTTCCTATATTAAAGTTTTTAAAAGTTTATAGTTAGTTGTATTTTTACTAGAGTACAATGTAATACACTATTTCAATCATTTCGTTTTAACCTTCTTAGTCTTTTGAAGGTTTTACATGATGTTATTAAATACACAGAATTTGATTCTCAGCTTTAAGCTCTTAGGACCTTTTTTTTTTTTTAACTGATTGTGTTTGGTTTATAGTAAATTCTACATTCTGTATTGCCTTACTATTTTTTAAATGTATTTTATTTGTTAATATAGTTTCTATTTTAACCATTGCTCCTATTTTGAATTTACTGTTTAGTTACCTCTTTCCTTATCTAAAACGAAAAAAGTGGCCGGGCACAGTGGCCAACTCCGGTAATCTCAGCACTATGGGAGGCTGAGGCGGACAGATCACCTGAGGTCAGGAGTTCCAGACCAGCCTGGCCAACATGGCAGAACTCTGTCTTTACTAAAAATACAAAAATCAGCCAGGCATGGTGGCATGTGCCTATAATCCCAGCTACTCAGGAGGCTGAGGCAGGGAGAATTGCTTGAACCCAGGAGGCGGAGGTTGCAGTGAGCCAAGATCAAGCTACTGCACTCCAGCCTGGGCGACAGAGTGAGACTCCATCTCAAAAATAAATAAATAAATAAATAAAAAGAAAAAAGTAATGAAGCAAGATATTATTAGAGTTAGCCTAACCTAGCCTGTTGAGTTCATCCTTAATGTTTGGAAGTAGTGCTTTTCTTACTGTAAATGTTGCTGTATGATAAAACCCCAGTTTCCATGCTAATAGGAAAAAGTAGTAGCACCAATAAATTCATGACAGTTTAGTAATACGATATTTAGTTTTCCGTGCTAATGGAGTGATGATGTGGATAATTCAGTTTTCTTTTGTTGTTTTCTTTGGAATATACTCACATACTGATAAAAAAGGTTTGTCACATTTGAAGCTACGTTTAGTATGTTTATGGAATTTCAAGTTCAGGTCGACTGATAATGAGTCATTGACCTAAATATGTCAAATGACAAAGCAAATCTAGCTAGAGATTGAAAAATTGATTGAATGCCAAGATGATTAATAATCATGACACTGGAATGTTTTCTTGAATCAAATAAAATGGTTAATACCTGTTACAAAGTAACATTTTAAACTATATTTTTATCTTTACAGGGATTGTCATCAGACCCAAATTTCATGTTACAGTGGAATCCTTTTGTTGATGGTGCAAATACTGGCAAGTAAGTTGTTTTCTAATTTAGTAACTAATTTTATTTGATTACATAAGAACAGTATGGGGCGTGTGATTTATTCTAATAAGCTTTAATTTGCATTCTTGAAAAAGTTATGCCATTAATTAAGGTAAAGCTTTTGACTTTTACCAGAAAGCATCATGTATTGATCATTAAGGTTTTTTATTTGTTTTTGTTTTTAATCAGAATATACTATGTAATGATAATATACTGAAAGGTGAGTGACATAATGTCATGGGAAAAAATGCTATAACAGAGTTAAAAAGCCCCGGTTTCATCTCTCCAATATAGTTACCTCTACAATTAAGTGAGGGGGCTGGCCTTCATGAGTTGTTCCTAACCTGTCTGTGCACTGCAGTTGCCTACAGAGCTCTTTAGAAATGCAGATGCCTAGGTTCCCACATTAGGCCTATACATTTGGGGTTAACAAACTATGGCAGCCCACAAACTAAGAATAGTAAGTACATTTTTAATGGCTGAAAAGAAATCAAAAGAATAATATTTCACTACACATGAAAATTACATGAAATTCAAATTTCAGTGTCCGTAAATAAGTTTGTTAGAATATAACTATGCTCATTAGCTGCTTTCACACTATAACAGCAGAGTTCCATAGTTACAGCCACTGTATGCCTTGCAAAACCTGCAATATTTACTCTCTGCCCCTTCATAGAAAAAGTTTGCCAACCTCTGGTATAGAATACAGTCTTTGGGACTGGATCTAAGAATCCTGAAAGCCACCTAATTGATTGCAGTGACTGTGGATAAGCGTGTGGGACCAGTGGACTAGATAAGTGCTTCTCAAACTTATTGACCTGGAGAGCTTATTGAAAGGAAGATTCTGTGCATTTAGAAAAGTTCCCAGATGATGCCAATTCTGCTGGTTTGAGGACCTACTTTGAGTGACAAAAGGTTTGATGATATACCCACTTGAATCTATGGGTCCCAACTCTAAAATTCTGAATCAGTTCTTTAACCAGGAAGCTAATTTAGTTTTTATTACATATGAAATATAGCAAAGCATAACCATAAGAGTAAAATAAGACTTTGTGTCCACTTTTTTTAATCTTTATTTTATAGACATACTAATAGAATTTGACAATATGAGTGAGGTCTTAGGTCTTCCTAAAGATTTTATACTCTGCATCGTGATCTGTCTTTTACATCCTCTGTATAGAAACTGATTTTAATACATATTTAATAGTATGTATGTTTTCGGTTATGGTCATTTATCATCATCTAAATTGCATTTCTTCTTTGTATTAGATCAACCTCAAAACGTGCAATACCACCTCCCCTACCTCCTAAGGTGAGCTACTTAATGATTTTGAACACTAAATCCTTATTTAAATAATATAGTTAAATTTTTATAATAATTTTGAGTTTTTTCAAAATTTTCTTAAATGTAATTTAGATGAATAGAGTTTTCTTCAAAAGAAGTGTATGATGGTGTAAAATATATAGTAAAGAAGATTTCATGAGGAATACAATATTTTTAATAGCTATTAGAAAAAGACGGCCAGGCGTGGTTGGTGGCTCACGCATGTAATCCCAGCACTTCGGGAGGTCAAGGCAAGTGGATCATTTCAGATCAGGAGTTCGAGACCAGCCTGGCCAACATGGTGAAACCCTGTCTTTACTAAAAATACAAAAATTAGCTTGGCATCATGGTGTGTGCTTGTAATCCCAGCTACTTGGGAAGCTGAGGCATGAGAATCGCTTGAACCCAGGAGGCGGAGGTTGCAGTGAGCTGAGATGGTGCCACTGCACTCCAGCCTGGGCGACAGAGCAAGACTCCATCTCAGTAAAAAATAAAAAAAAAAAGGCAAAAATAGGTTATTGCTTATTGAAGAAAATACTTGACTACATGGAGGGGAAACAGAGTTCATCGTTTATCATTCTTATGACTACAATTTGACATGTTAGTGGAGTCATTTTTCTTGATTGTTTCTAGTTTTATGGATTTTTATATAATTATATTATAAAAATTTTATCAGTTTTGAGTTAAGGCTGATTAAAAATCACATGGCAAGTTGATAGTTGTGTTGGGCAGTAACTCACCTCTTACTTTGCTCCCTTAGCCCAGTGAATTGAACTGTATAGAAGAAAGAAAAAAGGTGCATTTCCCTTTCCCTAAAGACTCTGATGCCTAATGATAACTGTTAAAGTACTTTTTTGTCTTTGTACCACTAGCCAAGGATAAGCAGTTACCCTGAAGACAACTTTCCGGATGAAGAAAAAGCATCAACCATAAAACATTGTCCTGATTCAGAGAACAGAGCTCCCCAAATTCTCAGAAGACAGAGTAGCCCAAGTTGTGGGCCTGTGGCAGAGACTTCCTCTATTGGTATGGCTAGCATTATCAGCAGCCATGGAGTACATATGGCTAGATACTGTTATCTGGGTGAATAAATCAAAGTGAAAACTGAAATAAGAGTCATTTGTTCCTATTTCAAAAAATATCTTTTTTATTTAGTCAATCCTATTATAGCTTAAAGCTTTGTAAAGGCTCTTTAATTCCGCATGGATGGGCTATAAGTAGATTTCAGTTCACTTCAATCCTAATTTGAATCCTTACTAAATATTTATTATGGGATCTAGAAGGGTGAATGCATGTTTCTGCCCCCTAGAACTTCAGGGTCTATAGCAGAAGGTATACCCACATACACATAACATTAGGAAAGACAGCTTATGTAAGTGTCTTCTGAAATAATTACCTGGATGTAACAGAAGACCAGAGATGTCTGAGGGAGATAAAGATGGGGAATAAAGAAAGTAAGCTCTTGCAGGATTTTTTTTTTCTGTAGAAACGGGGTTTCACCATGTTGCCCGGGCTGATCTCAAACCCCTGGGCTCAAGTGATCTGCCTGCCCCGGCCTCCCAAAGTGCTGGGATTACAGGCATGAGTGACTGCACCTGGTCCTTCCTGCAGGATGTTAAAGGGTTGGTGAGCCTTCTGTAGGTAGATCAAATGCACTGAAGCTGGGAAATCTGAATTATGCAGTCTATTATAATAGAAATGTGAGCTTTTAAAGGGTATATACTGGAAGATACAACTGAAAAGGTGGATTGAAGTTCAATTATAAAAAGCCTTGCATGTCAGAGTCAGTAGGTCAGATTTTTTTTCTTCATGATACAGAAAAACATGGATTAAGACCACTGCTAAAGATGCAATGCTACCTCTATAGAATCTAAAGAAAGGCACCAAAGATAAATTAACTTACCTGAGAGTAGAGAATGTTCCCCAATAAAGGATCATCCAAGTGAGAGACAAATAGTGGGAGAAAGGGAAAATAATTTTTCAAGGAAAGTGCTTATTTGTGTGGTCATTCAACTTTTAACATGATTCTCTTTAGGAAATGGTGATGGTATTTCAAAACTGATGAGTGAAAACACAGAAGGATCAGCACAAGCACCACAGTTACCACGAAAAAAGGACAAACGAGACTTCCCTGTAGGTATAACAGGCATTTAGCAATTAGTTGTAAATTATACTGTATTTATCATGCAAGGGGCATAGTCTGTTTAATTCAGTAATTCAAGTAACAGAAGTTCTAAATGTCTCAAGTTTTTTTTTTAAGACTTAGGAGGTCTTACACTAGTAAATTTTATTTTTCCCATAGAAACCAGCCATCAATGGCCTTCCACCCACCCCAAAAGTTCTGGTAAGGAATATTTTTATGTGAACTATTTGCCGTTTTTTCTCTCTTTAGAAGCAGCAGTATATTGGCTATCAATATACTTGAGCCTTTGAAAGTTAAGATATCATAAAATACAAAGATATTGAATGCATTTGGATATCTCAAATCATATCATGTATTCTAATTTGAGTGCGTGAATTGGAATTGGCAGTGTTTCACTTTTTGTTAAATACGGGCAGTTGAGTCATCAGATTAGCCTACAAAGGCCTATTTAATTTTAATGTGATGATATTAATAGTACTGTGTCCTCTTCTTGATGTGGATTAAATATCTTTCTACCTCTAAAGTGATTTTCACATTGGACTATATACAATTAAAAGGAACCAGGGAAGCATTTTTCCTGGCCAGTCAGTGGAACTTATCTGTGAATGGGAACCCCATGATCCCATGAATGGGATGGGAACCAATCATATGAATGGGATGCTTTATACATTGTCCTTTTTTATTCAGTGAAAGTCTAATGTATAATATAAATATCAACCTTTTTGTCCCTTGTGACTATTAAAGAGTTATACTGCAATTGTAATCACTATAATGTTACTGAATAAAATTATCCATTGTTTCACATTAATAATTGTCAGTCCTAAAAAATAGTAGTAACTTAAAATTCCTAGACTATATTATTGATGTATATAGATCTTTTGGTAAATTTGATATTTTTGCCATGAAATAGTGGATTACAAAAGGAAAGAATATGAGACTGTCTTGGTAGTAGGGGTTTAATGATGTGAAAATATGAATTTTGTTTTGGAATGAAACAACAAGCGTACGTAAATAAGAGTAAATTTGGTATTTCAATGATGTTAGTTATTTTCCAAGAATATATAAAATTTTCTAATCAAATAAGTCAACATTTCTTTCTTTATAAATAAGATGGGAGCATGCTTTTCAAAAGTTTTTGATGGCTGTCCTTTGAAAATTAATTGTGCAACATCCTGGATACATCCTGATACAAAAGGTAAAATGTTTGAATTTTATATACGTCTCCAATAAAATATTTTTTATGGGAATGATCTTTATGATCAGTGACTTGAAGTTGTTTATTTTCAAAATACGACTTTAGAGACCTAATGGTGTAGGAACCTGCAACAACCTAAATAGGTCAATAGGGTTTTGGTTTAAAGGCATTAAAATTTAGGAGTGTATAGGAGCTATTCTTGATTAAAGGACTAAAGAGAAATCACAACTGATTGCATCCTTGATTTAGAATTTTCTTTTACTGTAAAAGGACATTATTGGGACAATTTATAATCTCAGTAAGGATTATAGATAACATTGTTTAAGTATTAATGTCTTGTGGCCATATGACTTTTTTTCCTTAATGTACACAAATATTTCAAAGAGGCATCATGCTCATAAGTTATCTTAAACAGCTCAGAAAACAAACATTTACGTAAGGAAGAGAGAAGGATCAAGCAGAAGTAGTAAATGTTCAGCATTTGTGGAATTTGTGTTACAGGTATTTAGGAATTATTTGTACTATTACAACTTTTCTGTACATCTGAAATGATGTTAAAATAACTTTTTTAAAATTTAGACTGTTTCTGAAGTGAGGAAACATTTTTAGAGGCAAAAATTTGGAACCAAATAGATCTGGGTTTGGATTCCCACTCTGTCATTAACATGTGACTTTGAAAACAAACATAACACCTCTGCTTTTCAGTGTGATTGTTTGAAACATGAATCACTCCCGATATTTACTTTATTTCAAGGAAGGAACAAGCCTACCCCAGTGTCTAGCAATTAGCAAACAGAAGCTATTAGGCAGTAGAGGATTTCAGGAAATGTGTGTTTCTACTTAAACACAATAATAAAGACAGGTTATAATGATTGACTTTAAATGCCACTATTAAAAAGTATAACAGAGGGGGTGTATATATATATATAAAATAATTTTTTATTAGGGACAGAGTCTTGTTCTGTTGCCCAGGCTGGACTGCAGTGGTGCAGTCATAGTTCACTGCAGCTCAAACTCCTGGGCTTGGGCATTCCTCCTGCCTCAGCCTCCCAAATAGCTGTGACCACAGGTGTGTATCACCTCTCCCAGCTGATTTTTTATTTTATTTATTTATTTATTTATTTTTGTAGAGACAAGGTCTCATTATGTTGCCCAGGCTGGGCTCAAGCAATCCTCCTGCCTTGGCCTCCCAAAGTGCTGGGATTACAGGCATGAGCCTGTGCCTAGCCTGAAAACAAATATTTTTATTAAGGAATTTTTTGTTCTTGTTCATAACCTTTTAATTGATATAATTTCAAACTTACGAAAAATTATAAAAATAGCATAAGAAACTCCTATATATTCAATCATCAGGCAAAAATCATCAAGTTTTGCCCCATTTGTTTTGCCACTTTCTATCTATATATACTTTTAATACTTGAGAATAAGTTGGAAATATGTTCCTCTCCTCTACTCTTTATACTTCAATGTGTATTTTCTAGGAACAAGAATCATATAACTGCAGTACAATTATAAATATCAGGAAATTTATCATTGATATACTACTTTCTAATCCAAAGTCCATAGTTGGATTTTATTAATTGTCCCAATAATATTTTTTATGGTCTCCATCCCATTTGTATTTTTCCAGTCTAACATCCAATTCAAGATCATATGTTGCATTTAGCTTCCATATCTCTTTAGTCTCTTTTAGTGTAAAACAGTTCCTCAACTTCTGATCTCAACTTTTTTGAGGCCACTTATTTTGTACAATGTCCCTTAATTGGGGTTTGTATAATGAGTCCTCATGCTTGAATCAGGTTATGCATTTTTGATGGGAATAACACAGAAATGTTACTGTGCATCTTCTCAGTACATCATATCAGGAGATACATGATATCAGCTTCTCCAAATACTAGTGATGTTAATATTGATCTGTTGGTTAAGGCAGTGTTCACTAGCTTTCTCCGTTCTCAGGTTACTATTTTTTCCTTTCTGATTTATAGGTAATTAATATGGAGATGCACTGAGATTATGTTTATAAATATACTATTGCCATTCAGAATTTCACTCACTCAGTTTAGCATCCATTGACAATCCGTTGATAACCATTGACAGTTTATCTTCTTTCCCACTTATTTGTTTATTTATATCAGTTTAAACTTACGAATTCTTATTTTATTCCATGAGATATGATCTGTCTCTATTATTTATTTTCACACTTAAATAATCCCAGAATTTTTGAGCAGTGGGAATGCCTGTGTTCTTTTGTTTGAAATGTCCTCATCATTTTTTAGCACTTCTTTACTTTCTGGCACAGCAAGATTTCTAGGCTCAGCATCTACTTTTATTGCCCCAGAATTGGAAGCAGTCTTTCTCTAAGAAGCCCTGGTTCTTTTTAGTGGAAAGTAATATTTAGAAACCAAGATCTGGATACTAGGTGTGCTCATTATTTCTGATGTGTCATGATTTATAATTTATATTAATTTTTTGTTTCCTTGGTCAAAAGAATATTTGAGGTGTCTTGAAAAAAATGTGTAACTATAATTAAAAAATCTTAAAATACAAAAATTATATTGAAAGGCAGGGTTATATAGTAAGATAAAGTCAGAGTGAGTTAGTCTAACATAGAATATATCTGCTTTTAAAAATAAGAAAGGAATTGGGGAAAGAGATAAAGAAGGTGATACAAATTTAAGAAAATAATTTCATTTTAGATGGATAGGTGGCTAATTCTTAATGCCATTACAATGTAAAGTCATTATTTTAGTGAATGATTTCAGAAGATGATGGTAAATTCTGGTGATTTATCTCAACTATTTTAGATCAGTACATTATTTTTGGAACTGAAGATGGTATTTACACACTGAATCTCAATGAGCTACATGAGGCAACGATGGAACAGGTAATTAGGCATTTTAACTCAAGAAATTAAACAAATTGAATAAAGAAGTGTCTTAATTTTAAATCAATCTGTGTAGGCCCCAATTTTAATTTTTATGATTTAAATATTTAAAGGGATAAAATTGTACTCTTTACATGTTCATGTTGAAAGATTTTTTTTCCTAAGGGTTTGGTAATTACCTGAAAGTTAGAAAATAGTTATTTTTATACGATTTCAGAATGTTGGAATTTAAAAGATTAAAGTAATGACAATGAGAGAATCTTAATTATCTTCTTTTTCTTAGTTATTTCCACGGAAGTGTACTTGGCTGTATGTTATCAATAATACTTTAATGTCATTATCAGGTATGTATGTGATGATGAAAAATAAACCATAGATAAGCAGAGAAATTAATTTTAATATACACCATTTTTAAATGTTATTAGTAATTCTGGATGACTATAATCTAATATAGTAACTCTGGGACTTGTGGACATTTGCTACCCACCTAGAATGGGAAGAAACTTTGGAAAGGGATCCTGTCTTCAGTTAGGGCTGCGCTTTCCAAACCCACCCAGCATCTAAACACCTGAAGGATAGC
This sequence comes from Hylobates moloch, assembly GCF_009828535.3. Lineage (NCBI taxonomy): Eukaryota > Metazoa > Chordata > Mammalia > Primates > Hylobatidae > Hylobates > Hylobates moloch. Next base: position 55,240,557 of record NW_026652291.1, read on the forward strand.
ACAGTGCTTATCGCTAGAGGCCATTCCCTTCCACTCAGCCTCCTCCACTATCACTGTCACCACTCCTGGCCTCCTTTCGGAATTAACAGGAAAGAAGCAGAGGACCACACTATTTTCTTTCTCTGCGATCCTGAGCAAGTCACTCTCTCTCAGCCTCATTTATCTTAATTATAAAATGAGGATGATGGGGTAACAGTACAGCCTTATGAGGTTGTGAGAGTTAAATGAGATAATATCCAGAGTGCTTAGTAAACTGTAGAGTCTTATACGGGTGTTTGCTGGTGAAATTCATGTTGTTCTGGACACATATTAACTATCTTGGACTGATTCTTTAAGGTCTTCTGAACAAGATTCCAGAGTAACCTAATTTTATTCTTTCTTGGTTATTATTAGGGGTGAATGGGTGGGTAGGTGGTGTTTTAGGCTTTTTTTTTTTTTTTAATTCTTACCTATGAAAAAAATATTTTCTTGTATTTTAGATTTAAATGACTACCAAGAAGTTTGCTGATTGCTTTCATTTTGGTAGTAGAGTACAAGAGAGTACTAGAGAGAAATTATTATTTCTCTCTAGTAGAGATTTTTTAAGAATCTGTATATTTGAGCTAATAACACTGTTTATGGAGAGCATATTATTTGATTGTGTGTTAAATGGCTTCTAAAAAGCTGGAGTCCTCAAGAGAATATTTAATATCATTTAATTATGCTTCCCCAAAATCTTTTTTACTTTTGTTTGGTAAAATATTAATATGTTAATATTTTATATTACTGTTACGAAAATAAAGCCAATTCTGTTTAACAATTATGAATTGTATATATATAAACTTACTTTTCTCTAACTCTCTTACTGCTTATCCCTACTCATACTTGTCTTTGGAAATAAGCTTAAAAATTACACAGGGTACATCTTAGTTAGCAACGCCCAATAGGAGGCATGTACATGTGTGTTTAGCTGCCTGGCTAGCTGGGTAGCAAACTATATAGATTGGGGAAATGGAGAAAGGAAGGGTGTTTAATGTTTAGGCAGAATATTCCTGTTCTGAGAAAATACAGATAATCTTGTTGAGGATAAAACCGTGTATATGTGTGTGTATATATGTATGTTTTCTAATAGTAAAAAGATAAATATTGTTTTATATTGTTATATTATCATACCATGTATAATGAGAAATCAGAAGATGTTTACCATATCCATCCCTCTTACTTAATACAGCCATATTTTTTATTATATGGAATTGTAGCCCTGTTATCCTTGTATCATGGCTTATAATATTGGTTGGTTTTACTTTTTTAAGTATTTTAATCTGTTATATTTAAGACTGCATTCACAATGATTTTTAATCCAAGGTAATTTGCTAAGTTATTGATAAATAGGTCTGTCCCAGAGAAATAATAATATAGCTTTATAGAATTTTCCATCTTGTATTAAAATAATCACATGTACATCATTGTAACTCAGTCCATAAGATTTTGTACAATTTCTTTTTATGTGCTAGCATCATTAAGGTTTAGTCTGCCCAGATCACCTATTAGTACCTAATTTATGTATTCTGAATTAAAATTATCTGTTAATTTAAAAAACATTTTATCTATTGTCTTTCAAAATAGTATTAACCGAGAGTTTTTTTGTATGTGTTTTTCTATTTTGCTTGGCTTTTTGAACATTACTGGACTCCTCATTTTAGAAGGTAATTATGTTTTCTTTTTCTTGAAAATTGTATTTCTCTGCTGTAAATGATTCTTAAAAAGGTAACATGTTTTTCTTTTATAGGAAAAACCTTTCAGCTGTACTCTCACAATCTTATAGCTTTGTTTGAACATGCCAAAAAACCAGGATTAGCTGCCCATATTCAAACTCACAGGTTTCCAGACCGCATACTACCAAGGTACAAAATATCATTTTTATTCTACTGAATGAGGGGAATTAGTGTTTATTTTAAAAATAGCCCGTATTTCTTGCCCAGTAAAAAACTTTGTCTTAATTTTCAAAGGTAGTTTACACTAAAGTGTATTATATCTGGAAAAGCTGAATGTTTTCTGAACTTGACCATGAGAATCAACTGTGGAAGTTTTATAATACAGACTATCAGGCCCTTCCTCAGTCCTATAAGATGAGATAGTGTGGAGTTAGGATCCAAGACAGTTTTTTAAGCTCCTTTCTGTCTGATTCTGATGCAACTGATTTATAAATCATTGTGTTGTAACCACTACTGTAGAGTGCATTTATATTGTCTTATGTTTTCAGAAAATTCGCTTTAACAACAAAGATTCCTGATACAAAAGGCTGCCACAAATGTTGCATAGGTGAGTAAATGGTATTTCTCAAACTGAATGGTTAGAACATTTAACATCTTTAAAATTATCTGAAGAGTCGTATGGAATCAAATAGGAAGGAGGGTAGGTTTTTAAAATTTGTTTTTAGTAAGAAGTTAAGCTGCCATTGAAGTACAAGAATATAGACAGACATGGCATAGAAATGCTTAGAGATAATAACCTTAGCATTTTCTCAGAGCATAGTGTTCCTAGAGTTTTTTTAACCATAGTCCCTGAGGCTGTATCTTTGCTAATATTCTAACTTTCATTTATTTAATATTTGCCATCTACCAGTTACCACCCATGTTTTATGAACGTGTTTACAGGAGTTGAGCCAACTATGCAGTTAGAGGGAACAGTTCATGCAAGAACACCTTCACTTATGATACCAATTGCAAGTTAGGGGATTCCCAAAACTACCCCCAGAATAAAAAAATTCACTAGAAGGTATCACAGAACTGGAAGCAGTTATATTCATAGTTACGATTACAGTTTAAAACAGAGAAAGAATATAGATTAAAATCATTACCGTTTAGAACAGGGAAAGAATATAGATTAAAATCATCCAAGGGAAGAAGTACATAGGGCAGAGTCCAGGAAAAGTACCAAACATGGAGCTTCTGTTGTCCTCTCCCTATGGTTAATGGATGGCATTACTTTTCCAGCATTGGTATGTGGCAATACACACAACCATTGCCAACCACAAGTTTATTTGAGCCTCAATGTCCAGAGTTTTTATTGAGGCTTCATCACAAAGGCATGATTGATTGACCACCTTGCTGATCTCAGTATGCAGCCCCGTTAGAGGTCATCTGATGTTACATGACCCAAAGCCCCCCACCCAGAATCACGTTTTTTGTATTTCTGGCGTGACCAGCCCTCACATTAAGACTATCCAGTGCGGCCAGTCCCCACCCTGAATCATTAATGTTACATTATCCAGTGACCAGAGTCCCCCAGACAAAGACAGTCCTGTCAAGCATGACATTCCAAAGGCTTAGCAATTACCTCCCAGAAGCAGGACAGAGATCAGACCTCTTTTTGGGTGACGTTAAGTTCTTTACTACATAATTATCTCGTTTAACCCTTAAACAACTCCATAATACTGATTATGTCACTAGTAAGTAACAGAACTTAGGAATCAGATTCAGGTTCAATAACTTCAAATCCTGAGTTCCTAACTTCCTATTTATTCTTTTGTTTGATCAGTGAATTTACAATTGATCTTTGTGCCACATAATAGTTTCACAGCATAGTCTATACTGTAAAACAAAAATGTTTAACCACAAATGTGCTATAAATATAAGCATACTGTATGATTATTTTTCTAGGGAGAATCATGTCAATATCTATTATCAGGTTCCCAAGATCTGTGATGCACAAAAGGCCTAGAAGCTTACAATCTAAGATAAAAACTCATAAATAATACTTTAGAGTTTACTGCAAATAACTGTTCTTATAATCAATGATTATAATTATTAATGGAAATCAAGTTTGGGAGAAGGAAAGAGCAATATGAATTTTTATAGATTTGAGTCAAGGACATTACATCATGATGAATTAATACATACAAGATGAATTATTTTCATCTTAAGTAGACATCTGTACACTACTATACCAAAACGAGGTGCATTTTAGTTGCCTCCTAGACCTTGTCAGAACTCATTCTTTAATTGAGTTTACTAAGAAACAGCTTTTTGGGGAGGCCAAGATGGGAAGAATGGTTGAGTCCAGGAGTTCAAGACCAGCCTGGGCAACATAGTGAGACCCCATCTCTTAAAAAAAAAAATTGAAAAGTTAGCTGGGTGTGGTGGCATACACCTATAGTCTCTGCTACTCAGGAGGCTGATGTGGGGGGATTGCTTGAGCCCGGGAGGTTGAGGCTGCAGTTAGCTATTACTGTGCCACTTCATTCTAGCCTGAATGATAGAGCAAGACCCTGTCTCTTTAAAAAGAAAGAAGGAGGACGGGAGGGAGTGAGGAAGGGAAAAAAACAGCTTTTTAGGTTGCATATTAGGTTGTTATTGTGCTTGTAAAAAGTTCTTATGTTTAAGAACCTAGTATATGAAAGTTGTTTAGAAGTAAACGTATATAATTTAAAATTGAGATAAGAAAGTAAAACGGAAAAGGCAATGAAGCCAAAAGAAAAGACACAGTCTTTTTTTTATTTTCCGCCCACTCTTGTCATCCTAGTTAACAGATATAATGAAAGTATTCAGTATTTTGAGTGTGTCTGGGTTTTTTGTTCGTTTATTTCTTTCCAGTCAGAAACCCTTACACGGGACATAAATACCTCTGTGGAGCTTTACAGTCTGGAATTGTTTTACTTCAGTGGTATGAGCCAATGCAGAAATTCATGTTGATAAAGGTATATATTATTTTGTTCACATTTTTCTCCTTTAGAAAACACTAGTGTATAACTGAAGCTAAAATTAGAAGATCCCAATACTACTATCTAGGGTCAGAACATTTATAGTTATTTGTAGTTGTTTATTTGATTTAGGGGTTTTTGTGTTCTTAGGATTTACTCTTTAACTGATATTAATAAACTTCCAGAACCATCAGTCATAAAGATTAATATGGCTAATTCTCTAAAACACATTTTTATAGAACATTCATCCTTCTTATCATCTTAGAGGTAATCCTTTTTAGAACTAGATAAATGAAGAAGATGGGAGTCTTTCTGTTGACTTAATTCAACAGTGGTATGAATGGGAGATTGTTTCTGAATTATGGCTCTATCGTTTATTTTTTTGCAGCACTTTGATTTTCCTTTGCCAAGTCCTTTGAATGTTTTTGAAATGCTGGTGATACCAGAACAGGAATACCCTATGGTCTGTGTAGCTATTAGCAAAGGCACTGAATCGAATCAGGTAGTTCAGTTTGAGACAATCAATTTGAACTCTGCATCTTCATGGTTTACAGAAATTGGTGCAGGTAAGTATTTTTTACCTTATGTTAGAATATTGATACTTTTGCCTATAAAAGAAGCAAAACACCAGTGTGGGCTCTTTTAAATATTCAAAACATAGTTTCCCAAGTAAGCCCATAGAATCGTGTACATATATTTATGATCTCTATTTGCCAGAGGTAGTTTGATACAAATTATTTAAACAAAGGAAATTTTTAATGATTCCTGACAGTGAAAAGTCTTAGTTCTTACCAGTGAATCTTTGGACTTGCTAAGTAAATACATTTTCTAAGCAGTTCTTAAAATTTTATCAACTTCTCAAGCAAAGAGCTTCACTTACCCTGTTTTATCCTGTCTTCCCCACTCACTTCTTAGAATCAGTGAATGTGGCTTTCAGACTTGAATAGAAGCTTCTTAGGTGTTGCTTCCGAGCCTTTCCATTTAAATCAGACATATCTCAGTGAAAGATCTGAAAAAAATGGGAAGTTTATTCCTAGACTTTAAAATTAGAACAAATCATTCAATAAATCATTTTTAAAATCTGCATAATAATGGGAAGTGGGTGGGATGGGGCCTCCATTTTGCTAGTTTCCTGTTTGTTGTGCTGGTGTATTTGGTCATTTATAATCCAGATTTATTAGGCCATTTTTACATATGCCAAGCAAGCTTTAGTTATGGCTATTTCATTACTCACCACTGTTGTATTCTTTACCACCTTTTGAAGAAGTCTGTTATATATAAGTTTGATGCTTAATGCTTCTTATTAAATAACCTTTGGCTTTTGATCATTTATAGGCTAAGTTACAAGAACTCACTATAATATAGAACCTACACTAAATTCACTTTCAACATAAGAATCAGTGTGAACCAGTCATACCCTGGTAAATGTCTAACAACAGGCTCTTGAGGTGCAACCATTTATTAGAGTTGCCTATTTTTGTGGTACAAATACTCCACCCATGGCCAATTTCAAACTACCAACCTGATGTCATTTGGCTCACAAAATTCCTGAAAGTTTAACTCAGTACAAGCCAGTTCCAGCATGCACTGGTCTATAAAACATACTCTTTATGGAAGAGGTCACATTGTGTACCCTTTTACCTCCACCTGCACTCTGCCTTTTAAGTCTATTTATCAATGCTTTAGGTTGAGTTGGATGTATGCCTGCTGTTACAGCTAACAGAAAGGTACAAATGCATTGCTTTATTATCGTGAGATATAAACTGCCCAAATAGAAATATTTCCCCAGGCTGGGCACAGTGGCTCACACCTATAATCCCAGCACTTTGGGAGGCCAAAGTGGGTGGATCACCTGAGGTCAGGAGTTCGAGACCAGCCTGACCAACATGGTAAAACCCCATCTCTACTAAAAATACAAACTTAGCCGGGTGTGGTGGTGCATGTCTGTAATCCCAGCTACTCGGGAGGCTGAGGCAGGAGAATCGCATGAACCTGGAAGGCAGAGGTTGCAGTGAGCTGAGATCGCACCATTGCACTCCAGCCTGGGCAACAAGAATGAAACTCCATCTCAAAAAAAAAAGAAAGAAAGAAATATTTCCCTGTTCTTATTGCTCAAAGGAAAGGTTATGGATCAATTTATTTAAAGACAAGTTTTGGCTGACAGCCCAACTTTTTTTTTTTTTGCTCATTAGCATGGTATAAAGCAGGTCATTTAATACAACTATCTAATGTATATTTGCGACCACTTTCTTCTGGATGATATATTAGAAGGTTATATTGTTCAAGGCAAGAGTTCAGTGAGTCCTGTTTTTGAGTTTTGAGGTATGTTTGAGTTTGCTTTTTTTTTTTTTTTTTTGAGAGTTTTGTTGTTCGCTTTGTTTTTTAATGCCTGAGGTATACTATTCTACCTACTTTTAACATTGTCTTGGCTAAAATTAAAGCAGACCCCCAACTACTGTCTGGCCTGGGGTCAAGGCTGATTAAAGACCCAAATTACTTCCTGAGGGAGGGACAGGACTCTGCCTGAGGGTAATCATTGAGGTCACCTTCAGGCAGAGGTGAGGCAATCTTTCTAGTCCAGCATTTTGTCCTCATTAGGTTTCCCCATTTTGACAAGTGATTTGTTAATCCAACTCCCAGCTGTGTTCATTGTTGAACAAACAGGCTATGCCTTGAACTGGCAAGTTACAACATTAAAATAAACTCCTATTCAGGACTCTTTTAGGCTCACTCTGATTTATTATTGCTTATATCCGTATCTCCAAGGATGGTGCTTAGCATATGGTCAGCACTCAGTAAATGTCTGTTGAATGAATGCCTGAACATAGAGTAGCTAAGAAAAACTATTTTTGAAGTGTTACCTGAGGGACAGTTTATCAATTCTGTAGATCTGGATTCTTCACCATGTGTAAGCTTTAGAAGGTCCACAAACACCCCAAAATATGTAAAATTCTGTGTTTATGTTTGAATGTGCAGTTTTCAAGGGAAACAATGCATAGGCTTCCCAAAGAGGTATAGTTAAGAAGAACTGCTCTAAATAATCTAAAATCTTTTCTTAGATTCAGCTAGACCATTCAAACAATCTGAGTGCTTAAAATGCATTGTTTTATCAAAAATTTTTTAATGTTATTACATCTGTCAGATGTTAGAAGCAGCCCTTTAAATATCAGCAAAATGATGAGAGTTGTATCCTGCAAAGATGTTCTTGACAATATTGTTCATTATGTAACTCAGTGTCCGCTTTGTAAAAGAACTCCCACCCACCTATAAACACATACCTATACCAGGAAAATTTCTCTCTTATTATAGATTAATTAATCCTGTGCCCTTTTGAATCACTGGCTTATTTTTAATTAAGGTTTGCTGTGATTCACCCAACTGATCTTGTTTCTATCTCCCATTGGCTATATAAAATGCAGAGCAAAATCTAGCCATTGTATATAGCATGCATGTTACTTTTCCTCCTCATAGTTTACCTTTGCTTCATTTTATTTTTGTAACTCACCTTTGTAGATCTAGCTGAGGCATTAATTAAAGGCAATACTGAGGTTTTTTTCAGCTGAGTTAGCCATGCTTAGGACATATTTGTCCTCTGAAATTGATTTACATGCATTTTTTGAAAGATAACATCACAAAATATAAATTCTGTGTTAAATTTCAAAGATCAATTTTAAGTCACAGCAAAAGTCAGAATTTATGTTTATTTTCTAGGCTCTAGGTTTTAAAAGTATAATTGTAACCTTGTTTTTTACTCCCTAAGGCAGCCAGCAGTTAGATTCCATTCATGTAACACAGTTGGAGAGAGATACCGTTTTAGTGTGTTTAGACAGTAAGTACTATTTTTAATTTTATTTTGAGTATACTACTTGATAAAGCAATTTTTTTATTCTGTTAAACCATAATTCAAGATTTTCACTATTTTTACTAAAAATGTTACTTATCATGTGTAATTTGTAAGGGAAAAAAATTACCTCTTACGGCTAAATAGTTGAGCACCAAGGTAGCCATTTTTAAAGAAGTATACATTTTTAAAAATGAGAGTGTAAATATTCAATATATACTGTATAAAAAAATAAAATAATAGCAGAATTGCCATTTACCGATGGAGGCACTCTTACAATATTTTTTGCCATTTGGCATAAAAGTACTCAAGATAAATAGTTGAACTTTATTAAGAATATTATTTGATATCCATGTAAAATCCACATATATCAAGTTATATTTATTTTAGCAGATTTGCATGTCCAGTCTTGACTTGTTTTTTTTTTTTAAGAATTTGTAAAAATTGTAAATCTACAAGGAAAATTAAAATCAAGTAAGAAACTGGCCTCTGAGTTAAGTTTTGATTTTCGCATTGAATCTGTAGGTAAGTCTCCTTTTTTTCATAAATCAGTTTGAGATACTTATGATTATTAAAATTCATTCTGTACTTAGGGTTGTCTAGACCAGCACTGTCTCACAGTAATTTCTGTAAAGGTAGAAATGTTCTACGCCTGTAATCCCAGCACTTTGGGAGGCCAAGGTGGGCGGATCACAAGGTCAGGAGTTCGAGACCAGCCTGGCCAACATGGAGAAACCCCGTCTCTACTAAAAATACTAAAATTAGCTGGGCGTGCTGGCGGGTGCCTGTAATCCCAACTACTTGGGAGGCTGAGGCAGGAGAATCTCTTGAACCCGGGAGGCAGAGGTTGCAGTGAGCCAAGATCATGCCATTGCACTCCAGCCTGGGCAACAAGAGCAAGACTCCGTCTAAAAAAAAAAAAAAAAAAAAGATAGAAATGTTCTCTATTTCTCTGTCTGTGCTCTTAAATACAGTAGTGATTAAACACATATGGCTATTAAGCACCTGAAACATGATTAGTGCTACATTTTCATTTTTTAGATTTTAATTCAAATTTTAATGTAAATAACAACATGTGGCTTCTTGCTCTCATATTGCACAGTGCAGGTTCAGACCATCATAAATCTTTTAATATTTAAAACTTGTAATCACTTTTAACATTTCTGTTCATTATTCCCTTTGCTGCATTAAGTGAATTATACTTCCCCCAATTCTTTCCCAATCAGGAAGGTATTTGTGTGATGCGATAACAGTGTTAGATATGCCATAATTCTTTGCCATGTAAGATTCTGGGTGGTGTGTGTTGATATTACTGCTTTTGGATCTATTTTTATATAAATAGCTAGTCCTCTGAGGACTTGTAAACTTTTATGCCATTTGCTTCCTTGTCAATGAATGTTTTACTCTCTAATACTCATTGGTTTTATGGTGAAAATTATTACAGTTTATTATTGTTTGCATGCTCATTGATCATATGTCAGTATTTTCTCCAGGAGTGACAGAACTTGTGAAAAAAATGATGAGTGGAAACATTTTTAAACATTTCATGATATGATTCTACCATAAATCAAAGGCACTAAAATGAAGTTGGCAATTTTTATTTGGGCCATAAAAAATAACATGTACTTTATAATTACATATTTTTAAAAACACAATTTTCATTACTTAGACAGTTTTTTATTTTTAAAAAACATTTTAATATGTATTTCTCAATTGGAGTTTTACCCTATCACAAAATATGTTTGTGCCTCTGTGTGACATTTTACATGAAAATAGTTTGCTTATGATTGGGAAATTTAATTTATTAAAGCAGAAAACCTAAACTTTCTGTAAATGTCAGGACAAAAGAAATTTTGGAAACTAGTTTGTTATTTTACTCCTTATATTACATGCCAATTTGGATTTAATATTTTTGAGAGAGATTCTGACATAGGAATCCTTAACTCCTCTTCACTTTCACTGAAACACACTGATACCTCAACTTTTTCAGATGTGCCAAATTATCTTGGTAATTTTAATTGTTACACAAAAGTTTGTTCCTCCTAGGCTACCATCTTTTCTTGCCAGTAAACCTTGGAATAATTACAAGAATCCTCCTCGGGAAAAAAAATGCCTTTACAACACCTCTTAAAAATAAAATCAGTAACTGGGTTATTTGTCACAGTCAGTGAAACACATGTGATTTGTCATTGTCAAATACTTTTATTTTTATTGAGCTTATGTTCCCAGAACATTCTTACATTAACTTTTTACAAAAAGTCAATAGTCTAATAAAAACAATTAATTTTCAATTACTTTCCTCCATCACTTTTAATTATGCTTTTCTAACTCTATCTCTAATACTTACTTATAATGGTTAAATACTAAGAATTTTACGTAAGAATTGACTCACAGATCCCAAATATTCAGTGTGTGGTTAAATGTTGGAATGTAGGGCAGCTTTATTTTATTTTTATTTATTTATTTTGTTTGAGACGGAGTCTCGCTCTGTCGCCCAGGCTGGAGTGAAGTGGTATGATCTCGGCTCACTGCAGCCTCCACCTCTGGGGTTCAAGCAATTCTCCTGTTTCAGCCTCCTGAGTAGCTAGGGCTACAGGCGCAGGCCACCACACCTGGCTAATTTTTGTATTTTTGTAGAGACGGGGTTTCACCATACTGGTCAGGCTGATCTCCATCTCCTGACCTCAGGTGATCCACCCACCTCGGCCTCCCAAAGTGCTGAGATTACAGGGATGAGCCACTGCGCCCGGCCAGGTTTATTTTTTAAAATTTCTTTTGTTACAGGGAAAATGTGAACATAAATAAAAAATGCTTGTTTAAAGCTACTTCTGAATATGTAAAGTATTTAAACAACAATGCTTTTAATGCAAAAACTCAGTTATATATGTTTTTATGATTTTATTCATTTAAGACAAAAGATACACTGTATGAAAGAAACGAATATGCCAACATCCACCTTAATCAGAAGTTAGTTCATGTTTAAATGAACGGCTTTTATATGTATCTTCGAAGACTTGCATAACCCTACCTCAGTAAATTACTTGAACTTAGGCATGTCTTAGCCACAAAAATGTTGAGAAATCATGGTCTAGACAGTGGAATTTTGCACTAGACACTTGAATAGGCTTATATTATTTATTAAAAGTAGAGAAAATTTATAGTGAAATGCTCTCTGCTTTATATTAGTTTCACTTCTCCCTTATCATTTTTAGTATGCCTTCAAGACAGTGTGTTGGCTTTCTGGAAACATGGGATGCAGGGTAAAAGCTTCAAGTCAGATGAGGTAAGCCTTCTCAGATTACCTCCACTGACTCCCACTAACAATTTTAAATGTCGAAGCACTCATTTTATGCATTTCCTCTCTGAACCTACATTACTGTGTTTAGTGCTTTTAATGCTATGAACTGGTAGAACAAAAAAGCCAGTATTTTCCATTCAACTATGTTCACTTTTGTATCATAGTTCAAAATTCTCAGTGGCCACCAGGAATTGCAAAATATAAGTTCACACAATTTCATTTATCTAATTTGTAATTTGTAAATATGGTTGCTAAGCCTGTAAAACTTTTCTAAATTTAATAAGTGTTTTCCATAATCTATAAATATGTAAGCTTCTTTTTAAATATATTTTAAAATCTAAATTAATACATAGTGGAGCATAAGAATAAGGGAAATCTAAGAAAATTGACTCATTTAGTAACTATCGAGTACCAACTATGTTCAAGACACTATTATTGTAAATAATATCGAACTCTAAATAATACCTACTGTGTTCCAGGCGCTTTACAAATATTTGTTTATTTCAGGCTCAAAATAATCCAGTAGAGGTAAATACTATTCATATTGCCATTTTTACAGCTACAGAGTGGTTAAGTAACTTGCCCAGAGTTACATAACTAGTGAAATGGAAGAGTCTGGATTTGAAGGGTCTCTTTAAATCACTTCTAGCTGAGATAATTACATTTCATGCAGGAGATGGGATTTGGGCCTCCAACTTGAGGAATGCAGTCCTACTAGCTAAGATAATACTAACAGAGACATTTCACATTTACGTGAATACTTGTGTGATTCTTCTAACTATGGCCTAACAAGTTTGTGAACTTACTTAAAGCTCAAAAACTTCTTCTGTTTGCATTTATCTTTAGTTTTATCCACACTCTTACTTATATATAAATGAATATTCCTACCTCTTATATGAATGCAGAATTAGAATGCTTCCAGGAGGAAATGACATAAATCAGCTGTCTTTGAATATATAAGTTTATCTAGTTACTGATACATGTCACTAAATGTCACCAAGTCCCTGCACTTGATGAAACCTGCAGTCCTACTTATCATATGGTTATTCTTAAATGCTATTTTCATTTTGTCACTCCTATGGTTAGAAATCTACAGAAGGTCCTTGTTTCTTACTGTATCAAATATTGATTCCATTTCCTAAATATCTATTTTTAACTCTTTTTTTTTTTTTTTTTGAGATGGAGTCTCACTCTGTCACCCAGGCTGGAGTGCAGTGGCACAATCTCAGCTCACTGCAACCTCCACCTCCTGGTTCAAGCGATTCTCCTGCCTCAGCCTCCTGAGTAGCTGGGATTACAGGCGTGCACCAACACACCCAGCTAATTTTTGTGTTTTTAGTAGAGATGGGATTTCACCGTGTTGGCCAGGCTGGTCTCGAACTTCTGACCTCACGTGATCCACCTGCCTTGGCCTCCCAAAGTGCCGGGATTACAGGTGTGAGCCCCACACCCGGCCTATTTTTAACTCATCTTGATTACCTTTTTTTCAGCTTATGTTCTCATCCTTCAACTTGGGCCTAGCTAAAGTCTTGACCTCTTTCATAAAGTAATACTCAGTCATTCTAGGCACAATGATTAGAACATCTCTGAACTTAATACTCTGAAAAATCAGCTCTAACTAGTATAACACCTAATTTATTTTCTAATTCAAGCTTATTAATTCTATTTTCCCAGGTAGACTGCAAACTCCTTGATACCAGACTTTTTTTTTTTAACTTACTTTATATCTACACTATCTTAGTGTGGGTTCCTCTAAAAGTAGACCCTAAGACAAGGACTCAAACACAGATAGTGTATTTGGGAATAGATTCCAGAAGACAAGTGATGGAATGAGGAATGGAGAATAAAGAGGGGCAAAAAGCCAATAAAGAGCACATTAATAAGCTAGTTCCCACTAAGAGCAACCGGGGCTTAATCCAGTAGGGACCACTGAGGAATGAGGTAAAATACACCTCAGAATTGACTCATTTGTAGGTGAGGAGGCTTGAGCATGTATGCAGCAACTGCTATCCCATGTTGGTTAAGGCCTGCCCCCAGGTATACAAACTTCGGGCACTTTGGGATAGTACCTGCACATGGCTGAGCACCCTCTGCAGCTTTGTAGAAAACAGAGTATACAGGGTCTTGCTCTGTTGCCCAAGCTGGAATGCAGTGGTGCAATCATAGTTCACTGTATCCTTGAACTCCTGGGCTCAAGCGATCCTCCTACTTCAGCCTTCTGAGCAGCTAGGACTACAGGCATGTGCCACTGTGCCCAGCTAAAATTTTTAAATATTTTTATAGAGACAGGGTCTCACTGTGTTGCCCAGGCTGGTGTCAACTCCTGACCTCAAGCCTTGGCCCCCAAAGGAGCTCCGCAGTCCAACAAACCTGTATTCAAGTCTTGAGTCTACCCATTATATGAGATTGAACAACTTATTTAACCTCTTGGAGTCTTAGTTTCTTCTTCAATGATATGAGAATTATAATGCATATCACAAAGAGTTCTTCTAAGTAGAGTGCCTGACCCATACTGGATGTTCCATAAATGTGGGTTGATTTCTAATAATATGCAATCAAAAAACTTACTATAATTTCTTTTATTTGAGGAATTAAGTCTACCAAAAAATATTTATTGTGTTAATAATTGCTCTAAATTAATTTTAAATTATTGTTAAGGCAATATGGGGAGTAAGATGTTACTGATAGGTATTTTTCTTTCCTAGGTTACCCAGGAGATTTCAGATGAAACAAGAGTTTTCCGCTTATTAGGATCAGACAGGTAATAGTTTGGTTGTATTAATTTAATTACCAAAAGAGTTCAAAGATCGTACTCTTAATTATACTGTCAGTCTGTAATTGTTTCAAACAAAACTCTTAGAAGCTCATTGACTTAGATAAATTTATCTGTGTCTTTACTGAGAGAATTAGTAATATTTTAATAAGTTAACTAAGCAATCTTTTGTCAGTGTGAGGATTGTTATTCTAGAGACAGTTATATTCAACCAAGACAAAATGTGTTGATATAGATATCGATGTCCCTAGTACCATGAGAGCTGTTTCGGGCCCGTTTGTCTTCATTTCTTCATGGTGTGCTGTCTTCCATTAACTATTAGGAATATGTACCTCTTGATGATATTTGCTTTTATATTAGAAAATGCCTGATTCGGTTTCTAAAGTTAATCTAGGTTAAAAAGAATTATGTGGTCTCTTTATATCCCAAATAAAAGACAAGTTGCAAAACTGTCATCTTATGAAAAAAATGTAGTAGCTGTAGCTTTTGATTTCCAAAATCTACTGCCTACTTCTTTTTTTCTTTTTTAAGACGGTCTCACTCCGTTGCTCAACTGCCTACTTCTATAACTAATAAAATACCCATTCCTTCCTCTTTTCCCACCAAAAGTTGTTACTAAAGCAAAATTGGCTATAGTGGTATGCATTAGTCCTGAGACAAGGATTGGGAACCTCTGGTCTTCAGGTTCACATTGTTTAAGTTTTAGATACTTGAGGAAGAAGGGGTAAATGGAGTTATAACTCCATAAAAATTTTGAAGAAAGTTTTATAGGAGAACAGGAATTTTCAAAAAATGATGACTACCTTAGTGAATAGAAAAGGTAAGCCCACAAAGCATGGCAACTTTGTGGGCTTACCAGCCCACACAAACACAAAGTTGTCCAGCCAACAAAAAGAGAATTTGAGGATCATCTGGTAAATGACTCTAGAACTAGAATGAGAGGCTCTTTGCTTCTCCAGGAAGGGCTGAGAAAAGAATTGTGCGCCGGGCGCTGTGGCTCACGCCTGTAATTCCAGCACTTTGGGAGGCCGAGGCAGGTGAATCAGCTGTCTCTACTAAAAATACAAAAAGTAGCCAGGTGTGGTGGCGTGTCCCTGTAATCCCAGCTACTCCGAAGGTTGAAGCAGGAGAATTGCTTGAACCCAGGAGGTGGAGCCAAGATCGCACCACTGCACTTCAGCCTGGGCAACAGAGCAAGACTCTGTCTAAAAAAAAAAAAAAGAATTGTGGATCATCCATTGATCCTGGTGTAGATAATCCTTTAATGAGACCAAGCGTGAGAGAATTCAGCTTGGTAGAGGGTTGGCATCAGAGGCCGTTTCTCTCAGTTCCTTGTTTCCTTCTACCTACTCTGCCCAGAGCTTTGTCCATCACTTTTCCCTTCCCTGTTTGTATTCTCTGTCCACTCTATCACTGTTTGCTCTAAAAAACTACTTCCTTCAGACTGTTGCCTTGCTCTGCTTGTCTTCTTACATGGGCATCTCCTTGATTTTAAGATACATATCTAAACAGAGTTTTTGTTTTATCTTCACAAGTGGTTAAAAATTTCTTTTGTTGCCGGGTGCGGTGACTCATGCCTGTAATCCCAGCACTTCGGGAGGCCGAGGCAGGGTGGATCACCTGAGGTCAGGAGTTCGAGACCAGCCTGACCAACATGCAGAAACCCCGTCTCTGCTAAAAATACAAAAAAATAAGCCATGCTTGGTGGTGCATGCCTTTAATCCCAGCTACTCGGGAGGCTGAGGCAGGAGAATCACTTGAACCCAGGTTGCGGAGGTTGCAGTGTGCCGAGATCACACCATTGCACTCCAGCCTGGGTGACAAGAGCGAAACTCAATCTAAAAATAAAAATAATAAAAAAATTATTTTGTTGCTTAAGTATAGATATTTGTGTCTAGGAAAAAAAAACTAAGCATGTCAAAATTTTAATAGCGGTTAACTCTGGGCAGTTGGATTATATTTTCTACTTTTCTGTAATGTCTAATATAAAGTATCTATGACTTTTTAAAAATGTTTTCATTATTAAAGTAATAACATGCTAATTATAGAAAATTGATACACTAGAAAAAGTGTTATGTGCAGTTTTCTTTCTCCTATTCCTCTTCTAGAAACTTTTGTCTCTGCGTGGGTATATTATTTTTTATTTTGTTCTCAAACTCTCTTCCCCACAATTAAAATGTTTGGAATAGCACTTAATTTTTTTTTTTTCCTATCAGTCCTTTGATTGAACTCTTTCTCCACTTTTGTTCCAGCAGCTAGGGAAAGGGGCCCCATTTCATACTATTTTTAAAAAGCTATTTCAAATACCTTGAAGAACAGTTTGGACGAGTGTCTCTTAGAGTCCTATTTTATTCTCTTGGCTCTTCTTCCATCCTCTTCCTGTTAGTGTAAATCCCTAAAGTATTATATATTATACCTTTTGTTGGCATAAATGAGTAAGCAAATTTTGTTCGTTGTTTTTTGTTTGAGAAGGGGTCTCACTCTCTCACCCAGGCTGAAGTGCAGTGGCACAATCACAGTTTCCTGCATCCTCAAACTCCCGGGCTCAAGGAATCCTCCCGCCTCAGCATCCCAAGTAGCTGGGACTACAGGCGCAGGCTTCCACACCCAGCTAATTATTTTATTTTTTTTGTAGAGTTGGGGTCTTGCCATCTTGCTCAGGCTGGTCTCAAACTCCTGGGCTCAAGTGATCCCCCTGCCTCAGCCTCCCAAAGTTCTGGGATTACAGGTGTGAGCCACCACACCTAACCCAGATTTTTTAGTTGGAATAAGATAATGAGACTATCCCAAAATGTCTTCAATATTTTATATTCATCAATTCTTATTGTGTTTTAAAGCTGTAAAATGTAAAGCTGGATTGTGCATCTGTGATCCTTATGTAATCTTACTGAAATGTGAACAATGATATTCTTTCCTAGTTTGATGTTAGTATTTGATGTATGAAATCTGTAGTTACTCTTAAGCCCTTTGTTTTGGTTTAATTACAGGGTTGTCGTTTTGGAAAGTAGGCCAACAGAAAATCCTACTGCACACAGCAATCTCTACATCTTGGCTGGACATGAAAATAGTTACTAAGCAACAGAAACTGATCTCAAATGACAGGAAAATGAATATACTCCATTGAAAGGAAAAATAAGGAAATTCAATACAAACTGCACTATGATTTACTTTAACTGTTATGGGTTATATTGCAAATGATCTGTACTTTAGGGTAGAATTCAATATTTTCTGCAGCTGGAAACAGCTAGTCTATCTCTTGCCACTGTGTGGTGGTTATATCAAGTTTGCTTAATAAAAGCTATGAGAGAAATAGTCCTCAGTTCCAGGAAACACAGTCTTTTTTTAAAAAAAACAATAATGTTTGTAACAAGGGTGCCATGGTATTTTTAGATAACTCGTGATTATCTTAAGAGAGATAAATTTTGTGATCATTTTATACCATGTCTTATTCCTTCTCAATGAACATAATTTGATAAATTCTCAAGCAAGGTTTTCACTTTTGTATTGGCCATTCTGTATGTTTTTGTAAAATAGAATATTTAATCCTTATTTATTAATCTCTTGCTGGAGTGGTGTAATGTATCTAACTTTTAGCAAAGGAGGATTGCAGAGCAGCTTAAATTTTTTTATAATGTATAAGAATTTTGTTTATCTTTTAAGAGTAGTAAAGTACTTTGAGTGTTTGGGGGTTAGACACACACATGCAATTTTGCTTAACAAAAGTATTTCATAATACAGTTTCATACAGAATTACCTTAAAAGGGAGTCTTAGGTTTTCAACTACAGATAGTTGTAAGGGATCATACAGAAGATATTGATGATAGTTGAAATATTCTTAGAAGGGGTGTGTATGTCTAGGTGTGTCTACCATGTGTATGTATTCTTGACAAGCAGTATAAAATACCTGTGATTTTTCTTTACATTAGGGATAATGCATAAGGAATTAATCTTCATATATATTATCATCCCTAATGGGGGGGGGGAAGTATTTAATTGCCCATGATATGTATTTTACTTATACTATGCCAGAGAGGAAACTATAAAGTAATTACACATGTAATCTTGGGTTTTTCACATATGTAGGTATACATTTTGAGTAGGTTTAAGAAGAAAAAAAATCTTTAAATTGAATTCCTGATGGGATAGTATCAATAAGTATTTAAAAGCCAGTATTCTAAAAATAATAAAGGGTAGGGTCATTTTTGAGTTTTTCTTTTGCTATTGTTAATATTCAAAGTTAAAGTGTTATGTTGGTACCTGTTGTCTTAATGCATTTATTGAGAACAGCATTGAGATGATGAACAGGGGGTTAGCAATAGCAAACTATAGAATTATTTTGACTAATTATTTAAGAGGAAAACAGTATAAGTATCTCATTCAGTATTTAGCAATTCTGTAAAATAAGTATTATCTGTTTTTCAGATGAGGAAATAAGGGTTTAGCAAGGTTAAGAGATCTACCCAATTTACACAGCAAGTTAGTAGTTGAGCCTGACCATGAGTCTTCTGACTCTGTTCTTTTCACTATGCAATATGCAAACAATAAAATGTTATACAAATGGAATATAAAGTTATTTATTCTTTAAAAATGCACATATGATTTCAGTAAGTGTGGCTGTTTACTTTGGATATGTTAAGAATATGGGATACAGTAGATGACAGGGGGACCATCCTCAAAACGGGACATTTACATGATGGATAAGAAAGCCAGTATCCTCCTTTTCTTACTGGATCCTGGCAGCCAGATCTTTACCATCCCACGGTGGAATACCGAAGAGTCTTCTCTGTGAAATCTGACCAATGCAAGTGAAAAGGCCTCATTAAGATCTTGATGTCAGACACGTCCCAGCTAAACTGCCCAGCTAGATAACACTACAGTGAAAAATCATAGTTGGCATGCCCACTATCCCACGCATTGTGTCTAGACCTTGCAGTTAGTCTTTTAGTCCTGTGCTCTTAAAAATGAGTAAACAACCAAGGATTACAAATAAATGAAGGAGAAAAAACAGTCTGGGGAAAACAGAGGAAACAGACTATGAAGGGTAAGGAGAACATCAAAAGAAAAAGTATTTTCAGAAGGATGTTGCAACCATGAGTCAAGGGCAGGGTACTTTTAAAAAGTTGGGTTTCAAAAAAACAAAAAGCTCTTAGAAAATAATATGATAGCATAGCTGAATAATTCAACTAGAAGGCTTAGAATATAAAGTTGAAATTTCTCAAAAAAATTTTTTAAATGGAAATGTTGAAAAAAAGTTAAGAAAACTGACAGCCCAGGAGGTCTAATATGTAATCTCCCAGAGTTCCAAAAAGAAAACAGAAGAAACCATTAGAGTGTTTCAATAATTTTCCAGTATTAAAGAATATCAGATTCTAGGTTGAAAGAACACAGTGGATGAAAAAGACCTTTACCAAAGCACATCATTATGAAATTTCAAGGATGCTGGAGTCAAAAAGAAGATCTACGTTTCCAGAGAAAAAGGTCAGGTCAGATACCAAGGAATAAGACTCAGGATACCTTTATTTTTATTTTTTGAGACAGGGTCTTGCTCTATCACCCAAGCTGGAGTGCAGTGGCACAGTCTCGACTCACTGCAACCTCCATCTCCCAGGCTCAAGCCATCCTCCTGCCTCAACCTCCTGATTAGCTGGGACTACAGGCGCCCACCACCATGCCCAGCTAAATTTTTTTGTATCTTTTATAGGGTTTCACCATGTTGCCCAGGCTGGTCTCAAACTCCTGAGCTGAAGCAGTCTGCCCATCTCAGTCTCCCAAAGTGCTGGGATTGCAGACCTGAGCCACTGCATCCAGCCCCGAATAGCTTTAAATTTCAACAGAAGCAATGCCTTCAAACTTCTGAAAGAAATTTCCAACCTAAAATTCTGTATCTGACTAAATGTAACGTAAAAGTCAAATGAAGACTTTTATGTTATTCATAACATAAAATTTGCCTCCTATATATCCTTTCTCAAGCTACTAAAGGATGTGCTTCATAAAAAGGGCATAAACCAAACAAAATGACAAAGGATGCAGGAAATGGGATTTAGCACAGGAGAGAAATGAAAGAAATCCCCAGATGATGAGGATGGAATATCCAAGGATGATCACTACACCAGGCATAGAGAGTATATTGAAGCATATCAGAAGATCCTGGCCACACGTTTTTAGAAAGATTAATAAAATATCCAATGTATCTCAGTATCTTAAGAGTGAGGCAACCAGCAAAGTAAAAGCGTTCCTCCTAAAACAAAGCCTGAGTCAAGAACATGGGTTAGTTTATTTTAGAGATCCCAAAAGCTAGGAGTGAGGGACTTGTGATATTGCGAAGGAGAAAGGGGAAAGTCAATCTAAAACGTGGTGTATTATTGAGGTCATTTCTGTGTAGACAGTAGGAGCTTGATTCCACCAGGTCCTCAAAGAAGCTATGTGATAGCTCCCCGAAATGCCTCCTGAAAGACAAGTGGCTGGAGCATTTAACTGTACACTGTCATTTTTCACTCATCAAGTTGCTGCCAAGGGCATTATCTCCTTGCACATGGGGCAGTTTGCACATGGGCACAGTAGGCTCCTTAAGCGTCAGAGAAGACCTTGAGACAGAAAGCTGAAAGAGTAGGAAATGGGTCTTCAGTTCCCATGGAACTGTCCACTGATACTGGCTGGAATCAGAAGGTAGGTGGAGGAGATGCTTTTCAAGGCTCCAGGTTTCAATCAGAGATGACAGTGATTCTGGAGAAAAACTAACCAAGCCAAACAAAAAACTGGCAGTTAACTCCAGGAAAGCAGAATGGGCAAAAAAGAAAAATTATGACCAGTGGATGAATGGCATAATAATGTTAACAAAATATTAATCTAATCAAAATTACAGCAACTTTATTGGGAGAGGACATGGTATTGTGGAGGTTAGAAAAGTTATCAAATTCTCATTTTCCACAGTAGGAAATCAGTGGATAATACCTAAAATTGAAAATCAAGGGATTACATCAAACTAAAATTCTGCACGCAAAGGAAGCAATCAACAGAGTGGGAGAAAATATTTGCAAACCATACATCTCTTAAGGGGTTAACACCCAAAATACATAGTGAAATAACTCATAGCAAGGAAACATCCCAATTTTAAAATGGCAAGGCCAGGTTGCATGGCTCACACATGTAATCGCAACACTTCAGGAGGCCAAGGCAGAAGGATCTGTTGAGACCAGCCTGGGCAACATAGTGAGACCCCATCTCTACAGAAAATTTTTTAATTAGTTGGGTGAGGTGGTGCACACATGCAGTCCTAGCTACCCAGGAGTCTGAGGCAGGAGAATCACTTGAGCCCAGGAGTTCAAGGTTCAGCAAGCTGTGATTGTGCCACTGCCCTGAAGCCTGGGCAATAGAGCATGAAGGCCCTATCTCAAAAAAAAAAAAAAAAAAAAAGACCCAAATAGACATTTCTCAAAAGAAGACATACATATAGCCAACAGGGCCAGGTGCTGTGGCTCACGCCTGTAATCCAGCACTTTGGGAGGCCGAGGCGGGCGGATCATGAGGTCAGGAGATTGAGACCACGGTGAAACCCCGTCTCTACTAAAAACACAAAAAATTAGCCGGACGTGGTGGCGGGCGCCTGTAGTCCCAGCTACTCGGAGAGGCTGAGGCAGGAGAATGGCGTGAACCTGGGAGGCAGAACTTGCAGTGAGCCGAGATCGCGCCACTGCACTCCAGCCTGGGTGACAGAGTGAGACTCTGTCTTAAAAAAAAAAAAAAAAAAACCAGCACTTTGGGAGGCCGAGGCGGGCGGATCATGAGGTCAGGAGATCGAGACCACGGTGAAACCCCGTCTCTACTAAAAATACAAAAAATTAGCCGGGCGCGGTGGCAGGCGCCTGTAGTCCCAGCTACTCGGGAGGCTGAGGCAGGAGGATCACTTGAACCTGGGAGGCAGAGGTTACAGTAAGCCAAGATTGTGCCACTGCACTCCAGCCTGGCAACAGAGCAAGACTCCGTCTAAAAAAAACAAATGGCCAACAGATATATGAAAAATTACTCAATGTCACTAATTAGGGAAATGCAAATTAATGAGATATCACCTCACACTGTTATCAAAAAGATGAAAGAGGCTGGCTGTGGTGGCATATGCCTGTAATCCCAGCGCTTTGTGGGGCTGAGGCGGGAGGATCACTTGAGGCCAGGAATTCGAGACCAGCCTGGGCAAGCATAGCAAGACCCTGTCTCTATTAAAAAAAAAAATTTTTTTAAGAAAAATTAGCTGGGTGTGGTGGGCATGCCTGTAGTCCCAGCTACTTGGGGGGCTGAAGTGGTAGGATCCTTTGAGCCTGGGAGTAAGAGGCTGCAGTGAGCTATGATCGCACCACTGTACTCCTGCCTAGACACCAGATCAAGGCACTGTCTAAAAAAAATAAGCGCTGGAGAAGGAAACCCTTGCACGCTGTTGGTAGGAATATAAATTAGTGCAGCAATTAAGGAAAACAGTATGGAGGTTCCTCAAAAAAAAATTAAAAATAGAACTGTGTGATCCAGCAATCCCACTACTGGGTATGTGTCCAAAGGAAATGAAATTAGTATTTTGAAGAGTTACCTGCGCGCCCAAGTTCATCACAGCATTATTCACAGTAACCAAATAAATCAACCTAAGTGTCCATCAGTGGATGAAAGGATAAAAAAAAAATGTGGTATATATACACAATGGAATACCATTCAGCCTTGAAAAAGAGAAGGAAATCCTGTCATTTGTGACTACATGGATAAACCTAGAGGACATCATGTTAAGTGAAATAAGCAAGGCACTGACCAACAAATACCACATGATTTCACGGACATGTGGAATCCGAAAAAGCAGAACTCATGGAAGTAGAGAGTAGAAGTGTGGTTACCAGGGCCTGGAGCTGTGCTGGGGGATCTTAGTTTGGGGATGGGGAGATGTTGGTTAAAGGATACAAAATTTCACTTAGGAGGGTTTGGGTTTTTTTGTTTCTGTTTGTTTTTGAGACGGTGTCTTGCTGTGTTGCCCAGGCTGGTATGCAGTGGCGCGATCTCAGCTCACTGCAAGCTCCGCCTCCTGGTTCACGCCATTCTCCTGCCTCAGCCTCCTGAGCAGCAGGGACTACAGGCACTCGCCACCACACCCGGCTAATTTTTTTGTATTTTTATTAGAGATAGGGTTTCACCGTGTTAGCCAGGATGGTCTCGATCTCCTGACTTTGTGATCCGCCTGCCTCAGCCTCCCAAAGTTCTGGGATTACAGGTGTGAGCCACCGTGCCCGGCCAGGAGGGTTTTTTTAATCAAGATTATTTCGTGGCATGGGAATAACATAATCTGCCAAAATAATGAAAAGTTGTTTTTGAGGAGAGAGATGGAAGGGCATGCTTTGTGATAACAAACTTTTACAGGTCTATTTGATTATGTGCATGCATACATTTGATTTTTTTCATGTTAAAGAAAAATGTAACTTTAAATAAAAGCATGAACCCCTGCATGACCAGGACAGTGTGACAAAGCCAGTTTCTTCCACTGTACTTTGTACACAGTAGGCATTCAATAAATATCAATTGAGTGTAGCTAATGTATGCATCATGTGGAAGGAGGCAAAAGTAGCTGGGGACAAAAAGCTAGGTGAAGTAAATCCCATAAGGTCTTGTGAGAAAAAGCAGTTTCATCAAACTTCTTTTCTTTGGCTAAGCCTCCTCTCCAGCCTTCTCTCCCACTATTCTGCCAAGCACCCTGGGATACTGGCACATAGAGGCCATGATCACTCCAGTTTCATTGCTGGGCTCATAATGGCTCTTCCATCCTACAGTTCTGATTTATTTTATCAAAACTTAAATCCTTTACCTTAATGATACTCAGTTCAAGCCATAACTTTTCTATGACAGCTCTGACCACTTAATCCAAATCCAAATCGTTTTCTGTTTCTCAGAATTTCTACAGCACATATGGATTGTACATTTCAGTGTAACATTCAATTGTTACTTACTAGCCAAACCACTTAGCACTTACCTTAGACAACTTATTCAACCTGTCTAGGCCTCCATCTTTTTATCTGTTGATTGGAAATAATGGCCCCTTCATTGGTTGTTAGGAAGATTAAAGGACATAATGTGGATTAGTTTCCCGCTCATAGCAGTAACTCAAGAAAAACAAAAAAAAGTTGACTTACTTATTTTTCACCAAGAAGTTCACTAAGGGCATAGGTATGTTTTCATTCTTTAACTGTTCCTTTCAGTATGTCACATATTGGTGGACTTAGCATGGGGCTTTTAAATTTTTTTTTTTTCTAGTTCCTTTGGGTATATATTCAGTAATGGGATTGCTGGGTCAAATGGTATTTCTGGTTCTAGATCCTTGAGGATTCACCACACTGACTTCCACAACGGTTGAACTAATTTACACTCCCACCGTGTAAAAGTGTTCCTTTTTCTCCACATCCTCTCTAGCATCTGTTGTTTCCTGATTTTTTAATGATCACCATTCTAACTGGTGTGAGATGGGGAAAGCATTCCCTATTTAACAAATGGTGTTGGGAAAACTGGCTAGCCATATTGCAGAAAGCTGAAAGTGGACCCCTTCCTTATACCTTATACAAAAATTAACTGAAGATGGATTAAAGACTTACAAATGTAAGACCTAAAACCATAAAAACGCTAGAAGAAAACCTAGGCAATACCATTCAGGACATAGGAGTGGGCAAAGACTTCATGACTAAAACACCAAGGGCAATGGCAACAAAAGCCAAAACTGACAAATGGGATCCAATTAAACTAAAGAGCTTCTGCACAGCAAAAGAAACTATCATCAGAGTAAACAGGCAACCTACAGAATGGGAGAAAAATTTTGCAATCTATCCATCTGACAAAGGGCTAATATCCAGAATCTACAAAGAAGTTAAATTTACAAGAAGAAAACAGACAACCCCATCAAAAAGTGGGCAAAGGATAGGAATAGACAGTTCTCAAAAGAAGATATTTATGCAGCCAACAAACATGAAAAAAAGCTCATCATCACTGGTCATTAGAGAAATGCAAATCAAAACCACATTGAGATACCAACTATAGCATTTTTAAAAGAAAATATCTTCATGAACTTAAGGTCTGCAAAGATTTTTTTGAACAGAACATTAAGTTTTGACTATAAAAAGGTTGGTATGGCAGATCACTTGAGGTCAGGAGTTTGAGACCAGTCTAGCCAACATGGTGAAACCCCATCTCTACTAAAACTACAAAAATTAGCCGGGCATGGCGGTGGGCACCTGTAATCCCAGCTATTCAGGAGGCTGAGGCAGGAGAATTGCTTGAACCTGGGAGTCGGAGGTTGCAGTGAGCCAAGATCGCGCCACTGCACTCCAGCCTGGGCAACAAGAGCGAGACTCCATCTCAAAAAAAAAAAAAAAAAAGTTGGTAAAATAGGCATCATTAAGATTCTCTACCCAAGACGAGTAGAGAAAATCTTCATTTTATAAAAATGAAGACAAGCCACAGAATGGAAAAAGAGACTTGTGTTACATATAGCCACAAAAGATCTCCCAGAAGACCTAAAGAACTACAATCAATAAGAAAAAGGCGGACAACAACCCGGTAGAAAAAGGAGCAAAAGATTTCGAGCAGGCATTCCACAAAAGATAGCATCCAAGTAACCAATAAATATGTGAAAATGTATTCAGCTTAATTGGTTATCAGATAAATGCTCCCTTCAAATGGATGCTGGACTGCTAAAAGCACCAGATGTCCTGTATACCATAAACAACCACTTGGTGAAGCTTAAGAAAAGCAAAACCACTCACTGCATTTGAGTGAAATGGTTCATTAAATCATCATGATATTCAACCACATGTTCTTTCCTCAGTAATTTTGCTAAGTGTAAGATTTAGCACACTGTAAATGTGACATTTGATTTTGGGTATCTGACTTTATCCTGGTCATGCTTCTTAAAGCTAAGTCTTCCTGGATTAGTTACCTCACCATGATTATCTTACGATGAATAGAAGACACAAGAGAATCCAGAGATTTCTGTTGATCATGGAGCACCTGCCAGGGTGCCAGGGCATCCTGGCCATTTGACATGTAAATGATCTACATAAAGCACTGACTCTGGGTCAGACTTTCAAGTCCATAATTACTTCTCAGTTTGTGATTTCTGAAAACCCACAGTGAATAACAATGTCCATTTAAATTCCTTGAAGTCCAGTTCGCACATCTCCTCCAGGATTTCACAACCTTGATATGGTTTGGCTGTATCCCCAATGAAATCTCATCTTGAATTGTGAATTGTGGCTTTGCAACTTCTAAAGATCAGAACTTAAGCTAAAGTAATAACATGGAATTTTATGTTAGATAGAGTATTAGGGGGGTCATGGAGCTTCCTTGAGGTTCCTAAAATTGTATTATACAGCTGCCTACACTAACAGCCTTATGTCACATCAGGAAGTGATGCTTACATTTTATTGAGAGAAAAGAGAAAAACAACATTATTGGCACCTGCTCTGGGCCAGGCACTGTGTTAAACATTTTACATGAGAGATCTCATCTTCAAAATGAGTCAGTGAGGCAGCTATAACTATCCCTATTTATAAGTAGAATAGAAAAATACAGCAGATACTTCTCATGCTTTGTGTTTGTCTTTGAAGACCCTTCCAATATTAGAGTAATTTCCCACCTTGTGACTCTCGTGTCTCCAAAGAAGAAGCCCAACTCCCTTTCCCAGCACCTAGCAGCTAGGGTGCAGGCTCCTCCAACCAGACTTACGCACACAAGTCTCAGTCTGAAAGAGAGCAGCACAAGGAAGCAGGTGCTGTTCTGAACGATTGTTCTGGCTTGGATGGTGGAGAGGAGTCTGGCCTTTGTGGGTAGGAATGATGCAGAGTCATGTGTATAGCATCCAGCATTAGCAGGCCAAGTATAGTGCCAGCAACAGCAGTGGCAGCTCTAAAGTCTGGCTGAGGCAGTCCTGCCGAACAGTTTTGTTATTGTTTCTAGCTGTGTAGTCTCCAGATCTGGCTTTCTGACCCTTCTGGAGATTCCTCAAGCTATTTAATATCCTTGAATAAATCCCTTTCTGCTTAAACAAGCTGAAGAGACTTCTGCAGTTGTTAACTAAGATCCCAGAATACAAATGAAAACCACATTGAGATACCAATTCACACACACTAGGATGGCTACTATCAAAACAAACAGAAAACAAATGTTGGTGAAGATGTGCGGGAATTAGAATCCTTGTATACACTTTTGGTGGGAATGCAAAATGGTGCAGCTGCTGCATAAAACAGCAGCTGTTCCTTTAAAAATTAAAAATGGAATTACCATATGATCCAGCAATCCTAGTTCAGGTATATACCCAAAAGAATTGAAAGCAGGGTCGCAAAGACATTTGTACACTTGTGTTTATAGCAGCATTAATCAAAATGGGTGGAAGCTTGGGTGGAAGCAACCCAAGTGTCCACTGGAAAATGAAGGCGTAAAGAAAATGTTGTATGTACATGCAATGGAATATTATGCACTCTTAAAAAATAAGGAAATCGTATGCTATCTGTGTACACCTTGGACGAACACAGTTGACCTTGAGGACATTAGGCTAAATGAAATAAGCCAGTGACAAAAGGACAAATACTATATAATGCTACTTACAAGAGGTACCTATAGTAGTCAAATTCATAGACACAGAAAATAGAATGCTGGTTCCCAGGGTTCAGGAGAATGGAGAATTTTCTTTAATGGGTACAGAGACTTAGTTTTGCAAGATGATAAGAGATTTGGAGATGGATAGCATTGGTTGTACAATAATGCGAAAGCATTTAATACCACTGAACCGTACACTTAAAAATGGTAAAGATGGCAAATTTCATATTATGTGTATTTACCGTATTTTTTTTTTTAAATAAAGGTTGACAGTACCAAGTGCTTGCAAGGATGTGGAGCAACTGAAACTCTCATATGTTGTTGATGGGAATGCAGAATGACACAGCAATTTTGAAAAAGCATATAGCAGTACCTTAGAAAGTTAAATATCTATTCACCATACAATCTAGCCATTTCAATTCTTGGTATTTACCCAAGAGAAAAAACACATATACCTACAGAAAGACTTCTTCAATAGCCAGGGGTCAGGGATGGGGGACAGGGCAACATGTGGTATGCTTGTGAGGGAATGGGTCTACATCTTGACTTTATCAATGTGAATATCCAGTTATAATACTGTACTCCAGTCTCGCAAGATGTTATTACTAGGGGAAACTGGGTAAATAGTATACAAGATCTCTATGTGTGATTTCCTTTTTTGTTGTTGTTTTTTGTTTTTCGAAACAAAGTCTCTCACTGTAGCGCAGGCTGGAGTGCAGTGGCGCGATCTCAGCTCACAGCAACCTCTGCCTCCCAGGTTCAAGTAATTCTCCTGCCTCAGCCTCCCTAGTAACTGGGACTACAGGGGCACGTCACCACACCTGATAGTAGAGACAGAGTTTCATCATTCACCATGTTGGCCAGGCTGGTCTCAAATTCCTGACCTCAGATGATCCGTCTGCCTCAGCCTCCCAAAATGCAGCAATTACAGGCGTGAGACTATGCCTGGCCCTCTATGTGTGATTACTTACAACTGGATGTTTACAATTATCTCAAAATAAAAGTTTAATTAAAAACAAAAACCTTAAAAGCCAGGTGTGACAGCACACACATGTAGTACTAGCTACTTGGGAGGCTGAGGCGGGGGGATTGTTTGAGCCCAAGGAATTGAAGGCTGCAGTGAGCTGTGATCGCGTCACTGTACTCCAGCCTGGGCAACCAGAGCAAGGTCCTATCTCTAAAAAAACAACAAAATTTTAGACATATTCTTGACCAACACACAAAGTAACTTTCCTGGTTTCACTCAGCCAAGAAAGGGTAGAACCCAGATATGAGCCCGGGTCTGGTGGGCTCTCTGGCCCTTGCTCCTCCACCACGTGCTGTCTCTCCTTTCTAGAGATTCCCCCATGAGCAGATGCACGATGTGGTGGCAAGAGTGCTGCTCTGGCAGTGGGAAACATGGGGCTTCTCCAACAGAAACCCTGGGAGTGTGGATTAGGACTCTGAATGACTAAATAAATGTATTCCCTTGATTGCTAAGCCTGAAATGAATCCCTAAACTTAAAATTTAAATTGTTTTCAGTGGAGTAGGGAATACATTTTAGTAGTAAATAAATTTCTCATCTGAACAGAAAATAATACACAGGGATTATCATCGTCATGATGATAAAAGCTAACATGGGGCCGGGCGCGGTGGCTCACACCTGTAATCCCAGCACTTTGGGAGGCAGAGGCAGGTGGATCACCTGAGCTCAGGAGTTCGAGACCAGCCTGGCCAACACGTGAAACCCCATCTCTACTAAAAATACAAAAATTAGCCGGGCGTGGTGGCACATACCTGTAATCCCAGCTACTCGGGAGGGTGAGGCAGAAGAATCACTTGAACCTGGGAGGCGGACGTTGCAGTGAGCCGAGATGGCACCACCACACTCCAGCCTGGGCAACAGGGCAAGACGCCATCTCAAAAAAAAAAAAAAAAAAAAAAAAAAAGCTAGCATGGATTTAGCACTCAATCCTCACAACGTGAAGAGGTAGCTCATTTCAATGTTGCAGATGACACACATGAAACATCAGGAGGTTAAGGAACTTGCCCAAGTTCTCACAGACAGTTACTAGCAGAGCTGGATTTGATCCCAGACAGTCTGGGATCAGGTCAGATGATATTGTAGAAAAATTAATAGGCTGTTGTTTAAGGTGAAGGATTTATTATTTTAGAGGAATACTGTTTAAATGCATATTTTTTACAAGGACCCACATGTGGATTCACTTTAGATGCCTCACAATATCTCACTACTAATATTTGACAATGAGCCATTCCTGTGAAAGCTATTTACAATAATAGAACTTTCACATGTGGTTTTAACTATCATCTTCACACAATCCTTGGCATGCATGCATGCAGTTTAGAGATAATCTTATGGAACTATGTAAACTTTTTTGATCAATACATGACTAAAAATTCAATGGTTGTCACGGAAAATGTATCTTGGGCGCCAGAGATTTTTGTTTGTACAACTAGCTATATAGACACTAATGAATAAGCATCACAGAGTTTCTGAAAGGGGGGAGAAAGGTGATAGGACTTACAGTATTAACTCCATTTAAAAAAACAGATGCATTTCTTAGAAAAAAAAAAAATCATCCTAAAATTCCCAGGGAGTCTCAAGGGGCCCTAAGTAGCCAAAACAATCTTGAAAAAGAAGAACAAAGTTGGAAGCCCCACACTTCCTGATTTTATAACTACAAAGCAACAGTAATTAAGAAGGTGTGGTACTGGCATAAAGATAGATGCATTAGTTCATTCTCATACTGCTATAAAGATACTACCTGAGACTAAGTATAAACTACCCAAGGCCAGGTGCAGTGGCTCACGCCTGTAATCCCAGCACTTTGGGAGGCCAAGGTGGGTGGATCACCTGAGGTCAGGAGTTCGAGACCAGGCTGGCTAACACGGTGAAACTCCGTCTCTACTAAAAATACAAAATTAGCTGGGCATGGTGGCGTGCGCCTGTAATCCCAGCTACTCGGGAGGCTGAGGCAGGAGAATCACTTGAACCCGGGAGGCAGAGGTTGCAGTGAGCCAAGATCACACCACTGCACTCCAGCCTGGCGACAGAGTGAGTGAGACTCCGTCATCAAAAAAAAACAAAAACAAACAAGCAAACAAAAACAAAACTACCCGAGATTGGGTATAGGCTTTCTTTATAAACAAAGAACATTTAATTGACTTACGGTTCCACGTGGCTGGTGAGGCCTCAGGAAACTCACAATCATGGTAGAAGGCAAAGGGGAAGCAGGGACCTTCTTCACAAGATGGCAGGAGACAGAAGAGAGAGAAGGGGGAAGAGCCCCTTATAAAACCATCAGATTTTGTGAGAACTCACTTATCAGAGGAACAGCATGGGGGAATCACCCCATGAACCCAATCACCTCGCTCCCTTGACACGTGGAGATTACAGGTCCCTCCCTCGACACGTGGGAATTACAATTCAAGATGAGATTTGGGTGGAGACACAGAGCCAAACCACATCAATAGACCAAGCGAGCAGAACAGAGAGCCAGAAATAAACCCTTGCATCTGGACAAATAATTTTTGACAATAATGCCAAGACTACAAAATGGGGAAAGAACATTCTTTCTCTTCAACAACTGGTGTTAAGAAAACTGGATATCCACATGCAAAAGTTGGAACATTATCTTACATCATATACAGAAAGTAAGCCAAAATGGCCGACATGTAAGCCCTTCATTTAAGATCTAAAGACCTAAATGCAAGATCTTCAATTATCAAACAAAGACCTAATGTAAGATCTTCAATTATTAAACTTCCAGAAGAAAACATAGAGAAAAGCTTCAGGACATTGGATTTGGCCAGGATTTCTTGGATATGATACCAAAGGCATAGGCAATGAAAGAAAAAATAGACAAATGGGACATCAAACTTAAAAACATCTGTGAGTCAAAGGAATCAGTCAACTGAATGAAAAGGCAGCCTACAGGAGAAAGTAATTGTAAACCATATATCTGATAAGAGATTAATGTGCAGGGTATACTAGGAAGTTCTACAACTCAATAACAACAAAAACATAACCAAATAACCCAGTGAAGAAATGGGCAACAAACTTGAATAGACATTTCTCCAAAGAAGATATACGAATGGCCAATAAGCACGTGAAAAAATGTTCAACATTACTAATCATTAGGAAAATGCAAATCACAACCTCAATAGACTATCACCTCACATCCATCAGGATGGCCACTATCAGGAGAACCAAAAATAACAAGTGGTGGCAAGGATGCAGAGTTAGAACCCTTGTATACTCTTGGTGGGAATGTGAAATGGTGCAGCCACAGTGGAAAACAGTATGGCAGTTCCTTAGAACATTTAAAATATGTTCACCATATCATCCAACAAGTCCACTTCTGAGTATATACCCAGAAGAATTCAAAGCCAAACCTTGCAGAGGTGGAAGCAACCCAAATGTCCATCCACAGATGAATGAATAAAGAAAATGTGGCCAGGTGCGGTGGCGCACACCTGTAATCCCAGCACTTTGGGAGGCTGAGGCGGGCGGATCATGAGGTCAGCAGATCGAGACCATCCTAGCTAACACGGTGAAACCCCGTCTCTACTAAAAATACAAAAAATTAGCCGGGCGTGGTGGCAGGCGCCTGTAGTCCCAGCTACTCGGGAGGCTGAGGCAGGAGAATGGCGAGAACCCGGAAGGCGGAGCTTGCAGTGAGCCAAGATCGCACCACTGTACTCCAGCCTGGGCGACAGAGCGAGACTCCATCTCAAAAAAAAAAAAGAAAATGCAGTGTCTACACACAATGGAATATTAAGCAGCCTTAAAAAGAAGGAAATCCTGTCACATGCTGCAACATGAATGAACCTTGAGGACATTATGCTAAGAGAATTAAGCCGGTCACCAAAGGACAAGTACCATATGATTCCATTCACATGAAGTATCTAAAGTCATGAAAATCATAGAAACAGAAAGTATGAAGGTTAGGGTTAGAGTAACCAAGAGCTAAGGGGAGAGGGAATTCCTGTTTAGTGGATAGAGTTCCACTCTTGCGAGATGAAAAAGTTCTAGAGATCTGTGTACAACAATGTGAATGTACTTAAACTATGAAACTATACACTTAAAAATGGTTAGGACAGTAAATTTTGAGCCTGGTGCAGTGGCACGTGCCTATAGTCCCAACTATTCAAGGGGCTGAGATGGAAGGATCACTTGATCTAGGAGTTTAAGACTGTAAGCCGGGCACAGTGGCTCATGCCTGTAATCCCAGCACTTTGGGAGGCTGAGGTAGGTGGATCACCTGAGGTCAGGAGTTTGAGACCCGCCTGGCCAACATGGTGAAACCCCGTCTCTACTAAAAATACAAAATATTAGCTGGGTGGTGGTTGAGGGTGCCTGTAATCCCAGTTACTCATGAGGCTGAGGCAGGAGAATCGCTTGAACCCTGGGGGTGAAGGTTGCCGAGATCACGTCACTGCCCTCTAGCCTGGGCAACAGAGCGAGACTCTGTCTCAAAAAAAAAAAAAAAAAAATACTGTAGTGAACTATGATCACGCCTGTGAATAGCCACTGCACTTCAGCCTGGGCAACATAGTGAGACTTCGTGTCTTAAAAAAAAAAGGTAGTACATTTAATGTTATGTGTTTTTTACCACAAGAAAATATAATGAAAGCATTTCAAAGAAAAAGAAATGGATGCATTTCTAAGATAATCTGTATGAAAAGAAATCTAACTTTTATGTAAAGTGAGAAATATTTTTAAAATGCAAATAATTCATACTTCCTGTCCTTTCCTCGCCTCTTCCCCATTTTGTCATACTTTATGTCTATTTTAATATTGGGTTCCCTTAAGGTAGATTTATATTTCTTTAACCATAATTAGAGCTACCTAATTTGAAGCCAGCAGTACAGTAGTGTGAGGAGAATACAACTTGAAATTGAGACCCAGGTTCTAGGCCTGTTTGTTGTCACAAATTTGCTTTTGGACTCTGAATGAGTCATTTAAATTTTCTGTATCTGTTTCCTCAAATGCCAGATGTGCCTTCTCTCCTTCACAGACCCTTGTGAAGTGTTTTTAAAACAAAAAGTACAATGTAAACACCAGCCCTCCAAGTCCTCCTATCTAGTTTCCTCCATGGAGGAACCCCTCCTGGGGGGAGGCAGGAGAGTTTGCTCTGCAAGGAAACACAGTGTTTCATCTTGACAAAGCGGCTTCTGAGTCTCCGGTGCCCAGCATGGTGTCTGACACATGTCAGCAGGAAAAGTTCGCTTTCCAAACTGCTGATTCTGTGTTACAGCTTTAAGCTAAATTCGGAAAGTAATTAATGTTCTTTCCTATTTATTCGATCTCAAAAATTTACCCTTTGCACGGCTTTTCCCTAGAATATAATGATGCCAAAGTCATGATAGTGCAGAAATGTTCATAGATGGCCTTATGATTAAGTATGTTTAGCAACCAGCTGTCCAAAGTGGCAAATGGATGTATAACTTCAGGTTTTGAGACTTATTTCCTGGAGAGGATCATATTCATTGACTTACTCACTGGTAGCCCAGGGCTAGCCACATAAACGTTCCAGGGTTTTAGTGTTAATATTGCTGAGCTCTCCTGGCATGTGGGTTTGTTGATGAAAGTACTGGGTGGTTCTTTGAAAACCTACAAATGCAAAAACAGTGTTAAGACTCAGAAAAGAGGCCAGGTGTAGTGGCTCACACCTGTAATCCCACCACTGTTGGGAGGTCGAGGCGGGTAGATCACTTGAGGTCAGGAGTTCAAGACCAGCCTGGCCAACATGGTGAAACCTTGTCTCCATGAAAAACACAAAAATTAGCTGGGTGTGGTGGCACACGCCTGTAGTCCCAGCTACTTATACCACTGCACTCCACCGTGGGTGACAGAGTGAGACCCTGTCTCAAAAAAAAAAAAAGAAAAGAAAAAAAGACTCAGAAACAAAAGATTTTAGAAAAAAGGTACTTTAAAAGGACTAGCTCATCATATATAAAGTACAATAAAGGCTGGGCACGGTGGCTCACGCCTGAGCACTAATCTGAGCACTATGGAAAGCTGAGGCGGGTGGACCACTTGAGGTCAGGAGTTTGAGACCAGCTTTGCCAACATGGTGAAACCCCATCTCTACTAAAAATATAAAAGTTAGCCAGGCGTGGTGGCACATGCCTGTAATCCCAGCTACTCTGGGAGGCAGAGGTTGCAGTGAGCCAAGATTGTGCCACTGCACTCCAGCCTGGGTGACAGAGAGAGACTCCATCTCAAAATAAATAAAT
>NW_026652291.1:55276397-55323080 GCF_009828535.3 Hylobates moloch
CTGGCTAATTTTTTTGTATTTTTAGTAGAGACGGGATTTCACCGTGGTCTCGATCTCCTGACCTCGTGATCTGCCCACCTCGGCCTCCCAAAGTGCTGGGATTACAAGCGTGAGCCACCATGCCCGGCCTAATTTTGTAATTTTAATACAGATGGGGTTTCACCATGTTGGCCAGTCTGGTCTCGAACTCCTGACCTCATGTGATCTGCCCGCCTCGGCCCCCAAAGTGCTGGGATTACAGGCATGAATCACCGTGCCCGGCTGATTCAGCATTCTTTTCTATCTCCAGGTAAGGGGAAAGTTATTTGCATGCCTGGCTTTGTAATATTTTAGCAGTGACTGGTCAAGAAGAATGCGGTTGACACCTGGCTTCTCTTCAGGATGTTGTGAATTCGGATTGGACCAGCAGGTCTGCCCCCTGTTAGCTCTCTAGGGCATCTAAGGACAGAGGATAATTCTCAAGGCATTCTTAGTAGCTCTAACTCCTTTCACCACCACAAGAGCATGGGCTTTGGAAATAGGCAGAGTTGGGCTTGAAACCTGTGTTCAGCCCTTGTTAGCCGGGTGGCTTTGTCTCTATTGATCAATCTCTCAGAGTCTCAGCTTCTTCTTTCATAAAACAGGCTAGTTAATATTCCCAGTCAGTTAACAAATCCATGTAAGATTGTCATAAAGATCAGAGATAATGTGGATACTGAGCCTGAAATGCGTCCCTAAATGGTACTTATTAGCTTTTGTCTATATGGACTCCGGAATCAATTTCTTTCCCAATTCCACTTAAAACAGAGACAGTAAATTCAAGTATTTCCTCAAGCTGCTGTAGAGTGTCATTTTAAGATGACATTGACTCAACTCCCCTTTCCTTACAACATAATTGGGAAAAAAAAAAAAGCTGGCCGGGCGCGGTGGCTCACGCCTGGAATCCCAGCACTTTGGGAGGCTGAGGCGGGCAGATCACGAGGTCAGGATTTCGAGACCAGCCTGGCCAACATAGTGAAACCCCATCTCTACTAAAAATACAAAAAATTAGCCAGGTGTGGTGGCGGGCGCCTGCAGTCCCAGCTACTCAGGAGGCTGAGGCAGGAGAATGGCTTGAACCTGGGATGCGGAGTTTGCAGTCAGCTGAGATCGCACCATTGCACTCCAGCCTGGGCAACAAAGTGAGACTCCATCTCAAAAAAAAAGCTTCAAGCATTGGCCCTGGGTTCTGCACTCAGATGAGGCTTCAGTGTTCTGCCCAATCTCGTGGAAGTTCATTCTTCTGGTGCTGGAGCTGCACACACATGAAGTTGCTGAGCTACCATGAGAAGGGAACATATAGACAAGATGAGTCTTCCCGGTAGCCTAAAAAAAGAAGGAAGGTGCTACACTGTGCACTATTCTAAGTGCTTTGCGCCAGCTCTTAATGTCCTACACATTAACTCAATAATCCTGACAACCACCCCAATGCATTAGGTAGTATTAGCAAAATGGTTAGGAGAAAAGATTCTGGAGTCAAACCGCCTGCATTCCAATACTGACTTCACAGTTCACTAGCTGGGTGTCCTTAGGCTAGCTGCTTGTCCTCTCCAACTCAATGAGAGTCACCTGAAAGCTCAGGATGATATTAATGCCTATCTCCTGGGGTTATTGTGAGGCTCATGGGTCAAATATTCTTAGCATAATGCCTGCCACAAAGTAAGCACTCATTAAATAATGTGTTGTGTAGGCAATAGTAATTATCTTGCACAAGATCAAACACCAGTAAGAAGGTAGAAATCCTGGTCTTCTGACTCCAAATTCCAGGCTTTTTCTGTGACCATGTGTTACTCTACTGAATGTTTATTTTTCCTTAAACGATTAAAATACCACAGTACAGTCTGTGCCGTTCTAAGAACACTGAAGTATTCTCGCTAATTATACAAACTGCAAAGAAAAGATCACTATTAGCAGAATATAATGCTGTTTCACTTTGCACTGGCTTGAGAAAAAGCCCCCACATAACAGACCATTTCTGAGATTCCCAAGAGCTATACTTTCCAGGAGTTATACTTCTTTGATACCAAAACCAGCGTCGCACCTCCCAACGGAAAGGCCTGTCAGTCTGACTAGTCTAGAGGCCACGTTACCTTCTCTCTTTTGTGCTAAGTGGTGACAGTGACTGTTTATCTCCCTTTTCAAGTTGTTCTCTAATATTTTATTTCAAATTCCTCCAAACAAAACAACTTGCAGCTGCAAGTCATGCTAGCTTTCTGGTTCACTGCCTACTTGGGCATAAATAACCAGTACACTGGCTCCTACTTTAACTACCACTAGGCCTGGCACAGTTCCAGGCTCTTTGGGTACTGAACCTTGTGGAGTCCATAAAGTTAATTTTCCGGACAAACTTGGTATAACCTGGTATGAACTTCAGACGATGCAGCTGTGGGGAAATTCACACTGACTTTCTCACTTCATTTCAAAATTTTTTTTTAATTGTCAAAAAGAAACGTTCATGAACATAGACCATATTCTTTCTGGGTCAGAAAACAAAATAAAACATTTCAAAGAATTTAAGTCATATAAACTGAGTTCTCTGAAAATAATGGAATTAAGCTAGAAATCATTAACAGAAAGCTATCTTTAAAAATCACCAAATAGTTGGAAATTAACACACTACAAAAATAACCCATGAGTCAAAAAGGAAGTCACAAGGAAAATATTTTTGGGCCAGGCACGGTGGCTCATGTCTATAATCCCAGCACTTCGGGAGGCCAAGGCAGGAGGATCATTTGAGGTCAGGAGTTCGAGACCAGCCTGGCCGACATGATGAAACCCTGTCCGTACTAAAAATACAAAAATTAGCTGGGCATGGTGTTGCGTACCTGTAGTTCCAGCTACTTGGGAGGCTGAGGTGGGAGAATCGCTTGAACCGGGGAGGCGGAGGTTGCCGTGAGCCGAGATCGCGCTATTGCACTCTAGCCTGGGTGACAGAGTGAG
Organism: Hylobates moloch; assembly: GCF_009828535.3. NCBI lineage: Eukaryota > Metazoa > Chordata > Mammalia > Primates > Hylobatidae > Hylobates > Hylobates moloch. The sequence continues at coordinate 55,279,356 of NW_026652291.1, forward strand.
ACTCCATCTCAAAAAAAAAAAAAAAAAAAGAAAAGAAAATATTTTGAACTGAATGAAAATGATGATACAACATATCAAGATTTCTGTGATGTATTTAAAGTGGTGCTTACAGGAAAAATTATGGCACTAAAGGCTTATATTAGAAGGCGGGGTGCAGTGGCTCATGTCTGTAATCCCAGCACTTTGGGAGGCTGAGGCAGGCAGATTATCTGAGCTCAGTAGTTGGGAGACCAGCCTAGGCAATATGGTGAAACCCTGTCTCTACAAAAAACACAAAAACTAGCCAGGTGTGGTGGCACACTGGGAGGCTGAGGCAAGAGGATCGCCTGAGCCTGGGAGGCAGAGGTTGCAGTGAGCCGACATTGCACCACTGAACTCCAGCCTGGGTGACAGAGCAAGACTGTCTAAAAAAAAAAAACAAAAAAAAAGGCTTACATTAGAAAAGAAAACAGGTGAGTCATGGTGGCTCATGCCTATAATAATCTCAGCACCCTGGGAGGCCGAGACGGGAAGATTGCTTGAGGCAGGAGTTTGAGACCAGCCTGGGCAACATAGGGATACCCCCATCTCTACAAAAAAGTTAAAAAATTAGCTGAGTGGAGTGGTGTGAGCCTGTAGTTCTAGCTACAGGAGAGCCTGAACTCAAGAGTTTAAGGTTGCTGTGATTAGGCCACTGCACTCCAGCCTGGGCAACAGAGTGAGACCTCTACACACACACACACACACACACACACACCCCCACACGAAGATCTAAAAATCAATGATTTAAGCTTACATCTTAAAAACAAACAAACAAAAAAAACAAAAACAACCTAGAAAAAGTATCTAGGCCAGATGCAGTGGCTCACACCTGTAATCCTGGCACTTTGGGAGGCCAAGGTGGGTAGATCACCTGAGGTCAGGAGTTTCCGACCAGCCTGGCCAACATGGTGAAACCCCTTCTCTACTAAAAAATACAAAAATTAGCCGGGTGTGGTGGCGCACGCTGTAATCCCAGCTACCCGGGAGGCTAGGGCAGGAGAATTGCTGGAATCCTGGAGGTGGAGGCTGCAGTGAGCCAAGATCTTGATCTTGGGACTGCACTCCAGCCTGGGCGACAGAAGGAGACTCCATTTCAAAAAAAAAAAAAAGTAAAGCTAAAAGCAAGCAAGCAGAAGGAAGAAAATAATAAAGAGATGAAATTAATAAAATTGAAAAACATAAACAATAGAGGAAATCAATTAAATGAAACGTTTGGGTTTCCTTAAAAGATCCATAAAATTGATAGGCCTTAGCCAAACTGGTTAGGAAAAAGGAGACAAAATTTACCAGTATCAAGAATAAAATCTAGAACACTACTATAGATCTTACAGACATTAAAATAATAATAATGTAATATTATTAAATTGAACAACTTAATGCCTATAAATTTAATTCTTTAGGTGGAACAGACACCTTGAAAGACACAAACTACCAAAGCTTTCTCAAGAAGAAGTAGACATCTTGAATATTTTATTTTAAAAATGGGATTTGTAATTAAAACAACTTCAACAAAGAAAACTCTAGATCTAAGTGGCTTTACTGGCAAATTCTTCCAAATGCCAGGCACAGTGGCTCACACCTACAATCCCAGCACTTTGGGAGGCCAAGGCGGGCAGATCATCTGAGGTCAGGAGTTTGAGACCAGCCTGGCCAACGTGGTGAAACCTCGTCTCTACTAAAAATACAAAAAAAATATATATATATATATCGATATATATTTTTATATATATATAAAATATATATATATTTCCGGGAGTGATGACATGTGCCTGTAATCTCAGCTACCTGGGTGTCAAGGCAGGAAAATCGCTTGAACCCGGGAGGCAGAGGTTGCAGTGAGCCAAGATCGCGCCACTGCACTCCAGCCTGGATGACAGAGCAAGACTGTCTCAAAAAAAAAAAAAAAAAAAATTTTCTTTCAAACATTTAAAGAATTAATAATACCAATTTAATGTAAACATCTCTAGAAAATAAAAGGGAAGAGAAGCACTTCCCAATTCATTTTCTGAGATCAGCATTATCCTGATGCCAAAATTAGCAGATATTACAAGAAAAATATACATCAATATCTCTCAAAACATGAATGTAAAAATTTCCAATAAAATATTACTGATCAAATCCAGCAATATATTAAAATGATAAAATCATAAATAAGTTGGGTTTATCCCAGGAACAAAAGGTTGGTTCAACATCTAAAAATCAATGTAATTCACTGTATCAACAGACTACATAAAAACAATTAGGTGGTGCACACCTATAATTCTAGCTACTCAGGCCTGGCAGAAGTGGGAGGATTGCTTACGCCCAGGAGTTCAAGGGTACAGTGAGCAGTGATAACACTACTGCACTCCAGCCTGGGTGACAGAGCGAGACTCCCTCTCAATTAAAAAAAAAAAAGAAAGAAAAAGGAAAAGTAAATGATCACCTCTAGATGAAGAAATGCATTTGATAAAATTCAACATCCATTCATAATTTTAAAAAGCAAACAAAAACACTAAGCAAACTAGGAATGAAAGTGAACTTTCTCAGCCTCCTATTAATAAAAGGCTTCTGTGTTAGATACATATGGTTGCATAACAAATTACCCCAAAACATAACAGCAAAACATATTTCAGTTTCTAGAGGTCAGGAACCCAGGTATGGCTTTAGCTGGGTGCCCCTGGCTCAAGGTCTCTCACAAGATTGAACTTACATTGTCATCTGGGGCTACAATCTCATCTGAAAGCTCACTGGAGTTGGGTTGGTAGGGGAGATCCTCTATCCTCAAAAGGCTACATACGGTCTGATTCCACTTTCACGACATTCTGGAAATGGCAAAACTATAGAGACAGAACACAGATCAATGGTTGCCATTTGCAAACAATTTCTGTTCACAGACCACTTCTAGGCCATCCTTGTACTGGATTTCCAGGGCAGCCACCAGCCCTCTCTCCTCAGCTCCAGGCTCCTTTCTGAACCCTTCCTGGGTTTACATTTAGTAGCATGCTGCTTGACACGGGATTGGCCCCTGTTTCATAGACACTGTGTTAATTTTCTTTCCTCGGGTACTGCTTCCAGGGCAACTACCCGCATTGATGCTGGCACTGGGAACGGGACGGATGATAAAGTGTGAGGCAGGCTGCCCAGTGGCAACTGACATGATTTCATCATTTCCCCAGGTCCATCCGCTTCCCGCCAGTGTGCTCAGATTTGAGTAATAGGAGTCCGTTGGGAGAAGGATGGGGGAAAGGAACCGAAAACAATTAAGGCAAGCTCTGTAAGCTTCCACCTCCGACACCAGAAAAGTCCCACAGCAGAAGACTGCAGTGGAACCTTCCCTGCTGTAGAGGAAAGTGCTGATTTTAACCAATTTCTGCGGTCACGCCTTCCTCTTCTTTCCTTTCTCTCTCTCATTCATTCACTGACGCCGCAGCACTGATCAGCACAGACACAGATGTCTCCAAGGGACCAAAGGGAATAACCGCGGTTCTGAGGTGCAGGGAAATATGGATCGCTCAGGAGGGGCTCCTAGCGCAGGCGTCTTCCCCCGTAGACGCGGTTACAGCTGCGCTTTGCTCGGCCTGCGGAAGTTTGCAAATCTAGCAAGTCTGCTCTCCCGGCAGCAGGACTCGGCCCGCGGTCAGAACAGCTCCCGTGAACGGAGGGCGGCCCTCCGGGGTCCTTCCCTGGAGCCGGGACGGCGGCCGAGCTGGGCCGGGCCGGGGGTGGGAAGCTGGGGCGCGGCGGCCCTGCCCAGGCAGACCCGGCGCGGGGGCCGGTTTCCATAGGGATCGCGGGCCGGGCCACGCCGAGCCGAGCTGGGCGGAAGAAGGCGAGGCGGAAGCCAGGACCGGCCCAGACCGCCGCGGCGCCGTGAGTCCCGGGCGGGCAAGGAGGCGCGGGCCGTCCCGGGCCAACACGTGGCACCGCTCCATGCTGCGTGGCGCGGCTGGGGTGCACGTCCGGGCGCGGGAGGGTTTTCCCGGTCCCGGGGCGCGGAGCGCGGGGTGGTCTCCTGCGGCCGAGCCTCGCCGCCGCCTCCGCGGGGAGCCGGGAGGTGTCTTCTTGCCGCAGGGAAATGAGACCCGAAATTAGAACCGGGGAAGCCCTTAGCCCTCCCCGTGCTCCAGCCAGCTCAGGTGTCTTAGATCGGATGAACGATAACGTTAAAAAGATAGATTATCTTACAGCTCGGCTCGTTTTAGGATGGCAAGTTACATTTTAACTTACAGGGTATTTAACGGGCGATTAAAATCGGGTTACTGGAGGCAGCTAACGCTAGGCTGTTACTCCTGATCGCGTTGCCATTGCCGACACGGGTCCACTCTTCATTCCTTAACATGTGCTGTTCTGTTCTAGGACCGTGACAAACACTCATCCTTGGGTGGGGCTCTAGTGCAGTCCGTTGGTGCCGATATTTTATAAGCGACGTTTTCAAACTATGTGAAGATCCTTTCTTTCCTTTTCTTTTCTTTTTTTTTTTGAGACGGAGTCTCCCTCTGTCGCCCGGGCTGGAGTGCAGTGGCGCGATCTCGGCTCACTGCAACCTGCGCCTCCCAGGTTCACGCTATTCTCCTGCCTCAGTCTCTTGAGTAGCTGGGACTACGGGCGCCCATCACCACACCCGGCTAATTTTTTGTATCTTTAGTAGAGACGGGGTTTCACTATGTTGGCCAGACTGGTCTCGAACTCCTGACCTCAGGCGATCCGCCCACCTCAGCCTCCCAAAGTGCTGGGATTACAGGCGTGAGCTACCACTCTCAGCTGAAGATCCATTTTAAGAAGATTTATTCCTCTATGATGGAGAAGTATGAAAAAATTGGGAAAATTGGAGAAGGATCCTATGGAGTTGTTTTCAAATGTAGAAACAGGGACACGGGTCAGATTGTGGCCATCAAGAAGTTTCTGGAATCAGAAGACGACCCTGTCATAAAGAAAATCGCCTTTCGGGAAATCCGAATGCTCAAGGTAATTGATTCACTTTTCCTTTTTTCTTTTTCGAGACAGGGTCTCACTCTGTCTCCCAGGCTGGAGTGCAGCGATGTGATCATAGCTCACTGCAGCCTGGAACTCCTGGGCTCAAGCCATCCTTCTGCCTCAGCCTCCTGGTAGCTGGGATTACAAGTTCTAGCCACTGCTCCGGGATCCACTTTTTCTTTAAAGTGAATTTTTAGGGATGAAAGAAATAAAGTGAGTCATGTTATGTTAAAAGAATGTCATGGGACATGGTTATATCTTACTTCATAGCCTTTTGACTTCAGTGACACAAATGGGATATCTGTGCACAAGTCACTAATTATATAATGAACTAGAAAGAGACAAAAGTGCCAGGTTAGCTGGCATTCACTTTTAGAGATGCTGTGGGATATTTTATTTTTCTTCCCAATAGTTTCTCTCCCACCTGTAGACCTGGGTTTTCAAGGACCATCATAATTTGATAGTATAGGAATGTAAGACAATTCAATTTTGCTGGCATTGTTGATTTTTAAACTTCTAAGGTATTTCCTATTGGTATACTCGGTCTATTAAGAGAATTAATCATTTACCTGTTTTCAAACTGCTAGGAAGCTCACAGGTTCTCATTACACCTCATATGTATTTACTGCTGAGCATCATCATGTCCCATTTCTAAAAAGAAGCATTCTTCTTAAAGAAGTGAAATGATCACTTTCTAATTTTTTTAACGTTTTTTAGAGATGGGATCTCGCTCTGTTGGCCAGGCTGGTCTCGAGCTGCTGGCCTCAAGCAATCCTCCCACCTTGGCCTCCTAAAGTGCTGGGATTACAGGCATGATCCATCGAGCCTGGCCTGATCACTTTTCAAATGTTTATTAGTTAACGCTAAAAATAACATGATATCAGAGGGGGGAAAGGTATTTATTACAAGCTGAAAGTGTGTTTTCCTCTAATGGAGAGACTGCTTTACAGAACTTCTGTGAAGGTGAAATCCAAATCGCAATGTGAAAGGTGACGTGTAATGAATATGGTGGAGGTCAACTTTGTTTCAGTTATGGCCTCTCTGTTCTGACCTGTATAACTAACTGCATGACAAGAGAAGAGCTACTTGGTGAGAGACAGATGAATGAAACTTCCAGGGGATTAACTATTATTCTTGCTTCTCCATTTTCTCCAGATCACTCTACAAATCTTGTGCCCATGGATAAGAGCGTGGGGTCACTTCTAGATAAGGAACCTAAATGGAAAGTAGCAAGCTTTGGATAAATTGAAATGGGTGGGTAACAGGGCAACTTCTCTATTTAGGTTTGGAATGTTCTTAACCAACAGGATATTATCTATTGAGAGGAGATGCTTCCAAAGTCCCCCAGGGGAGTGCTCCCATAGGCAGGGGTGAGACCTGCAGTGTTTTGACCATCCCCCTGTGCGGGTCACTCTACCCTTACCCTCTCTGTACACAGGGAGAGGCTGTTGGGCATTTTCACTTCCTCAGGCTTTCCCAGGGGAGAAGGTGATCATTACATTTCAAAGGGTTCTTTTACCTGAAAGAAAATCTGTTTCTTGCAGAAAGATACTCTTTTTCTGATTCTGAAGATTACTTTTGTGAATGCTCCTTTCAAATCTCTCACTACACTTTATCAGTACTACATTAACAGTGATAGCTCCCCAAATTAATTGAGTTCTTCCGGGATGGAGACCTTGCCTCTGTAGCTTGTATCCCCAAAGCACACTAGTTGGCACATCTAGGCCTCCAAAAAATGTTATTGTTGGATTGGAAAAAAAAGTTAACAGAATAAACTCTTAAAAAAGGTGGATGTTGCCAATAAATTGGGAAGTCAAATGTGTTCTCCTAACTGAATATTGATATCCTCCAAAGGATGGGGTCGTGTGCACATGAGCCTGATTTCAAAGCATGCAGCACCCCACTCTCCAGATTAAGTGCACAGATGTAGACACCACTGATCTCTATGAAGTGGTGGGACTAGATTATAGGTAGAGTCTGTTCTTTAAAGCTGTAACTTTTCACAGTTGTGTGATATTCCTAACACATAATACGTACTAGGCTGGGCATGGTGGTGCATGCCTGTGGTCCTAGCTACTAAGGAAGGAGGCCAAGGCAAGAGGATGGCTTAAGCCCAGCATTTGAAGGCTATGGTGAGCTATGATTAGGCCACTGTACTCTAGCCTAGGTGACAGAGTGAGACCCTGTCTCTTATAAAATAAAGTTACTTAACAAATATTTGCTGAGTAGGTGAATTAAGGGTATGGTAAATGAACATTTTATTTTCTCCATTTATGGATTCAGTAAATACTCATAGAGCCCCAGTTGTGCCCAAAACGATGTTTATGCAAAGTCGTACACCCTGTCTTGCAGAAGCTCAGCTCTTGGAAGGGAGGTAAGATGAATTGCCCTTTGGCTCTCACCCCTTATAGACTGGGTTCCCAGTGAGCAGGGCATGTGTACCCTTGCCTGGTAAGAACTCTTTAGGTGCTTGTTGAATGGTGAAAATAAAGTGATTGGAGGCATGTTTGAGCTGAACTTTGAAACGTTTAGGGAAACGTGGAATGAGAGATAAGGCATTCCAGGCAGACACTCTATCCTAGGAAAAGGTGCGTAAGTAGAAAGCACCCTATATTGAGGGAACACAGGTAATAACCCAGTGTCTTAGCCAAGATGCCCAGTGGGTGCTAACAGGCCAGGGAGAGAAGGAAGGGGGAAGCCAGGGTCCAGCAGGATCAGATCATATTCTAGATTTCTTCTGAAAGAAGAGCACATAGGAATCTAATGATTGGATGAGAAATCAAGAACAATTTCAAGGTTTTTGACTGATTGGCTGGAAGAATGAAGAGATCGTTCACTGTGATAGACAGACCCAGGTTCAAATTTGGGGGAAAGGAAATAAAGAGCTCTGTTTTGGACAGGTTAAGTTTGAGCTGTGAACCCAAGGAGACTTGTAAAGTAGGCAGTTGACTGCACAAGTCTGGCATTCAGGGGAAGTCCAGGTTGGAGACAGATAAAGTTGGGGGACATAAGCATATCGATGGTATTTAAAGCTGTGGGACCAGAGGAGATCACCACATGGGATGGAGGAACCGGTACTGAAGGTGGAAGCTTGGTGTACCCAGCCTTTGGGGGTCAGGAAGATGAAAAGGAACCACCAAGGGAGGCAAGAAGAGGCGATCTGCATGGTCGGAAAACCCATAGAACAATGTTCTTTCATGATGATGATGATGATGATGATGATGATGATTATTATTATTTTGAGACAGTCTCACTCTGCCACCCAGGCTGGAGTGCAGTGGTACAATCTCGGCTCACTGCAACCTCCGCCTCCTAGGTTCAAGAGATTCTCCTGCCTCAGCCTCCCAAGTAGCTGGGATGAGAGGTGCCTGTCACCACACCTGGCTAATTTTTGTATTTTTAGTAGAGATGGGGTTTCACCATGTTGGTCAGGCTGGTCTTGAACTCCTGACCTCAAATGATCTGCCCACCTTGGCCTCTGAAAGTGCTAGGATTATGGGTGTGAGCCACTGCGCCCGGCCACAGTGTTCTTAAAAGCTTAGTGAAGAAGATGGTTCAAAAGTGACGGGATGCTCTGTGGTGTCAAAGGTCTCCATTAGTAGATTTAGGATTAGCCATTGGCTTTGATCATGTGAGGGTCTTTGGCGACCTTGACAAGAGCTGTGTGAGTGGAGAGGCAGGAATGAAGCTTTCATCAGCATGGGATTAAGAGAGACAAGAGGAACAAAGTGGAGATAGTGATATGGGCAACTGTTTTGAAGAGTTTTATTATAAAAGGAAGACAAAAATGGGGCAGAGGTGTTCGTAAAGATGTGGGCTGAAGAAAGGTTTTTTTGTGGTGGTTGTTTTTAATATACAAGTGAGAAGTACCTTTGTATGCTAATTGTATAAATAAATCCAGTAGAGAAAAAACTTGGTGTTGGAGGAGGGAGAGAATTGCTGGACCCATGACCTTGAGTTACTGACCTGAACCATACCAAACATAAATATCATTGCATTAAAAAAGGCAATTTAGGCCAGGCACGGTGGCTCACGCCTGTAATCCCAGCACTTTGGGAGGCCGAGACGGGCGGATCAACTGAGGTCAGCAGCTTGAGGCCAACATGGCCACCATGGTGAAACCCCGTCTGTATTAAAAATACAAAAACAAGCCAAGCGTGGTGCCAGGCCCCTGTAATCCCAGGTACTCCGGAGTCTGCGACAGGAGAATCGCTTGAACCCGGGAGGCAGAGGCTCCAGTGAACCGAGATCGTGCCCCTGTGCTCCAGCCTGGGCGACAGAGCAAGACTACTAGATTCTTTACATACACGCTCCTTAATCTTTCTGTAACAGGATCCACAGCTGGCTCCAAGCTATGGGGTGGAACTTCTTCCACCAGGGTATTCACCGTCTTCTGATTTGCATATGACACATGGACCCTACATGAATTCAACTTCCCATAACTCAGGTTTAAACATATTAAGGATTTATTGGATGAGTGGTAGGGTGGTCATAGCAGAAGTCAGACTACAGAGAGAGACAAGGTAACTGAAAGAAAATCACCTTAAATCAAGAAGTCAAGAGCTGGGTGTGGTGGCTCATACCTGTAATCTCAGTATTTTGGGAGGCCAATGTGCGGATCTCTTGAGCCCAGGAGTTCAAGACCAGTGGGGGCAACGTGGTGAAACCCCATCTCTACAAAAAATAGAAAAATTAGCTCGGTGTGGTGGCATGCACCTGTAGTCCCAGCTACTCAGGAAGCTGAGGTGGGAGGATCACCTGAGTTCTGGGAGTCAAGGCTGCAGTGAGCTGTGATTTGCACCGCTACACTCCAGCCTGGGAAACAGAGTAAGACACTGTCTCAAAAAAAAAAAAAAAAAAAAAAAAAAACAAGAAGTCAGGCATGATGGGCTGGAGCATCACAGGCCCTGTGGTGGAAAGTGGGCAGTGGTTCTGCATAAAGCAGATGGATGCACTTGAATTCCACACAGCCTCTTAGGGGAATATCTGTGTGTCCGGCAAGGGGCAAGGAAAGGGCTATGTGGTTCAAAACAAATACAAACCATACAAATACAAAGTAATACAAACCAAAACCAAACAAAACAAATACAAACCTTACAAATACAAAGTAATACAACAGAATAATTGTATTACTAAGGCCCCAAGCCCCTATGCTGCTGAACCTTCTCTCTGTGGAATGAAAATGGTAGGAAGAGGAAAGAAAGAATTTGCACCTAGTGGAGTTGGAGGTCAAGGACAGGACAGTGTCACTGTGGGATCTCTGTGCAGACGTTCTACCTATGGCAGGTGGTATGGGGGCATTAAAATATATTAGACCAGCATTGGTCAAGGGCTGAAAGCAGCAGCTGGCACATTGTCTGTGACAGGTATCCCTCCAGAAAACAAGAAAAACAAGAGAGACAAAGAGAAGAAATCATCTACTACTATGTGGCAGGTAGGGGCAAGGGACCTAGTAAATTTGGACAAACTGCCAAGTATCGTTGTTACCTAGGATGCACAAATTACACTAATAACCTTAGAAGGTAGATATTGTTACACTAATAACAACCTTAGAAGGTAGATATTGTTATCCCATTTTACAAATGGATTCAGTATGGTTAATGATTTGCCAAGGCCTCCTGGTCAGTAAGCTGGAATGCAGACACAGTTCTCTTTGTCCCCAAGTTCATGCCATGTGGTATGCCCATACCAGAATCAGCCATCACTTTATACCAAACACCATACTCTGAAGTCTCCCAATGACTGGTCCTCAGAATTTATACTGCCCGTTCTCCAGCAAGGCCTTAGCTGTGAGATTTGTGGCTTCTGTGGAGGCCTGAGTGCAGATTCTAGCTGGAGCAGCTGTGCTTTCCATATCTCATTCCATAACCCTGTGGACTATTTTAGAAGGCTAAAATAGCCTTCTAAACCTTTGTACAAACCTTTGTAGGTTTGCCACCTACAAAGATGAGAATAAGTGTGAGGGGAAATGTCCATTTGAAAATTAATTATAAATATCACAACGTAATGCAGAGATTCATAATGAGAACAAGGTCACTCCTAAAGGGTGAAAATTGGTTCTTGGCAGGTAGCAAAAAAATCTAACTTTTTTATTGTTTAAAGCACAGATATACATATGGTTCATATACAGATATATAGTATATTTGTGATATTAAAATTTCATTGGTAAGTGATTAGAAAAATTCTGTAAAATGACTCTTTGAGGGAGAGAAATGAAAAAAGGTGCATAAGGTGTGGGCGAGTAGGACTGTTGAGTGTATCCTAGGTGCCAGAAGCAGGCTCTCATTTGATTTTAATTCATCATGAATAGTAGTAACCTGCAGAATGTCCAGAGCATCCCTTTTTTCCCTGCTGTCCCCTTTCATCAGTAGCCTTCTAGAAGGGACAGGGGCTGGGTGACTGCATGGGGACAGGAGCTACAGTTAGGGACTTCAGTTTTCTTTTCTTTTCTCTTTTTTTTTTTTTTTTTTTTTTTGGAGACAGTCTCACTCTGCTGCCCAGGCTGGAGTGCAATAGCGTAATCTCAGCTCACTGCAACCTCTGCCTCCTGGGTTCAAGCGATTATCCTGCCTTAGCCTCCCCCAGTAGATAGGACTACAGGGGCGTGCCACCACACCCAGCTAATTTTTGTATTTTTAGTAGAGACAGAGTTTCACTGTGTTGGCCAGGCTGGTCTCAAACTCCTGATCTCGTGATCCGCCTCCCTCAGCCTCCCAAAGTACTGGGATTACAGGCATGAGCCACCACACCCAGCTATGGAACTTCAGTTTCTGATCATGCTCGAAGCTGTGGAGTTACCTTGGGCAAGCTCTGGTGCTTCCTGGAGCCTGGCGCACCTTATCGCTATGATTTATGTCCCTGTTTGGCATTGCTTTGCTGATTTTTTGCTGAGGAGAGCAGAGGGCTCTTGGGCCAAACATCTAACAGCGGTCAAGCAGCCTCAAGGATGCAAGGGCAGAGAAAGTAGAGGGTCAAAGGGAGTAGTAGCATAGAAGAGGAAAGCACAGACAGAAAGGCAGAAGGTAGGATTTTAACATAGTGCTGCAGCCAACGGCCAACGGAGGCGCTGGAGGCAAAGCTCTTCACACAGTCCCCTAAGGGGCTCACTATATTCAAAGAGCGGACCAGAAGTCCTGCTGGGCACATTACCATCATGGTGACAGGCACATGCTTTAAGAAGTAGGACTGTCAAGGTTGCCTGTTATCCAAAGCATTTCTTAAGTGCTTAACTGAATGTGCTCTGTGCCAGGGCCACATCCACTAAATGCTAAGAGTACCATGTAAATGCTCCCTAGCATTAGAATCTAATTAGAACTTTCACAGTTGGAAGGGCTTCTGCTCCTCAAATGTCAGTTGAAGGAGTGTTTCCTCACTCAATAAAAACCTCAGCCAGCTGCAGTGGCTCATGCCTGTGATCCCAGCACTTTGGAAGGCTGAGGCAGGTGGATCACAAGGTCAGGAGTTTGAGACCAGCCTGGCCAACATCCCCGTCTCTACTAAAGATACAAAAAATTAGCCAGGTGTGGTGGCAGGCGCCTATAACCACAGCTACTCGGGAGGCTGAGGCAGGAGAATTGCTTGAACTCGGGAGGTGGAGGTTGCGGTGAGTCGAGATAGAGCCATTGTGCTCCAGCCTGGGCGACAGGGCAAGACTCTGTCTCAAACAAAACAAAACAAACAAACACCTCAGTGGAAAATCCTGTCACATCTTTAAGAATTTCATCCTGCTGTTGCTAATAGGGGTCATTCTAGGCTCCCTGTCTTTAAACTGTTTAATTGGCTTGTTGAGGTAGATTAATAACATATGTCTATTAATTGTTTTGGCTGAGTTCAGCATTTTCTGTTATGGATTATGGATTAACAAACCCAAATGTCTGTGGAATCACACTGTTAACATAAATGAGGGAAGCAACCTGAATATAGGGCAAGATGGAGAGGTGGAGACTGGGGCAAACTGGGGTCCTCATGTCTGATCTAAAGTGGACAGCTACTGCTCAGTGCCACAGACTGCAAGCGTAAGGTGCTGGGTTTCAGTCTTTTTTTTTTTTGGGATGGAGTCTTGGTCTTGTCACCCAGGCTGGAGTGTAATGATGTGATCTGGGCTCACTGCAACCTCTGCCTCCCAGGCTCAAGCGATTCTCCTACCTCAGTCTCCTGAGTAGCTGGGATTACAGGCACCCACTACCACGCCTAACTAATTTCTTGTATTTTTAGTAGAGATGGGGTTTCACCATGTTGGACAGGCTGGTTGTGAACTCCTGACTTCAGGTGATCCACCTGCCTCGGCCTCCCAAAGTGTTGGGATTACAGGCATGAGCCACCGCATCAGGCCCACCGCCCCCCGATTTTTTTTTAAGACAGGGTCTCACTCTGTTGCCCAGGCTGGAGTGCAGTGGGGCAATGATGGCTCACCGCAGCTTCAATCTCCAGGGCTCAGGTGATCCTCCCCGCTCAGCCTCCTGAATAGCTGGGACTATAGGCATGCATCACCACACCAGGCTAATTCTTTGTATTTTTTTTTTTTTTTTTTGAGACGGAGTCTCGCTCTGTCTTCCGGGCTGGAATACAGTGGCGTGATCTTGGCTCACTGCAACCTCCACCTCCCAGATTCAAGTGATTCTCCTGCCTCAGTCTCTCGAGTAGCTGGGATTATAGGTGCATGCCACCACACCTGGCTGGTTTTTGTGTTTTTAGTAGAGATGGCCGGGCTGGTCTCAAACTCCTAACCTCGGCCTCCCAAAGTGCTGGGATTATGGACATGAGCCACTGCGCCCAGCCAATTCTTTGTATTCTTTGTAGAGATGGGGTTTCTCCATGTTGCCCAGGCTGGTCTCAAACTCCTGTGCTCAAGCAATCCTCCTGCCTCGGTCTCCCAAGGTGCTGGGTTTACAGGCATGACCCCCCCATGTCCAGCCAGAGTCTTTTTTAAAAAGCCAGAAATCAGAATTTTATGTAAAGTGTCCTGGGATTTTTCCTACAACCTTTTATTCTGAGAAAAAAATCAAAATATACAGAAGTGGAGAGAATAGTGCAATAAATACATGCATACCCTTAGCTAGATTAGTTCATCAACTATTAGAATTTTGCTGCATTTCCTTTCTGTCTTTTTTCATTCTTTTTAGCGACAGAGTCTCATTCTGTTGCCCAGGCTGCAGTGCAGTGGCACAGTCATGGCTCACTGTATTCTTGAAATCCTGGGCTCAAGTGATCCTTCTGCCTCAGCCTCCTGAGTTGCTGGTATTACAGGCGTGTGAGCCATAGTTCCTGGCTAATTTATTTATTTTTTGTAGAGATAGGATTTTACTATGTTGCCCGGGCTGGTCTCAAACTCCCAGCCTCAAGCAATCCTCCCACCTCAGCCTGCCAAAGCCCTAGGATTACATGTATGAGCCATTGTGCCTGCACTTCCTTTATCCCTGTTTCTGCCTCTCTCTCTCTCTCTTTGTTTCTCCCTCTCTCACACATACTTTTTTGGCTGAGCCATCTACCTAAATATTTAGCATAATCTCCTGAAACAAAGATGTTCTTCTGTATAATCACATTATGATTTCCATACTCAATAAATTTATCATTGACTCAATACTATTATCTAATATATAGTCTATGTTCAAATTTCTCATATTGTTCTAATAATGGTTATATAACTATATATATAATGAAATAACTATATATATAAATGCGTATAGTTGTTTTTAAATCCAGGATCTATTCAGTGACTGTACATTGCTATGACTTTTGTTTGTTTGTTTGTTTTGTTTTTTTGAGACAGAGTCTTGCTCTGTTGCCTAGGTTGGAGTGCAGTGGCGCAATCTCAACTCACTGCAACCTCCACCCCTTGGGCTCAAGTGATTCTCCTGCTTCAGCCTCCCAAGTAGCTGGGATTACAGGCACCTGCCACCACGCCCGGCTAATTTTTGTATTTTTAGTAGAGATGGGGTTTCACCATCTTGGCCGGGCTGGTCTTGAACTCCTGACCTTGTGATCCAACCGTCTTGGCCTCCCAAAGTGCTGGGATTACAGGTGTGACCCACCACGCCCGGCCCATTGCCATGACTCTTTAGTCTCCTTTAATCTGAAAGGGTTTTCCACCTTCTTTATTCTCTTATTTCATCTTTTATGAAACTGACATTTTTGAAAAGCCCAGGCCATCTGTTTTGAGGAATGTGCCTCGACTTAGACTAATCGTTGGCTGTTTCCAAATGATTTGATACAGGTTAAATGTTTTCAGTAAGAACACTGCATGCGTGAAACTGTGTTCTTCACACTAGCTCCCATCAGGAAGTGTATGATGTCATTTTTGTCCCCTAATTGGTGCTATCAGTTTTAATTCCTTAGTTAAGATGGGTCTGCCATATGTCTCAATTGTAAAAATGATTTTCTCCTTTATAATTAATAATCTGTGGGGTGATATTTTGAAACTGTGACGACCTTGTTCCCCAACGACTTTCACCCAGTGGTTCTTTTTTTTTTTTTTTTTTTTTTTTTTTTTTTTTTGAGATAGAGTCTTGCTCTGTCACCCAAGCTCAGGCTCAAGTGCAGTGGTGCGATCTTGGCTCACTGTAACCTCCACCTCCTGGGTTGAAGCAATTCTCCTGCGTCAGTCTCCTGAGTGGCTGGAATTACAGGTGCCCGCCATCATGCCTGGCTAATTTTTGCATTTTTAGGAGAGACAGGATTTCATCATGGTGACCAAACTGGTTTCAAACTCTTGGCCTCAAGTGATCCACCCACCTCGGCTTCCTAAAGTGCTGGGATTACAGGTGTGAGCCAAGCCGCCGTAGTCGGCATCAACCAATGGTGATGTAAAAAAGTTATTGTAAAATAGTTATTTTTCTACAATTCTTTCTACACTCATTAGTTATCATTTTTCTGTTAAAAAAAAAAAAGATTTTCTTCCCCTCTCCCCCCACCTCTCCTTTTTGTATCACTGTGGATTCATGGATGTTTAAAAATTCAATGTTACACACCATCACTGTCAGTATTCTTTTTAACTCTGAATTGTCACACATTTGGCATTTGTGGCTCCTTCCATCTAACTCCTGTGTCCTGACAGATGTCCATCCTTCTTTGAGCACTTGTTTACTGTGTGGCACAGCCAAATGTCCCAGGCTCATCCTGCCCCAGCCCTGTATCAGCCATTTCCCCAGAGACCCCTGGTTCCTTTTAGTGAGAATGAAATCTCTTGACCTTAAAATGTTGACAAATAATTTTTTAAGATTTTAAACATCATTCCGGCCAAATAAAACACATCTGCAGATGATGTTTGCCACATAAGCTGCCAGTTTGGGGCCTTAGGGATTGGACAGTTTTCATTCTCTGCAGATGTTCTCATAAGAGACTCACAGAGATTTGGCCCATTGATGTTCATTACTAATGTATAGATAGATGCTGGGAGTTTATGTAAACTGGTTGTCAGTAGCATAGGAGACAAAACAGAGCATTCCCTTGCCCACAATGATAGAAACCAAACAATCCTCTTATCATTATCTCTCCCTATTTGTTCAACAAGTGGGGACCTGTTTAATTTTGTTTTTACAAGATAGTATACTAACTGCAAATAGTAACAGCCTGTTTTGTTTGTTTATTAGAAGATTTTTGGTTTAGCTCTTGATGTGTTTATCTAGAAAGATTATATTCCTGCTGTGTAGTGAACTCCTAAGTGATAAAGCTGCCACACAAATATTTTCAGAACAACAGAAGCAGAAACCAACAAGCTGGCTCGTTACCTTCTTAAAGACTCCCAGTTTGCAAGGAGATTAAGCACATACCACCATCTGTCAGTGTTCTGCTGCCACTACACACACCCTGCCACACACTGTAGACTCTAGAAAACAAAATGTCACAGAGCAGGAGGAGGCAGGGTAAGTGATTTTTGTAATTCACATTGATAAAAGACATAATTTATGCTATCGCTTTTTTGCCACTTAAATTATTTTTATTTCTAACCTGTAAAATTTCTAGGTGGACAGCATTTTTTGTTGTTGTTGTTGTTTTTTTTTTGAGACAGTCTCACTGTTGCTCAGGCTGGAGTGCAGTGGCACAATCTCAGCTCACTGCAACCTCCTCCTACCCCCAGGTTCAATTGATTCTCCTGCCTCAGCCTCCTGAGTAGCTAGGATTACAGGCAAACATCACCATGTCCAGCTAATTTTTGTATTTTTAGTGGAGGTAGGGTTTCACCATATTGGCCTGGCTGGTCTCGAACTCCTGACCTCAACTGATCCACCCGCCTTGGCCTCCCAAAGTGCTGAGATGATAGGCATGAGCCGCCACACCCAGCCGACAGTGTGTATTACATATCGTTATTATAAGACTCCAAACCGGCCGTACACGGTGGCTCACACCTGTAATCCCAGCACTTTGGGAGGCCGAGGCGGGTGGATCATGAGGTCAGATCGAGACCATCCTGGCTAACACAGTGAAACCCCGTCTCTACTAAAAAATACAAAAAATTAGCCGGGCGTGGTGGCACACGCCTGTAGTCCCAGCTACTCTGGAGGCTGAGGCAGGAGAATGGCGTGAACCTGGGAGGCGGAGCTTGCAGTGAGTGGAGATCGTGCCACTGCACTCCAGCCTGGGTGACAGAGCGAGACTCCGTCTCAAAAAAAAAAAAAAAAAAAAAAAGACGGTAAACCACACTAAAAGGTAGTAATTATTGGCTGGGCATGGTGGCTTACGCTTGTAATCCTAACGCTTTGGGAGGCCAAAGCAGGCAAATCGCTTGAGCTCAAGAGTTCAAGACCAGCCTGGGCAACAAGTGAAACTTTGTCTCTACAAAAAATAAGAAAATTACCCAGGTGTGGTGGTGTGCACCAGTGGTCCCAGCTACTCAGGAGGCTGAGATGGGAGGATCACCTAAGCCTGGGAGGTCAAGGCTGCAGTGAGTGTAACTGAGTCACTGTACTCCCACCTGGGTGACAGAGTGAGACCCTGGCCAAAAACAAAAAAAGAGAGAGAGAGAGAAAGAGAGGAAGGAAGGGAGGGAGGGAGGGAAGGAAGGAAGGAAGGAAGGAAGGGAGGAAGGAAGGAAGGAAGGAGTAATTTTTATATGGAATGAATGGAAACATTCTTAAAGGGGCAAGGCTTGTGTCTTTCACTTTAAATTTTTGAAAAAAAAAATTTTTTTTTTTTTGAGATAGAGTCTTGCTCTGTTGCCCAGGCTGGAGTGCAATGGCACGATCTCAGCTCACTGCAAGCTCCGCCTCCCGGGTTCACGCAATTCCTACCTCAGCCTCCTGAGTAGCTGGGACTACAAGCGCCCGCTACCACGCCTAGCTAATTTTTTTGTATTTTTAGTAGAGACAGGGTTTCACCGCATTAGCCAGAATGGTCTCAATCTCCTGACCTCGTGATCCGCCCGCCTCGGCCTCCCAAAGTCCTGGGATTACAGGCGTCAGCCACCGCACCCGACCTTGAAAAATGTTTTAATCCACCTTTTTACTTGGCAGAATTGATGTTTTAGGCCACAAATTTCCTTTCAACAAGCATATTTTCTTGCTAATTATTAACTTTCTTTATTGCTTATTAACCTTAAAGTCCCTCTAGTAAAAATGCTCTTGGGTAAAATTGCCTGGTTGAAAATCTTTGAACTCCATCTATTTTTTTGTTGTTGCTGGAATAATGAAAGGTTAAGAATTTCTAAACTGGCCAGGCAGAGTGGCTCACTCCTGTGATTGCAGCGCTGTGGGAGGCTGAAGCAGAAGGATAGCTTGAGCCCAGGAGTTCCAGGCTGCAGTGAGCTATGATCACACCACTGCCCTTTAGCCAGGGTGACAGACTGAGACCCTTTCTCTAAACAAACAAACAAACAAACAAAAAACCACACAGAATTTCTAAACCAACAGATGTTATCAGCCACACATAAAAACCAATGAAATAATTGACTTATAACTATCACAGGGTTGCTGCATTAATTCTTGGCTGTGTCAGTGCCATTTTTCATTTTTGTCACAATTGTACTGTTCCTTCTCTCATAGTACTTTCCACGTACTGTGTTAGTCAGTAAAACAGGTCAAGCATCCACGGTGCACATCACTGGCCTGTGCTGGGTCTTGAGAGGAATCCAGAAGAGACCTGTGAGCCAGGTGTGAGGCTTCATTCTTCATACATGTAAGCTGAAGGAGAGGCAACAGGGCAGCAATACAGATGACTTGGGAAAAGGGGCTACCTCTTTGTCACTTGCTTGTTCACTCCAGACCTGCTCCAGCCTGATTCCAGATGTTTTCTTAGGACGGTGGTCAGTAGATCTCTATTATCCAGCTCACAGTGGGCAGCTTCGGGTTACTCAGTCACTTCATGTCCTACATTCATATGCTCACTCTACCAAGTCCCAATGACATGCCAGGAGCTGGACACATCTACACAACTGGGTATGCCAAGTCATGGCCTGAATAGTAGGGCAGCTTTGACCTGCTGTGCAAAGTTCCGTCTTGTCCTGGGTCCTACTCAGTGTTAGCAGCCTTCTAAATCACTTGGTAAATTAGGCAGAGCAGTGCCCAAGGGCAGTATATGCTGCCTCCAAAATCCAAAGAGACCCACCAGGAGCAATGCCCTTTTTTAAGTGGTAGGGGATACAAGGTGCAACAATTTGTCCTTTAAAGAGGATGCAGCTGGGCATGGTGGTGCCCACCTGTAGTCACAGCTATTTGGGAGGCTGAGGTGGGAGGATCACCTGAGCTCAGGAGTTGAAGGCTACAGAGAGCTATGATCATGCCACTGCACTCTAGCCTTGAGGATAGAACAAGGCTGTGTCTCAAAAAAAAAAAAAGGAAGTCACAGCATGCCCCAGGCCATTGGACTCCTAGAATATCACTTATATGCCATTCCCCAGAGGGTTTTCTTCCACTCTCTGGTACACACATATCTTAACTGGACATCCAGAGTACTTGCCATTTCTGTTCACCAGGAGATCCAGTTAACATGATGTCATCAATACAGTGGAGCAGCATGATATTCAGTGGAACGTCAAGACAGTTAAGGTCCTTGTGGATTATATGGGGACAGAGTGCAGGAGAGTTAACTTAGGCTTCAGGCAAGACAGTGAGTGTGAACTGCTGTCCATCCCACACAAGGTGAACTGCTTTTGATCTAACTTACTGACTGGAATTGGAAAGAATACATTCAAGTCAATAATTGCATTTCAAGTGCCAGAACCTGTGTATATCAGTTCCGGGAAAGATAACATATCTGGCCCAGCTGCTGCAATTGGAAGTACAGCTGGGTTGAGTTTATAGGAGTCTACCAGGCGAGTTGAGGGGGTTAGCATGGGCATCACCACCTCTGCATTCCTAAGTCTTTGATGGTGGTACTCATCACTCACTGCATTTTCTCCTGGGATGCAGTTTTGCTTTGGATTTACTATTTTGACCAGGGTTGTGTTGCAGGGAGGAAGAGCAGTTTCAGGAGCTTGTATTTGGCCCTTTCTGCCATATTGGCTCTTACTTCACAAGTCATAGAACCAATGTGAGGGTTTGCCGACTGCTAAGCATGCCTATCCCAATTTTGTACTTCTCAAGTGGAGGAAATGATCTCAAGAATGGACTCATGGACCTGTTAAGCCCGCTGTGAAACGGTAGCATTTGGGGTCCTTACATATCAGTGCCAGCTCAGACCTTGTAGCCACAGCCCTTGAAAAGTCTGAGTATTTTCCTTTCCCAGTTACTCTGGTAAATGGCCACAGATCCCTTTGAAAAGTGAGGAATATTCACAGTGGCATTGCAGGATCCTCCTTCAAGGTGACTCAGTCAGCAACACTTTGGACTGGAACTGGCTTAGATCTAGAAACTGGGCGAGGAGCTGCAGTTTTCCACTCTAGCAGTTGACACCAACCTTCTGCTTGCTCAGTTTCTTCTGGCAATGCAAGTCAGGTGACACACAAGCCAGCTGCCCTTCTATCTCACCTATAGGAACGCCATGGTGAGAGCCCATCCATGCATTATTAGCACAGATTTCTGTGAAATAAGGTGTTCTGGCTTGCTTGCCATTATGGTAATTTTATGTACCTTGCCACTGTAAGCTCCTGGTCTCTGCCACTCTGGAATCTTATCACTTTCATCAGAACCAGAAAGCCTAGTTCTGTGGTAGCATCTCCAGCCTACTGAGGACAAGCCTGTCTACCCCACCCGCAGAGGACAGTGGTGATGAGTTCTTGAACATGCCACTGGGCTCCTTTCTTCTCCTTACTGCTTTGGTGGAGGGAGTATCCTCTGGGCCTTCCAAGGAAACATAATCAGGCGGTACGTCCTGCAGTCCCACATCACAGATCCTTTCTAATATTTCCCCCTTCTTGAGTCCCCAGGACCCTTCCTCAATACTCTACCGAGGCACTTCCAGCATGTCTACCTTATCTACTAAAAGCCCAACTTCAAAGAGCTATGCCAGCAGCACATTTAAGACTGTCTTCTGTGCGTTGTGGCTCACACCTGTAATCTCAGCACTTTTGGAGACTGAGGTGGGCAGATCACTTGAGATGAGGAGTTTGTTACCAGCCTGGCCAACATGGCGAAACCCTGTCTCTACCAAAAATACAAAAATTAGCTGGGTGTAATGGTGTGCACCTGTAGTCCCAGCTACTCGGGTGGCTGAGGTGACAGAATCTCTTAAGCCCAGAAGGTGGAGGTTGCAGTGAGCTGAGATTGCACCACTACACTCCAGCCTGGGTGACAGAGTGAAACCCTGTCTCAAAAAAAAAAAAAAAAAAAAGATTGTCTTGACAGGCACAGTGTCTCACAGTATCTCACGTCTGTAATCCCAACACTTTGGGATGCCGAGGTGGCAGAATCGCTTGAGGCCAGGAGTTTGAGACCAACCTGGGCAAGATGGTGAGACCCTGTCTCTACAAAAACATTTTTTTAAATTATCCAGCCATGGTCATGTGTGCCTGTGGTCCCAGCCACTGGTGAGGCTGAGGCAGGAGGCTCACTTGAGCCTAGGAGTTCAAGGCTGCAGGGAGCAATGATCACGCCACTGCACTCCAGCCTGGGTGACAGTATGACCCTGTCTCTATAAAAAATAAAAGTAAAATTTAAAAAAGAACTGTCTGTAGGTGTCCTTGTCAAGAATTAAGTCCCAAGTTATGGGACAGTGTAGTGCTCTCATATTAATGAATTTCCCCTTCTCCAGCCTTACATTTTACTACTGTCATGGCCCAGCCCCTTCGAGACTGCTGCTGGTACCTATGAGGCAGGTCTTGTCATTCTTGAGTGCAGTTATTTCCTCGCAGAGCAAGAACCTTATTGCCCTACTCAGGCACTGCAACAACCTCATCCTATTATAGGTCCATGGGCCCTAGAAGGAGGTGGGGTAGAATCTAAGGAGGACAGGCATCCCCCTCCTAAGCAGGCACCTGCATCATGTGAGGGATTTTTAGGGTCTGCAGGTAAAGGAAGCAGCTAACCTACAGCAATGGAACTGAGTTGCTTTTCCTAGCCCTGAAGGTTCAGGGAAATTTGAGAATTTCAGATTCTCAGGCTCTGTCTGGTAGATGTCCCTATCCTAGATCTCACGATTATTTTCTTGTCTCACCATAGCCCTGACTTAGACATGAGAGACCTGTTGAGGCTGGATATTGTCCCTTTTGTAGCTCTGCTGCTCTTTAAGTCCTGAGATTGATCGATTTTTTGGCACAGTCTGTCCTGTCTATAGGAGATAAATGTCTCTGAATACTGCCAGCAAGGCCTTCTGACTCCCACAGTTGACTGTTCGTGGCTAACCTGACCCTTTCATTTTCTTTTTTCGGTGATTTATAGGTGTTAACAAGAGCCAGCTTATTCAATACTCCCCGTAATGACCATTGCCGCATACCACTCATGTGCCACTGCAGTGCCTAAGCAAGCTTACACCCCATTCAAAACCAGCCCTGACAAAAGGCTTAGTGACTGTGTTGCTACAGCTCCCTGGGCTTCCTCCCACCCCACTTACCACCAGCAGTGGGGTCCTTGTTGCCATCTGCTCCATGATTGATCCAGTTCCAGAATTCCATTCTGAAGGTCTGCTAGCTAAGGCCGCTTCTGGTACCAACGGTCTTAGCCCGTGCACCTCCCAGAAAGTAAAGTGTGAGACAGGAACTGTGTGTTAGGAGTTTATTTTGGGAAGTGATACCAGAGAGCAGGAGTAGGGGATAGGAGAGAAAACAAGGAAGGAGGAAACCCAATGTAGCCAGGAACGGGGACTCATCCTGCCAGGCCTCTTTAAGGAGCCCAAGGAACAGAAGAGAGGACACTGAAGCACCCTGTCACCCACTGGTCCAAGGCTCCCCTATGGAGTGTTAACTCCTGCAAGTACCGAATCCCAGCAGCATCCCACACCTCAGCATCACACAAGGCCTGGGCAGAAATCAAAAACCGAGGGCAGCTGGGGTGAGGCTCTGTTAGGCTGCAGGCGCACAAAGCTAGCTGCTGCAGTGGTTTCAGCAAATCTTTAATTAAAAGATGGGCTGAAAGAATGGGAAACAAGACACAAGAGGCGACTAAAATACTGACCTCCTTGCTGTTCTAGAAACACTCCAGGCAGAATCCCACATAAAAGCCTTTGGAATGATTGCTCCTACTGCTTGGAACCTTTTCCCAAACATCCTTATGACCTTTACCTTCTTCAGATCTTTTTTCATTTATCATCTCAGTGAGGGCTTCCCTCATTTAAATTTCACCATTCCACCACGCTATGCCCCTATCCACCTTGTTTCTTTCCATAAGACTTATCAACATCTGGGTGCTTGAATATAAGCTCACGAGAGCAGAGATTTTTGTCAGTTTTGTGAAGTATATAATCCCAGATCTTAACAGTAGTGTCCAGCAGAGCAGAGGGCTCAATGTACTGTTCTTAACAATAATATATGACAAGTGAATATATGAAAATGGAAGGATTTTAAAATATTTTTTCATATACTTCCTATTTTCACGTATTTTAATTAAAATTTATTTTCATATATTTTTTGTAAAATTACTCAGTAGCTTGCCTTCTTCACTCAACAATCACATCATGGTCATCAGCCAATAGATAGGCCTCTATTAATTGTACTGTCTTAATACCTGCATAGTATTTATTATTTCCTGGTCTGAATATAGCACAATGTATTCAGCCATCCTCCTCTGTTACAGGATGTTCATGTTATTTCATATTTTTTGCCTCCACAAGCAGTGCTGGAATCCTGGTATGGCTATTTTTATGCAATGATGCTTTTATTTATAGAAAGTATATTCTCAGAAGTGGAGTGCTAGTAAGAGGACGTGTCTGTGTGTGTTTTCAATAAATTTTATTTTTAGAATAGTTTTAGATTACAGAAAAACTAGAAGATAGTAGAGTTCCCATATACCCTGCTCTCAGTTTTATCTATTAGTAACATCTTATATTAGCATGGTATAGTTACTATAATTAATGAACCAATGCTGATGCATTATCATTAACTGAAGTCCATCCATGCTTTATTCGCATTTCTTTAATTTTTTGTTGAATTTCCTGTTTCTGTTCCAGAATCCCTTCTAGGAAACTACATTACATTTAGTAATCATGTGTCCACGGGCTCCTCTTGGCTGTGACAGTTTCTTAGACTTTACATGTTTTTGATGACTCTGGCAGTTTTCAGGAGTACTGGTCATATATTTTGTAGAATGTCCCTCTATTGGAATTTGTCTGTTGTTTTTCTCATGATTAGACCAGGGTTATGGGCTAGAAGACCACGTCCCATCCCATCAAGTGTACATGCTATCAACATGACTTACCGCTATTTTTTTTTTTTTTTTTTTTTTTGAGATAGGGTCTCGCTCTGTCGCCCAGGCTGGAGTGCAGTGGCACGATCTCGGCTCACTACAACCTCTGCCTCCCAGATTCAAGCAATTCTCCTGCCTCAGCCTCCCAAGTAACTGGGATTACAGGCGCCTGCCACCACGCCCGGCTAATTTGTGTATTTTTAATAGAGACGGGGTTTCACCATGTTGGCCAGGCTGGTCTCAAATGCCTGACCTTGTGATCTGCCCGCCTCAGTGACTTACCACTATTGATGTTGACCTTGATCACCTGGCTGAGGTAGTGTTGTCAGGTTTCTCCACTGTAAAGTGACTTTTCTTCTGCCATTCTATTCTATGCTGTTTGGAAGGAAGTCACTATGTGCAGCCCACTCCTACAGAGGGAGAAGTTAGGCTCCCGTCCTTGAAGGTGGAATATCAACATAAATTATTTGGAATTCTCCAATATAGGAGATGTACCTATTCTCTCCCATTTACTTATCTTTTTATTTATTTGTTTATTCATTCATCCAGTCAATCATTTATTTCTATTAGTATGGATTTGTGGATATTGTATCCCTTTGATATACCTCCATCAATGTAGGGTTTGCTTTGGTTTGGGTTTTAGCACTTTATTATTTTCTGGCACTACAAGATGCTCCGTGTTCATCTTGTATATTTCCTGCCCAAGTTCTAGAATTGAGTATTTCTCTTTTTTAATTTTTATAAATTTTACTGTAAGTTCCGGGATACATGTGCAGAATGTGCAGGTTTGTTCCATAGGTATACATGTGCCACAGTGGTTTGCTGCACCTATCAACCCGTCATCTAGGTTTTAAGCCCCACACACATTAGGTATTTGTCCTAATGCTCTCCCTCCTCTTGCCCTCCAGCCCCCAAAAGGCCCCAGTGTGTGATGTTCCCCTCCCTGTGTCCATATGTTCTCGTTGTTCAAGTTGAGTATTTCTCCATGGATCCCTGGTTCCTTCTATTAAGAGACTAGTATCAAAAAACAAGATCTAAGCACTTGGTATACATATTGCTACTGGGATGTGGTTGGTTCTAGGCCCTTTCAGCTGACAGAGCAAGGTAATATATGTGTGTATACCAACCTGTGTACATACACATATCTAGAGTTATTTCTATATGTAATCATTTGTATCTTTATTAAGCTAAACAAGAGTTCATACTGATGTGTGCAACTATAATCTGTGGACAAATGAGATGGGATTAGCTCACCAATCTAATGGGTCATTCTAGCCTCATCTCCTTGCTTCTCTGGAAACTTGTATCAGCTTTTCCTCTACCCTCTTTGGTGAGGTTGTTTCATACATTTGTAATATAGTTAGATTCTTTTTGTCACAATCTTCATGCTATCCTAGGATTCCCCAACCTCCTAAATGATTTTTTAACACTTTGCATACCTTAAGGTTCACACATTGTGTTGTAAAGTTCTGTGCATTTTGCCCAATGCATGTCACATATTCACTATTACAGTATCATATAGAATAGTTTCACTGCCCTAATAAATCCTGTGTGTTTCACCTATTCAACCCTCCCCACATCCTCTGAACCCCTGGCACCTGTTATTCTTTTTACTGTCTCTGTAGCTTTACCTTTCCAGAATGTCATAGAATTGGAATAGTACAATATGTAGCCTTTTCAGACTGGTTTCTTTCACTTAACAATATGCATTCAAACTTTATACATGTCTTTTCTGGCTTGCTAGCTTATTTTATCGCTGGATGATATTGCATTATATGAATGTAGCACAATTTTTTCATCCTTTTTCCTATAGGAAGACAACTTGGTTGCTTCTAGTTTTTGGTGACTATGAATAAAGCTGTTAAAAACATTTGCTTGTAGGTTTTCATATGGACATAGTTTTCAACCATTTGGGTAAATACCTAGGAGTGTTATTACTGGCTCATATGGTATAGCTAGCTATGTTTAGCTTTGTAAGAAACTGCCAAACTGTTTTCCAAAGTGGCTGTCTGATTTAGCACACCCACCAGCAGTGAATGAGAGGGCCTGTTGCTCAGTATCCTCACCAGCATTTGGTATTATCAGCTTTTTGGGGGATTTTAGCTATTCTAAGAGGTGTGTAATGGTATCTCATTGTGGTTGTAATTTGGAATTTCCTAATGACAAAAGATGTTAATCATCTTTTCATATGTTTAAAATTTCCCATCTGTATTATATCATCTTCAGTGAGGTATCTGCTCAGATCTGTTGCTCATTTTTTTGGTGCATTTGGTTTTAATGTAATAAATATTGCCAGTAATTTTCCCCAAAAGTTATGGCAGTTTGCACTCTTAATTGGCCATGTGTGAGAACACCCCTTTCTCATGCCCTTGTCAGCACTGGATGCTGCCAATCTTACGTGTTTGCCTGCTGGTTAGGAAGTAAGTGGCATCATGTTGTTTCTCTAATTTGACTTTCTCTTACAACCAGTGAGACTGAGCATCTTTTCATATGTCCCTTTATCATTTATATTTCCTCTTCTGTGTATTACCTATTAATATATTTTGCCCATTTTCCCACTGGGTTGTCTTTTTCTTAACAATACATAAATAAGACTTATTTGTAATATTAGGAATATAACCCTCTGTTGTAACTTTACCAAATATTTCCCAGACAATTATTTGTCTTTTGGCATTGTTTATAGTGTTTTTTTAACATAGTGTATTAATATTGTTAAAATGTCCATACTACCCAAAGCAATCTACAGGCTCAGTGCAATCTTGATCAAAATTCCAATGTTATTTTCCATTGAAATAGAAAAAACAATGCTAATATTCATATGTAACCACAAAATGTCCCATATAGCTAAAGCTATCATGAGAAAAATGAGCAAAGATGGAGCCATCACACTACCTGATTTCAAACTATTTTATAAAAATATAGGAATTAGAACAGTGTGGTACTGGAAAAAAAAATTAGACACATTGACCAGTGGAACAGAATGGAGAGCCCAGAAATGAACCTGCACCTGAATGGTCAATTGATCTTTGACAGAAGCATCAAGAATACATAATGGGAAAAGCATAGTCTCTTCAATAAAAGATTTGGGAAAACTGGATGTCCACATGTAGAACAATGAAATTGGACCCTTATCTCACACCATATACAAAAATCAACCCAATAGATTAAAGACTTCTTTAACTGTAAAACTTCTAGAAGAAAACATAGGGGGCAAATTACACAGCACTGGTCTGAGCAGTGATTTTTTTAAATTTGATCCCAAAAGCATAGGCAACAAAAGCAAAAATGGACAATTGGCATTACATGAAACTAAAAAGTTTCTGCACAGTAAAGAAAACAACACTGTGAAGAAACAACCTATGGATTAGGAGAAACTATTTGCAAGCCCTACTCCTGATAAGGGGTTATATGTATCCAAAATATATAATGAACTCGGGCTGGGTGTGGTGGCTCACGCCTGTAATCCCAGTGCTTTGGGAGGCTGAGGCAGGCAGATCACCTCAGGTCAGGAGTTTGAGACCAGCCTGGCCAACATGGCAAAACTCTGTCTCTACTAAAAATATAGAAATTAGCTAGGTGTGGTGGCGCACGTCTATAATCCCAAATATTCAGGAGGCTGAGACACAAGAATTGTTTGAACCCAGCCAGGAGGCATGGGTTGCAGTGAGCCGAGATCTCTCCACTGCACTCCAGCCTGAGCAACAGAGTGAGACTCCGTCTCAAAAACAAAAAAACCGAAAATACCCAAAACATATAGTACACTCAAACAGCTCAAAAACTAGACGTTCCCCTCCCTTGGCCTCCCTTGGCCTCCCTCCTGTGCTCGGTGGTGCCCAAAGTCCAGAGGGGTCCGAGGCAGCAAGGGGCTGGTGTGTCAGCACGTCCGTGAGCATGCACACACCTGGCTGGGTCATGACAGTCCCTGGGCTTGGCCATAACTTTGCTCTGAAATCGGAGCGGGCACCAGGTGTGGGGAGAGGTCAGGCAGTAGGAGCAGGCATGGCACTTCTGAGCCTGCAGGGGCGGGGGGGCCTCCCAGGTCCCAAGTGTGCAGAGATGCCTGGGTCTGCAGCCATGACTGGGTGGCTGCAGCTGCCTTGGAGGGTGGGGCTCCTGCCCCTCCAACCTGAGGCTCCCATCTGTTCCCAGCTCCTGCCAGCTCCAGGGAGCACACAGCCATGGCTCCGCCTCCCCCACTGCAGCCGGCATCATGGCAGCAGCTGCTCCAGATGGGCCACGGGTGCCATCACTGTCTCTAAAATGGGGAAAAAAAATAAGCCTGGGATCTGAATGGACATTTCTCAAAAGAGGACATACAGATGGCCAACAGATATATGGAAAAATGCTCAACATTTCTAATCATTAGGGAAATGCAAATTTTAACCACAATGATATATCATCACACACCTGTCAGGATGGCTGTGATAAAAAAGATGTAAGGTAAATGTTGGCGAGGATGTGGAGAAAAAGAAACCCTTAAAGTTGTTGATGGGAATGTAAATTATGGAAAAATGTATGGAGATTCCTCACAAAACTAAAAATAGAATTACTATATGATCCAGCAATCCCACTTCTGAGTATTTACCCAGAAGAGTGAAATTTGAAATGTCTGCACTCCTATGTTCATTGCAATACTGTTCACAATAGCCAAAGTCATAAAATTAACTTAAGTGGCCGTCAGTGGATGAATAGATAAAGAAAATGTAGTATATATACACAATAGAGTACTATTCAGCCTTAAAAAAGGAGAAAATTCTGATATTTGTGACAACATGGATGAAATTGGGGAACATTATGCTGCTGAGTAAGCCAGGCACAGAAAGATAAATGCACATGTTCTCACTTATATGTGGAATCTGAAACAAGTGAACTCATTGATATAGTTTGGATATTTGTCTCCACTCAAATCTCATGTTGAATTTATAATCCCCAGTGCTGGAGATGGGGTCCGGTGGAAGGTGTTTAGATCATGGGGGCAGATCCCTCATTACTTGGTGTTGTCTTCGTGATAGTGAGTTCTTGTGAGATCTGGTCATTTAAACAGTTATGCCCCACCGCCAATTCCCTCACTCTCCCTTGTTCTTGGTTTCGCCATGTGACATGCCTGCCCCTCCTTCACCTTTTGCCATGATTGTAAGCTTCCTGAGGCCTCCCTAGAAGCTAAGCAGATGGCACGTGTTTCCTGTAAAGGCTGCAGAACCATGAGCTAATTAAACCTCTTTTCTCTATAAATTACCCAGTCTCAGGTATTTATAGCAATGTGAGAACAGCCTAATGCATTCTTAGAAGCAGAGAGTAGAATGGTGGTTACAGAGGCTAGGGGATGAGGAGAATGGAGAGATGATGGTCGAAGGGTACAAAATCTTCGACAAGAGGAATAAGTTTCATTTCCAAGATCTGTTGCACAGCATGGTGAATATAGTTGTCAATTATGTATTGTACACTTCACAATTGCTGAGAGAGGCCGAGTGCAGGGGCTCACACCTGTAATCCTAGCACTGTGGGAAGCTGAGGCAGGTGGTTCACCTGAGGTCAGGAGCTTGAGGCCAACCTGGCCAACATAGTGAAATTCCATCTCTACTAAAAATACAAAAACTAGCCAGGCATGGTGGCAGGCACCTGTAATCCCAACTACTTGGGAGGCTGAGGCAGGAAAATCACTTGAACCCAGGAGGCAGATGTTGGAGTGAGCCAAGATCGTGCCACTGCACTCCAGCCTGGGTGACAGAGCAAGACTCTGTCTCAAAGAAAAAAAAAATTGCTAAAAGAGTAGAATTCAAATGTTCTTACCACAAAAAAAATGGTAAGTATTTGAAGTGATGGATATATGTTAATTAGCTAGGTTTAATTATTCCACATTATAGTCATAAATCCTAACATTAATTTGAACCCCATAAACATATATAATTAGCCAGGCATGGTGGCTCACACCTGTAATCCCAGCACTTTGGGAGGCTGGGGTGGGCAGATCACTTGAGGTCAGGAGTTTGAGACTAGCCTGGCCAACATGGTAAAACCCTGTCTGTACTAAAAATACAGAAATTAGTTGGGGGTGGTGGCTGGTGCCTGTAATCCCAGCTACTCAGGAGGCTGAGGCAGAACCCGGGAGGCTGAGGTTGCAGTGAGCTGACATCGTGCCACTGCACTCCAGCCTGGGCAGTAGAGCAACTATATATATGTGTGTGTGTGTGTGTGTGTGTGTGTGTCTGTGTGTGTGTGTATGTGTATTATATATAATATATGTATATATATAATTATAAATTGTATATTTACAATAAGTTTACAATTTACAATAAAGTTTTAAAAGAACAACAAAAGATTAAATATACCTCTATTGCTTGTACGTTTTTACACTTTTGATAGAAACATGGACATATTAGATATTTCACTTTCAACTCGTTTTATTTCACTTTTAATATTTATCACAATAAATATCACAAATATTTCACTTTTAACTCTAGTATAAGAAAGTCAATAATGCAAGAGTGATGATAAAGAGCAACTCTCACTTGGCATCATGATCAGGGAACAATAGGGAGTGGTGGGGACTGTGGTGAACTAAAGCATACAAGCCTTGTCTAAAGTGAACAGCTGCTCTCAGCCCTAGCTCATTAGTGCCACAGAGTCTACAGGCCTAGACCTGCTGATCTCCAGCATTTGCAAGAGACTCCTGGTAACCAGGATTATAAAGTAACATTTCCTGGTTAAGAGTAGTGGCCAGGCGCGGTGGCTCACACCTATAATCTCAGCACTTTGGGAGACCAAGGTGGGCAGATAACTTGAGGTCAAGAGTTTGAGACCAGACTGGCCAACATGGTGAAACCCCATCTCTACTAAAAATACAAAAATTAGCCAGGCACGGTGGTGCACACCTGTAATCCCAGCTGCTTGGGAGGCTGAGGCATGAGAATTGGTTGAGCCTAGGAGGTGGAGGTTGTGGTGAGCCGAGATTGCACCACTGCACTCCAGCCTGGGTGACAGAGCGAGACTCCATCCAAAATAATAATAATAATAAAAGGTTAGCAACTAGCACAAAATTCTTCAAAATCCTGTGGGCTAAACAGGCCAAGCAATTGACCTCAGAAGATGGAGGGTCTGAGCTTATCAGAACAGATGGGTGCCCAATGAAGACACAGGGCTGATGACACAGGCAGCTGCCCAAGTAGGATACGTAGCATTCTCAGCTTTGCAAAACCAGGTAGGGTTCTGGCTAAATTCAACCTCAGAAAAATGAAGTCCTTTTTTTAATGTCACAGAAAATACTTGACTTGGCAACATAACGTGGAACATCAGTATTTGAAACAGAGAGGCTGGGTACGGTGGCTCACATCCATAATCCCAGCACTTTGGGAGGCTAGGGTGAGAGGATTGCTTGAGCCCAGGAGTCTGAGATCAGCGTGGGCAACATAGTGAGACACTGTCTCTAAAAAAATAAAAAAAACTAGCTTGTTACGATGGTGTGCACTTGTAGTCCCAGCTACTCAGGAGGCTGAGGGAAGAGGATCACTTGAGCCTGGAGTTTGAGGCTGCAGTGAGCCATGATCATGCCACTGCACTCCAGCCTGGGTAACAGAGAAAGACCCCGTCTCAAAAAACAAAAAATAGACTGGGCACAGTGGCTCACGCCTGTAATCCCAGCATTTTGGGAGGATGAGGTGGGCGGTTGGCTTGAGCCCAGGATTTCAAGATCGGACAGGGCAACGTAGCGAAACCCTGTCACTACACAAAATTTTAAAAATTAGCTGGGCATGGTTGTACACATCTGTAGTCCCAGCTACTTGGGAGGCTGAGGCAGGAGGATCACTTGAGCCTGGGAGTTCGAGGCTGCCATGAGCTGTGATTGCACCACTGCATTCCCACCTGGGTGACAGAGTGAGACCCTGTTTCAAAAAAGTAATAATGATTTAAAAATGAAAATTTTAAAAAACACAAAGAGAAAATAAAAGGAAGACTAAAATAAAATAGCAGCAGCAAAAGTGGAAACTTTTGTACATGAGACAGTAAATCTGAGTCCGAGCAGGCCCGTGCTTCTAGATAGAGCATTAACTGAAGGACAGTGATACCGGCCTGGTAAGGAGCACCAAGAGCTTCAAGATTAGCCCAGCACAGACACCCCAGACTTGAGGCTTTGGCTTCACACACTTGTATATAAGAAGGAGTTGTCATTAAATGAGCCCCAAACATCTTCGTGGTATATATGGTAATTTAATCTGTTCTGTCTATTAAGTTTACTTGTATGTACCGTGAACATGTTGGGTAAGCCTGTAACAGTTTGTCCATCATGTTGCTTGGTTCTTCTCATCTAATTCCTTTGTATGTCCCGAAAGAACTCCATTCAGCCTTGAAGCAGAAACATCCAAACCCTCGTGAATGCAAACATTCACAATGTTGGGGCTATGATGGACACCTCCAGCTATTCGCTGCAGACTGGTTTGAGGATCAGAGGTGTCCCTTTGAGTTCTACCCCTGAGGTCAGTGGGGTCTATAGAGAGAGAGGAGTAAGGTAGTTTGAGATGTTAAGTCCACATAATCTGGCTTCTGGTCTCACCACTGCACCGATACTGTTTCCAATAAGGTCACTCGACCCCAACCCAGGGAAGCCCACCAGGCATTTCTCAGCCCTCTGTTTCCATCTGACCTTTCAGCAGCATCTGTCAACACTGACCACTTCCTCCTCCCATGATGCCCCCATAGCGCCTGCTCTGCTGTCTTCTCTCTTATCTTAAGGGACCTTCTTCCCTTTCCCCTTTCGTGTTTCCTCCTCATCAACCACACATCTGGGTGGGAGGGTTCTTTAGACAGCTTTCTCATCTCACTCTTGCTCCTCCAGGGCAATCTCCTCTCTCTGTCTATGCTTCGCCTACATACATGCGGACTCCCTGGCTTTTATCTTCTGCTCAGACTCTGGCTGACATAACAACTCCACTTTGGTGTCTCAGATCCCCACCAATTCAATGAGACAAAACTAGTGACTTCTTTCTCCCAGTCTTACTCCCCCTCTCTGGGATGGCATCACCATCTGCCCCAGTGTGTAAACCTTTGTGTCATTTTTGATACTTCCTTCTCCCCTGTCCCTCACCTCCAGCCGATCACCACATCCTGACTATTCTGATAACAAAATACATCTCAAGACAATGCTTCTCACCGACTACCCTGCCTCTGCTCTGCCCCAAGTCACCACAATGTCAGCTATCAACAGCCACTTCATCCATTTTGCCTCCTCCAAGCCATTCTGTATCCTGCTGCCGTAGTGAGCTTCTAAGAGCCCCATGGTATCATATCATGTCTTGCTGAAATTCCTTCCAGTGGCTTCCCATTGCACTAGGATAGAGTGAATTGCTTAGCATGGCCTGCAAGGCCCTGCAGATCTGCCTTCTGACTGGCTGGCCTTGATTCCACGAGCTTCACCCACCAGCCACACTTTCTTTCAGTTGCTGAAGTGACCCAAGTTCTCTCCTGGCTCAGGGCCAGTCACTGCCTGGAAAGCTGCCATCTGTGCCTTTACCACCACCCCTGCCCTTGGTCTGGTCAGACCTTTACCCTCTAGACTCAGCTCAAGGTCACTTCCTCAGGGCCAGTTTCTCTGAGACAGCCTAATTTCATAGATTATGTATGGCACTACTTTGTTTAATGCATGAGTCCTCTGTCTCATTCACCAATGCCTGATGCAGAGTAGGTGCTTATATTAGTCAGGGTTCTCTAGAGGGACAGAACGAATAGGATAGATGTGTATATGAAGTGGAGCTTAGTAGGAGAATTGGCTCACACGATCACAAGATGAAGTCCCACAACAGGCCGTCTGCAAGCTGAGTCCCAAAACCTCAAAAGTAGGGAAGTCATCAGTGTAGCCTTCTGTCTGTGGCGGAAGGCCGGAGAGCCCGTGGCAAACCACTGTATAAGTCCAAGAGTCCAAAAGCTGAAGAACTTGGAGTCTAATGTTCGAGGGCAGGAAGCATCCAGCACGGGAGAAAGATGAAGGCCGGAAGACTCAGCAAATCAAGTGCCTGCTTTATTCTAGCTGTGCTGGCAGCTGATTAGATGGTGCCTGTCCAGATTGAGGGTGGGTCTGTCTCTCCTAGTCCTCTGACTCAAATGTTAATCTCCTTTGACAACACCCTCACAGACACAGCCAGAAACAGTACTTTGCATCCTTCAATCCAATCAAGTTGGCACTCAATATTAACTATCACAGGGCTCTAGGGATATTTGTTGAATATATGAACACAGCCAGACGGGGACTGGCTTCATAAGGGTGCTATGCCAGACCACATATCTGCTGCTCTGGAGTATTTTCAGGTCACCTGGAATCCTGGCAACCCAGTGAAAGTTAATAATTTATTTTAAAATATTTATAATTTAATATTTATAACCCCAATTAGGATTTAGTACTAATGATCATCTTTCTATATTAAAATTATTTTAAAAACAGGTTGAGAGATAAGTTGTCAGCTATTTGCAATTATTTGAAGATTATCTCATGGAGGAAGATGGGAGAGACAAGTTACACCTTCCTGTGTTGCCAGAGGCACTGTAAGCCCTCAAAGGAAGCAATTTGGCAATATATATCACAAGCCTTAAATTGTCTATATGCTCCTTAAAGCTGGCCATAATATGGTAAAAATACTGTCATACTCCTGGCCAAGGGGTAAATATGCACAATCCTTTTGGAAAGCAATTTGCCTCTATCTAGTTAGAGTCATATTTCTGGGGCTCTAGATGGTGCCCAGTTAACTTCAGGTCATTCTCAGTTAATGAATCATTAACTTAATGGCCACTTCCTCAAAGAGATTTTCCCTGAACCACACCTCACCCTCAAACCAGGTACTCTTTACCTCATTTTTGTAACGTTTATCATATCTGTAATTACTTCTCCAACATCTGTCTCCTTTCCTATGTTCTAAGCCCCAAGCGGGTAGGTGCAGTACTTGCTTTATTTGTCTCTATATCCTTAGGGCTAACACAGTGCCATATGCACCTTAAGATATATAAATAATTGTTGAATAAAATGAATAGAGAAAAATCATTCTAAATAAAAATAGATTTAACCCAAAGGTAACGATATCAATAATTAACCTTTATAGAGAGGTTAATATTTACCTGACCCTGTTGTATGTGCTTGTGTGTAACTAGCAGTATAGACCTTGCACTTCCTACTCTTACAGATGGAAAACTGAGGCCTAGAGAACTTACCTAACTTGGTCCAAGTGAGGCAACCAGCTAATAAGTTGTTTATCAAAACCTTATTTATAATAGCGAAAAATTGGAAAGAACCTACATGTTATTTGAATAGTTAATACATGCAGTTATCAGAACCTCAGTTTTCTTTCCTTTTTTTACATAGACACATTTATTTATTTATTTCGAGACAGAGTTTTGCTCTGTTGCCTGGGCTGGAGTGCAGTGGCACAATCTGGGCTCACTGCAACCTCTGCCTCCTGGGTTCAAGTGATTCTCATGCCTCAGTCTCCCGAGTAGCTGAGATTACAGGTGCGCGCTGCCACGCCCGGCTAATTTTTGTAGTTTTAGTAGAGACAGAGTTTCACAATGTTGCCCAGGCTGGTCTTGAACTCCTAAGCTCAGGCATCCGCCTGCCTTGGCCTCCCAAAGTGCTGGGATTACAGACATGAGTCACCACGCCCGGCTAAGAACTTTGGTTTTCAAAAGATGTATAGTAACATAGCAAGATGGGTGCAATATAATAGTTACTGGTCCCATTCAGACAAATGGATATGGCTGTGACAGTGTCCTTTACTGGCACGGTGCTACTCCTTGCTTGGGTGCCAAGGTCATAGGTCTTGCAGTGCATAACAGCTGTGTCAGGGTGGGGCAGAGGAAGCCGAACAGAGAAAGTAACATCTGGAGGTGGGGAGTGCTTTAGAGACAGGAAACTGAACACGTCCTGAAATGAAAGGGAGTGTGAGCCTTCTAGGAAGTGAGAGAAATTCAGTGGGTCCAGAAGGAAGTTATAAGTGGTGGGGCTGGAGAGGTGAGCAGAGGCCAAATGGAGAGGACCTTTGGGCCTTGTCCTGGGGCAGTAGTGTCCTGCTGTGATCACTGCAGGTTTGGACGTGGCAAGTGGGAGGCACCAGCCTTGGCATCCAAAGAAGGTCGGGGGATTTGTTTGGGTAGAATTGATGCATTTCTACTTTTGTTGGAGGAGCCAGCTGAAGACATGAGGACTAAATATGGAATGTGGAAAATGGAAAGAGAATTCTAAGATTCAAAGTCTTGGCCTCAATGTCACATCCTGTCAAGGGAGCAAATAGTGTGAAAATGAAAGTAAAGCCTAAGGATGATTATTTTTCAGTCTGAAAGAAAACCTCTGCTATCTGTGAATTCTGTCATAAAGTTAGTATTTAGCCCCTTTTTAACCTGGTTGTTTGCTCTCTGTTTGAGACGTCTTAGTCAATCCAATTCAGAGGTTTAAGACGGTAGTCAGTTCTACCCTACTATGTTTGGAGAATGTTAGTTCAGGCTAAGGGTTTTCAGGTATGATAACAAATGTGGCATTTTATAGCTTGGAGTGCCCTCAGTTCTAAGATCCAAATGTGTCCAGAATTGGTGGGTTCTTGGTCTCACTGACTTCAAGAATGAAGCCACGGACCCTCGCGGTGACTGTTACAGTTCTTAAAGGAGGCGTGTCCGGAGTTTGTTCCTTCTGGTGTTCGGAGTTTCTTCCTTCTGGTGGGTTCGTGGTCTCGCTGGCTCAGGAGTGAAGCTGCAGACCTTCGCCGTGAGTGTTACAGCTCATAAAGGCAGTGTGGACCCAAACAGTGAGCAGCAGCAAGATTTATTGTAGAGTTAAAGAACAAGGCTTCCACAGCGTGGAAGGGGCCCCCAGCGGGTTGCCACTGCTGGTTGGGGCAGCCTGCTTTTATTCTCTTATCTGGCCCCACCCACTCCTGCTGATCGGTCCATTTTACAGAGAACCGATTGGTCTGTTTTACAGAGAGCTGATTGGTCCGTTTTGACAGGGTGCTGATTGGTGCCTTTACAATCCCTGAGCTAGACACGAAAGTCCGTCCCCACTAGATTAGCTAGATACAGAGTGTGGACACAAAGGTTCTCTAAGTCCTCACCAGAGTAGCTAGATACAGAGTGTTGATTGGTGCCTTCACAAACCCTGAGCTAGACACAGGGTGCTGATTGGTGTGTTTACAAACCTTGAGCTAGATACAGAGTGCCGGTTGATGTATTTACAATCCCTTAGCTAGACATAAAGGTTCTCCAAGTCCCCACCAGACTCAGGAGCCCAGCTGGCCTCACCCAGTGGATCCTACACCGGGCGGCAGGTGGAGCTGCCTGCCAGTCCCATGCCGTGTGCCCGCACTCCTCAGTCCTCGGGTGGTCAATGGGACTGGGTGCCGTGGAGCAGGGGGCGGTGCTCGTGGGGGAGGCTCGGCCGCGCAGGAGCCCACAGCGGGGGGAGGGGAGGCTCAGGCATGGCGGGCTGCAGGTCCCGAGCCCTGCCCCGCGGGGAGGCAGCTAAGGCCCGGCCAGAAGTCGAGCACAGCAGCTGCTGGCCCAGGTGCTAAGCCCCTCACTGCCCAGGACTTGCGGGCCAGGGAGCCGCTCCGAGTGCGGGCCTGAGCCCACGCCCACCCGGAACTCGCCGGTTCCCTTCTGTGCCTCTCCCTCCACACCTCCCTGCAAGCTGAGGGAGCCGGCTCCAGCCTTGGCCAGCCCAGAAAGGGGCTCCCACAGTGCAGCGGCAGGCTGAAGGGCTCCTCAAGTGCCACCAAAGTGGGAGCCCAGGTAGAGGAGGTGCCGAGAGCGAGCGAGGACTGCCAGGGCTGCCAGCACGCTGTCACCTCTCCAAAAAGTGATTAATGGGCTGCTCTGTTTCAATGGTGGTGGTGTGTCCTCCAAAATTCATGTTGAAACTTCACCCCCAGTGCAACTGTATTAAGAGGTGTGGCCGCTGGGAGGCAGAACCCTCATGAATCGGATTAGCACCCCTATAAAGAGCTCAAGGTTGAGGGGGTGCTCTCTTGCCCTTGTGCATTTTTCCATGTGAGGACACAGCCACAAGGTGCCATTTTGGAAGCAGAGAGCATCCCTCCGCAGACACCAATGCCAGCACCTTGATCTTGGATTTCCCAGCATGTGGAACTGTAAGAAAAAAAATTCTGTTGTTTATAAATTACCCAGTCTCAGGTATTTTGTTATAGCAGCACAAGTGGACTAATAAGACATGAGCTTTAGAAATACCTTGAATTTTTTATACTTGTTCATCAATATAATATCCGGAGCAGGAATTTCACATCTTGAAAATACAGAAGGATTTTACAGAGAAAATGACAAAAGAAAAAAGAAGTTTATTCTTTAGTATCTCCTTGTGGGCTGCTTTTATTGTCACTGCCCATAAAAATGTGCTGTAGCATGCAGTTCAAGAACTTCAATTTTCCTCCTTCTACCTTTTATCACTTATGGAGTAGCCTGCTTGTCTATGATTAATACCTCTGGATACACAATGAATCACCTGGGGAATGTAGGTGAAACAAAACAAAACATATGCCTGGCTCATTCCTACAACCAAAAGAATTGAAAGTAGAGTCTCAAAAACATATTTGTACATTCATGCTCACAGCAGCATTATTCACAATAGCTAAAAGGTGGAAGTAAGCCATGTCCATAGATCAAAAAATGAATGGATAAACAAAATGTGGTATATTCATACAATGGGATATTTATTATTCATGCTCAACCTTGCTACCACTTGGGTGAGCCTTGAGGACATAATGTTAAGTGAAATAAGCCAATCACACACACACACACACACACACACACACACTCTCACACTACTCTTATCATTCCACCTGTAGGAGGTACCTAGTCAAAAATAAGAAAGTAGAGGCTGGGTGCGGTGGCTCATGGCCGGGCTCGATGGCTCAAGCCTATAATTCCAGCACTTTGGGAGGCCAAGGCAGGTGGATCACTTGAGGTCAGGAGTTCGAGACCAGCCCGACCAACATGGCAAATCCCTGTCTCTACTCAAAGTACAAAAATTAGCTGGGCATGGTGGTGTGCACCTGTAGTCCCAGCTATTCAGGAAGCTGACGCAAGAAAATCACTTGAATCTGGGAGGTGGAGGTTGCAGTGAGCTGAGATCTCACCGCTGCACTCCAGCCTGGGCAATAGAGTGAGACTCCGTCTCAAAAAATAAAATAAATAAATAAATAAATAAATAAATAAATAAATAAATAAATAGAAAGTGGAATGGTGTTTGGCAGGGACTGGGGGGACGAAGGAATGGGGAGTTCATGTGTAAATGGGCATAGACTTTCAGTTTTGCAAGTGAAAACAGTTCTGGTGATAGGTGGTGGTGATGGTTGCACAATATGAATTTACTTAATACCACTGAGCTGTACACTTAAAATGATTAAGATGTTGTATTTTGTGTTATATGTATTTTACCACAGTTCTAAAAATCAGGGGGGAAAGTTAATGCGATAAAGCAACATTTGATTGTAAAATTCTTATGGAAAATTATCTGGTGGCACTATCAACATTTGGAAAAAGAGGAGCAATCTGCCAACTGTTAAATCGTACAACAGTAGGTAAAATGGACTGTAATTGTGATCTGAGTGAATGGGCACTGCAGAAGGGACTCCATGATTGATACGTTTTCCTGTGACTTTTTTTGTCTTTCTTAGTGTAAGTCTCTTATTTTCTTCTGCAGAAAAAAGGAGAGCAATGCCTAGTTGTAGGGTTTCTGATAGCATTATGTCCAGAAAGGGCCAGGAAGCTAGGTACAAGATTTATCTCTGCCAAAGCTAACATTCAGTCCTGGGCTTTTTTTTTTTTTTCTTTTTCCTAGACACACGTTTTCAGGCATATCAGATTGGAGAGTAAATAATGATGGAATGCCTGTTATGTACAGGGCCTGGTGCTGGAAGTACAACAACACAATTTTGATAAGCAAAAGAACATAGACCCTGATGCCGTCGTTCGTGTATTCTATTGAATTTATCTGTTGTAGCTATTGATACCAGAGGACATTAAACAATTAACTGAACAATAATTACTAAGTAAGAATTACATATTAATTATTTATTAATTACTTAGCAATTCTGAAAGAGTCATACTTCAGGGGGGCTTTTAGACATACAAGGTACTGAACCAGTGTGAGGAGATTAATGGAGACCCTAGGAAGGGACCTTTGATCTGAACCTTGAAAGCTGAGTTTGTATTACCATCTCCCCTCTCTCTTCATTCTTTTTTATTTTCTGGCCTTCTTATACCTCTCTTTGCCCTCACCAACCACCTGTGTTATAATCATCTTTCACTTGCAAGCTGCTGACAACTAGCTTGTAAAGAGTGGTAAGATGATACTGTTTACAGCCTCCTTCAATCCAAGAATGAAATTCTTAAAGGACAAACAACTTACTTTTTATTGGATCAAGATTAGAGAAAGCTGTCTTTCACAAGTCAAATTTAGTACCTTGTTTTTTTGTGTTTTCAGCAACTCAAGCATCCCAACCTTGTTAACCTCCTGGAAGTCTTCAGGAGGAAACGGAGGCTTCACCTGGTGTTTGAATATTGTGACCACACAGTTCTCCATGAGTTGGACAGATACCAAAGAGGGTGAGTGATCCATCCCTTACAAGCGAAACAAAGACACACTGGGATTTGTGAGCGAAAAGTGGCAATGACTCTTTTTAAGACTAGGTAAGGCCGGGTGCGGTGGCTTATGCCTGTAATCCCAGCACTTTGGGAGGCCGAGACGGGTGGATCATCTGAGGTCAGGAGTTCAAGACCAGCCTGGCCAACATAGTGAAACCCCGTCTCTACTAAAAATACAAAAATTAGCGGGGCGTGGTGGCGGGTGCCTGTAATCTCAGCCTGTTGGGAGGCTGAGGCAGGAGAATTGCTTGAACCTGGGAGGCAGAGGTTGCAGTGAGCCGAGATGGCACCATTGCACTC
Organism: Hylobates moloch; assembly: GCF_009828535.3. Classification (NCBI taxonomy): domain Eukaryota; kingdom Metazoa; phylum Chordata; class Mammalia; order Primates; family Hylobatidae; genus Hylobates; species Hylobates moloch. The sequence goes on from NW_026652291.1 coordinate 55,320,965, forward strand.
CAGTCTGGGCAACAGGGTGAGACTCTGTCTCAAAAAAAAAAAAAAAAAAAAAAAAAGACTGGTTAAAAACAGCCAGTGTCTGTACAACATACTCTGCTGCCGAGGTGGACAGCAGAAAGATTACAAAAAATGTTACAAAAGGATAAAAAAAATAGTCATTTTAATGAAGAAACTAGCAGAAGCATCATTAGATTGAACTTGATTTCTTTGGTACTTTATCTCTGCATAGAAGTGATCTCAGTCTCTAAGAAAAGGAAGGATATTAGTTAGTCCGTGCCCGACCAGGTAGGTAGACGGGCTTGGAGATTGAAAGGAAGATTCCAAAGGCAATGGCTACTAGGAAGTTTGAGACTAAAACAAACATGATATTTCACTGGAAGCAATCTGGGTATCTAGTCTGCTGTATTACTCAGGATTTCTTTGGTTTCAAGTGACAAAAACCCAATTGAAGCAAGCATAGGTGAAAAACAATTGTGTAGCTGCTGTAACTGGGAAGGGTGGGAGTGACTCCGGGGGCTCCGCTGATCTTACCACACAGCTCTCTCTAGCATATGCAACATCTTTGCGTGCATTGGAAGAAGACTTGGTGAGCACACAGAGGCCTGTCCGAGAAAAAGAAAAAAGGAGGAGGGGGTCCCTTCCTGCAGTTGAGGGCAGCCTCTTGCAGGGTGAGAGGACTGGATTCCAGCTCCCACCCACTCCTCAGCTGGGTGTTTTCAGGCAGGGCAACGTAGGTAGTGGCTGTTCTTTCTCACTCTCTCCCAGCCCTAATTCTTCTTCATTGTGCCTTGCAAATAAGCTTCCCTTACATGGTGGATTTGGGAGGGCATGTGGGTGGCATGGGCTGGAAGTTTGGAAGGGAAAAGTACAAAATAGGAAGCATGGCCACAGGCTTATATCAGTCTGTATAGCTGTTCTAGAAGAAAGGAAGTTCTAGAAGAAGGTAGCATCTGCACATTAAGTCCAGTGGAACTCCGATTGGCTCAGCTCAGGTGATGCAGCTATCCCTAGGGCATATTACTGTGGCTAGAGGAAGAGGACGGAATGATTAGCAGGTCCTGGGAGATATTATTCAAAGAGAGCTTCATGGGAAGGTGGCCTTGGAGTTGAAAGGGGAGGAGACTTTAGATAAATTGACCAGGGATGAAAAATATCCCATCCTTTCCTTTTTTGGCTGTGTTCCTGGGAGCCCAACTTTGGCTGGGGACAATATGAAGAGTGGATTATAGATTAGAGCCACAGAATGGTGTCCCATCCCATGGACTATGAATGGCTCCCATTCACACTTCAGTGGCTGGAGGCTGAGGCTCCTCCAACAACTCTTTGAAGTCTTTGCCAGGGGCTTGCTCTGCCACGTGGTGATGGTTATATATGCTCTGCCCTGACCTCCAGGCAAATGGAATGGAAGTGGCTTGTGGTTTGTTAGTGACCACAGCACAGACTTTTCACTTTTCAGAATGTTAATTTACATAGCCAGAGAGAGCCAAGAGGACAGACACCTCCCTTCAGAAAGTCGTCGATACAGAGAAATTATGTTTTCAAAGGAGAAAACATTTCGTATGTTGATATTTGATCTTTTGACGGCTTGCAAGTGACAATTCAATTAAACTTATTAATAGAAGTTACCCTTCCTTCCTTCCTTCCTTCTTTCCTTCCTTCCTTCCTCTTTCTTTCTTTTCCCTCTGTGGCCCAGGCTGCAATCTACTCGGCTCGCTGCTGCCCCGCACCGCGAACTGCCTGTGACTGCCGGCGCGCGCCGCCTGCTTTTTCTCCTTTCCCTGCAGCCACGGTTTGGCCATGTTGGCCACGCTGGTCTCCAGCTCCTGACCCCGAGCCCTCTGCCCGCCTCGAGGTGCTGGGACTGCAGACGGAGTCTCGCTCACCCGGGCTGGAGTGCGGTGGCGTGGTCTTGGCTCGCGGCAACCTCCGCCTCCCAGCCGCCTGCCTTGGCCTACCAGGGTGCTGGATTGCAGCCCCTGCCCGGCTGCCGCCCCGTCTGGGAGGTGAGGAGCGCCTCTGCCCGGCCACCCATCGTCTGGGAAGTGAGGAGCGCCTCTGCCTGGCCGCCCCGTCTGGGAAGAAGTGAGGAGCGCCTCTGCCTGGCCGCCCCGTCTGG
>NW_026652291.1:55328005-55379509 GCF_009828535.3 Hylobates moloch
GCGTCTACCTGGTCGCCCTGTCTGGGAAGTGAGGAGCACCTCTGCCCGGCCGCCCCGTCTGGGAAGAAATGAGGAGCACCTCTGCCCGGCCGCCCCGTCTGGGAAGAAGTGAGGAGCGTCTCGGCCCGGCCGCCCCGTCTGGGATGTGGGGAGCGCCTCTGCCAGACCGCCCGTCTGGGAGGTCTACCGCAGAGGCCAGAAGCAATGTGGGGGCTGGACGTGGTGGCTCACGCCTGTGGTCCTGGCACTCTGGGGGGCCGAGGCGGGTTGATCACTTCAGGCTAGGAGTTCGAGACCAGTCTGGCCAACATGGCGAAACATGAAAAATATAACAGACAAACCAACCAACCAACTCAGTGACAACAAAACAGGTCTACCCTGGAGTCATACTCTAATTTTTTCTATTTTCCTCCCTTTCTGATCCTTTATCCCACTTTCTTTTTCTTCCTCTTCCTTCTCCTTCTTCTTTGTCAAATAGAGGATTGAGTTATTATCACTGATCCATATAAAGTCCCTCTCTCATTTATTTTAATTCCCACCCCCCATTTCTATTCCCCGACTTCCCATGTGCAACCTTCCTAATATGTTTGAGACGCATCTTTTTGTTTGTATGTATTTTTAGAAAATGTCTATTGTTTTGTGTGCAAAAAAAAATTAATAAAAAAATAAAATAAAATAAAATAAAAAAGAAGTTACTCATAGCTATGTGGTACCAGAGGGATGTTACAGGGAATTTGATTAATCATGTTGAGTGGCTTGGGAACACTGATTTGTGGGAGTCAAAAGCAATGAAAGTCAGCTCTTTTTTTGGCATATAGTTTGAACAGAATAAAAAGGGTGATTACAGTTTGAAAGCAGATTTTTAAAAAGTTCACTGGCTAAAATATGTTGTATATGTTCCAGGAAACAGAAAATGCTTTAATATGAGTGTCAGAGAAAACAGAAAGACCTGTAGATAAATGTGTGATTAAATACAAGCAACCTCATTTCCAAATGGTAAAATGCTATGGTTTGCCAAATATAAGATTTACTTAAGGAAATCAGCCCCCAACAGGCCTCAGTGTGTGTTGTTCCCCTCCCTGTGTCCATGTGTTCTCATTGTTCAGCTCCCACTTATAAGTGAGCACATGTGGTGTTTGGTTTTCTGTTCCTGCATTAGATTGCTGAGGATAACAGCTTCTAGCTCCATCCATGTCCCTGCAAAGGACATGATCTCATTCCTTTTTATGGCTGCATAGTATTCCATGGTGTATATGTGCCACATTTTCTTTATCTAATCTATCATCATATGAAAACTTTTTAATTTAGAGACATCATACTGTAAAATAAAATTTTGTAAGCACATTCACAGTAAAGGTGAGTTAGCATTATCTGTGTGACCTTGGGCGAATTGCTTACAGGTGTCTTCACCTGTAAAAATGAGAGTTTAGGACTAGGTAAAGCTTAAGGGACTTCTAGCTGTATAATGCTATGAATTGATGATCAAGTACCCTAGGGGTCAGAAGACTTCGGTTATCTTTCAGTTTCATATTTGATCTATTAGACAATATCAACAAAGGATAAGCTACTGATGCTGGTGTTGCCAGGTTGGGTTACCAGCCTGCTTCGTGCCAGGTGGGGTCCCCTTAGGTTAGTATACTTACCCTCAGAATGTCCTGTGATCACTTCTTATATTTCTAAGTACAGATTTCTAAAATACAAAGTTGAGCATGCCACCCTCTACATAGAATCCTTTAATAGCTCCCCAAAGCTTACTGGTATGGGGAAATCCCCCCAGCATGAGATACAAGATCTTACTCACTCTACCGCCCCACTCCCCACCAGTTTGCCCATAATACATGACCCATCCTACCAAATTCCTTGCATTCTAGGTTCAGGACATGCTGTTTGCTCAGCAAGCATGGGTTTCCCTACTTTCTTTCTTCTACTTGGAAAACTCCTGCTGTCCTTCCTACAGCTCACATATGACTCCTTTATGATGCCTGCCAGCACCCTGGCCTCTATAACATCTTCTGGGATTGTTTATTTACATATCCCATTTGCCCAGTAAAATATACAATCCTCAAGGCAACAGCTGGGCCTTCCTCACCTGTGGATTCTCAGTGTCTTCTAGCTGCATATTTGGCACTTGGTACATACTCAGTACTTGTAGAATGACTGAATTAGAAACCAATAAATTGATAGTTACAAAATGATTTTAAAGGAGAATAATCATAACAAGGTTGGGATTTTCAATTTAAAAGTTACTTCGATTTAAGATTTGTAAAGCCTAATATTGTCAAAAGAGATTATAAAGTACTCTGCTGGAGCAACCTGTCCAGAAGGCAATTTGGCAATCCATGTATGGTATTAAAAGTCTTAGAGGCATTATCTTAAACCCAGCAAGTCTACTTTGAATAATTTACCATAAGAAAATATTTGAATATATGTGCAAAAAGTTAGTTACCAAAGTATTTATTGTTATGGGATATTTTTAAGTATTGTTTATAAAGAAAAAATTGCAATCAACCGAAATATCCAACAATAGAGAATTAGTTAAGTAAATTATGATAAAGTTTTATGATAGAATACAGTGGACCCATTAAGAATAATGCTTATATTAATAGATAAAACATATATTGACATAGGAAAAAGTTCATGAGTTGTTGTCAAATGAAAAAAATTATACTATAATAAAAATACGTATTATTTCACTTTCATAGAATTTATTTGTAGATGGGAAAAAAGACAAGTAATCTGAACATTACTAGTGATTAGTTATGATTGTTACTGATATTTTTCATTTTATTTGTGCTTTTATATTTTTCATGTTTATTACTATAGTAATGTTTTAATGTTTAATTATTAAACATAATTCTTGCCAAATCAGACTTAAAGACTTCTCATTTGAACCTGAAATGGACACTAATTCATCTTCTTATTAACATGCTTGTAACTTCTAGTACTCCCTTGGAAAGCTTTTGGAGAAGATCCAACTTCATGTTGCTACTAACACAAGCAAGTTTATACCACAAGATATGTATCCTGTTACAGTAACGTGAATACATGTCAATTATAATTCCCAGTGCTTAGGTTTATGTTTTTATAATTGTCCCCAATCACAACTATTCCTTGTCTTATATAGAACTTAAAAAGCTTTGTATCCCCCTTTCCTGGTCTCCCTGTGTCAAAGTTTTACAAATAACTGGTTTGGATGTTTTCTCCTCATTTTTCTGCCTACCTATCTGTTCAGCTAGACATAAGACTTCACTGATTCTTTCCTGCACAGATTTAATTACCACCAGTTCCTTCTCCAAATAACATAGTGTGTTCAAAGAACATCTCCGGGGTAATGTACATTACCTCAAGTTTTCAGTCTCTGACAATGAAATTCTAGAAATTTTATCTCTCTTTTTTAGATAAAAAATGATATGTTGTTTGTTGCAAATTTTTAAAGCAACACAGACATTGAAATGAAGGGCTGGGGGTGGTGGCTCACACCTGTAATCCCAGCACTTTGGGAGGCTGAGGTAGGCAGATCACTTAAGGTCAGGAGTTCAAGACCAGCCTGGCCAACATGGTGAAATCCCGTCTCTACTAAAAATACAAAAATTAGCGGGGCATTGTGGTGGGCGCCTGTAATCCCAACTACTTGGGAGGCTGAGGCAGGAGAATCACTTGCACTTGGTAGGCGGAGGTGGCAGTAAGCTGAGATAGCACCACTGCACTCCAGCCTGGGTGTCGAGAGCAAAACTCCATCTCAAAAAAAAAAAAAATTGAAATGAATAAAATCAATAGCTTTACATACTGTTCTACATTTATTTTGTTTTTATTTAGTTAAATAAATTAGTTAATCTCAGAAACAGGGTCTTGTTGCTACGCTGCTCAGGCTAAACTTGAACTCCTGGGCTCAAGCGATCCTCCTGTTCCAGCCTCCTAAGTAGCTGGGACTACAGGTGTGTGCCACCACACCAGGCTGCATTTTTTAAAAATGTACTCTGGAGCTTTCTCCCTATCTATACATGTCTACCTTTATGTTTTAAAAATGGCTGTATAGAATTCCATTGTATGAATATACCATGATTTCTTAGTTCAATCTCCTGTTGATAAATATTTAGATTGTTTCCAGTTATTTTCTATTACTAACCATGCTACAGTGAACAACTATTTTCATAAATATTTCTTTAGGATAAATTCCTAGTAATATATTCTTTTTTTACAAGAGTTTGGGCAGACCCCCAGCCCCTCCCATCTTTGTGATAGCCTTGTGTAGAAATGAAGTCTTAATGAATGCCAACTGTTTGATAATCTGTGTCACAAATGTTAGACAAGCAGTAGTGGAAAGGATGACTTCTGTAATTGAGAATGCTGGAAAGAGATACATGTTATTTCTTCATCGTCTCTGAAGAATTTCACATTTCTGAAGAATTTTTAAAAATTGGTTTGATGTCTTCACTTTCATATGGTAGTTGTTTACATTTCTGTCTGTCCGATTTTGTTATTAGGACATTAGGGTCACAATACAGCCTCCCCTAAAAACCTGGAGAGACAGAGATTGCTTTCTGAAAGTTATTTTGTGAAACCAACACATAATGCATCAGGGCACAGATATGCAAAGCAACTTTAAAGAGACAGAATGGCTGCTAGGCTTGTTAGATTTGACTGACTCTATGTTTTATCTAATGATAAATTTTTCCTAATGTGGAGATGGATGCAGTTAAGTGATCTCAGTTTAACAGCAATAACCAGTCAAATTGCCTACTTTCCCTCATCCAAATTCTTTGCTCATCATTCTGATTATAACTTGACTTTCTTTATGAAATTGTCTACAAAGAAAGCATAAGCTAGTACTCAGAATTTGGGCATGGGTGAATACGTTGGCCCTCTAGTTTTATATGACAGGCTAGTTAATTTGTTTAATGTTCACTTGCCCCTTTGAAATGGATACTGTCTTGGTGTGCTGACAAAATTGAGTGTCTGTGTCTGCAAGCCTGGAGACGGTAAAGGCAGCCAAGCTGTTCCAAATAAAGAACCACGTTCTCTGTGTTCTGTGATGAGACGGCTGTTTTTCCCCTCAATTCTATTCTTTGCTTAATATTCTTTTCTATGTATTTTCTATATATGTTGCATTATAATCTTTAGATCTATTGTCAATGACTGTAAAATATTACATTAAATTTATTATGTCTCACCATTCCTCTCTGGTTGAATACTGAGGTCATTTTCAGTGTTTGGTTTGATAATGATTCTGGTATAAAATTTTCCTACAAATAGAATTTTCTTCTTTTGTAATTTTCCTTTAGAAGTTCTCAGAGTGGTACTCTTGAGTTGTAAATTTTGCCAAATGGAACCAAGTTACTTTCTCACCAAAGATATGGATTTATATATATTTTTTCCCTTAGTCGTGCTACCTTAGGTTCTATTATTAAAATATTTGATGTATAAATTCTATAAAACATATAAGGAAGAAATAATAGTAACCCTACCCAAACTCTTTCAGAAAATATGAGAAGGAACATTTCCCACATCATTTTATGAGGCCACTATATGCTGATGCCAAAACCAGACAGACATTTCTAGAAAAGAAAATGACAGATGAATATTCCTCAAGAATTTAGGTAAAAAATCCTTAGCAAAATTATTAGCAAATCAAATCCAGCAGTATAATGTAATGTAAAAGAGTGATTAATACATCTCAAAATATCAATTTTTAAACATCAAAGGCTTTCTATTATGACAGATGAAAATTCAGCTCCCTGAAATCACTATCTCCTCTGCTTCCTGTTCTAATCCTCCAAAATAGTTACATTAATGTTCACTGTTCCCATTATTTTGCCTATGTAAGTATTACTTATAGCTGAGCATTGTACCATACTGTGGCTTCCTTTTGTACTTTCCCTCAAATTAACACTTGCCTTGTTTTAAAATTTGCTTGACATTCTTTAATCCTGTTGCTAATTCCCTCCCCCTTCCTTTTTTTTTTCTTTTTTTGAGACAAGGCCTCACTCTGTCACCCAGGCTGGAGTGCAGTGGCCCAATCATAGCTCACTGCAATCTCCGCCTCCCAGGCTCACGCAATCCTCCCACCTCAGCCTTCTAAGTAGCTGGGACTACAGGTACCTGCCACCATGCTTGGCTAATTTTTTGTATTTTTTGTAGAGATGGGATTTCACCATGTTGCCCAGGCTGGTCTCAAACTCTTGGGCTCAAGCAATCTGCCCACCTCAGCCTCCCAAAGTGCTGGGATTACAGGCATGAGCCACTCACTGCGCCCCACCCCAACTCATTTTAATAGCCTCTTAATGTACATTTTCACAGGATAATTACATCAGGTAATCCATCAGTTCCATTTTTTTTCTTGGTAATGTCTGGATTTTAAGTCTCCTTTTCCTTCTGTCTGGCTTGTTGTACTCAAGACCTGCTGTCCAGCTGTATCCCTTGGACTTCCCTTTGCCATCATCCTTGTAATTCCCACTGCATTTTTCTGTGGTCAGATTCATTACTTCCTGGATTTTTTGTCTTCCTCTTTCTGGGTTTACTTGCTTATTTTGACCAAGTACATCCATCTCTAACTGGTTAAAAAGATGATATAATCACACAGAAATCTAGACTCCAGGGATTTCAAATGACACCCCCGTCTCCCGCCCACACCCTTCCTTAGAATCAAGCAGTTGGGAGCCCTTTATGTTCCTGGGGGGTGAAACAAAATTCCCAAAGCAGGTAGGAAGAATGCCATGAGGTCACACCAGTGGGAGCTCAGCAGTGTGCCCGTTCTCCACATCTTCCCACTAGTGAAAGATGGATTCCATTCCACCCTCCCCAGAAGGAGTGCCTCTGGGGAGCTGGACAACAGCCCAGTGGGCTCTGGAGGAACAACTGGAGCTCTCAACAAGGCAACTGAACTGAAGGCCTCAAGGAAGACCACCTGACTACCTGTGGAAGTGCCTTCTTGAGCCCCTTCCATCTTGGTGTGGGACAGAAAGGAAAGGGAGGATCCTTGCTTGATTTTCTCATACCTTTCCCAGACTCTCATTTCTAGGTCGGGGGAGCTGACATCTTCAGGAGTTGAAAGCCCACCAGACCAGGCCCAGCTGGCTGGGAGTCCAAAAGGCCCAAGTTGGATCGTGTCTAGCTCCCTTGGAGCACTATTTACTAGGAAGAAAAGCTGGGGATATATATGGCTCATCTAAAGTTCAATCACCTAATCCCATGGCAAAGAAGAACCAGGCCCAGGAGAAAAGCTGAAGCTCCTTCCTCTCTCATAGGTTAAGTTTGAGCTTATGTATGATTGCTCTGAAAGGAGAGCTTGCTTTTGAGCTAGAAGAGCTATTAAAGGGAGTAAAGAATGAGAAGGAATTGAGCCCCTTCTCTTCATGCCTGTTCTAGCCCTTCCCCATGCTGCCGTAGAGCTCAGCCACAACCACTATTTACCACCAATGTGGAAACAAATACCTTAAGGTGGAATGAGTTCCCTAGCCTTGCTAGCACAGGCTACAATTTTAAGAACATCTTCCTTAGGCCAGGCATAGTGGCTCATGTCTATAATCCCAGTGTTTTGGGAGGCCAAGACAGGAGAATCACTTGAACCCAGGAGTTCAAGACCAGCCTGGGCAACACAGCAAGACCCCCATCTCTGCAAAAAAAGTATTGGCCAAGCGCGGTGGCTCACACCTGTAATCCCAGCACTTTGGGAGGCCAAGGCAGGCAGATCACCTGAGGTCAGGAGTTTGAGACCAGCCTGGCCAACCATGGCCAACATGGTGAAACCCCATCTCTACTAAAAATACAAAAATTAGCTGGGTGTGGTGGCATGTGCCTGTAATCCCAGCTACTTGGGCGGCTGAGGCAGGAGAATTGCTTGAATCCAGAAGGCAAAAGTTGCAGTGAGCCAAGATAGCACCACCGCACTCCAGCCTGGGTGACAGAGGGAGACAACGTCTCAAAAAAACAAAACAAAAAACAAACAACAACAACAACAAAAAGACAAGAGAGAAGAACAAAGAACATCAAAACATCTGCTTTAGCCTGAAGGGTCCAGCCAGTCACCCAGACTCTTCCATAGCTGTTAAGTTTGTTGAATATATTCATATTTATTTAAGATGGCATGAGGCAGAGGGCATGGCGATGACATCCCTCACTGTGCCTGGCTCTTGTGTCACACTGTCCTGTCTGAATGGGTTGCTTTTGCCACCTGGAGTGCAGTTATCCCGTCATCTCCCTCTGCCATCCTCCCAGAGACTCCTGCTGCTTCCCTCCTGTGCTGGGTCTCCAGCCCACATAATCTTCTTTGATAATGGACTGCTCCTTTTTGGTGGACTGCATCCACGAGGGGCTTCCTGAGAAAGAGTAGATGAGAGGTACGGGAAGAAATAAGAGGTGGAGAACTTGCCCTCGCAGGCTTTATTCCATCCTCACACTGGATTGGTATTTTGTTTGGGTATAGGCTTGTTTGTTGGTTTTTGGTTGAAGATAATATTCCTTCAAATTTTTGAAGTCATTATTTTAGTGTCTTCTATCTTCTAGTGCCAGGAAGCCTAATGCCATTCTATTTTCTGCTCTCTTGTGAAGTCCTGTTTCTTTTTCCAGAAACTTGTAGGAGCTTCTGTTTGTGCTCAGTGTTTTTGATTATGAAACTCATGAGTGGGTCTTGATTTTCATCCATTATCCTGGCACTTGCTGGGCCTTTTCTGCCTCAGAAAAAAATTTTTGAATTGTTTTGTTATTGACTTCCTGTTCATTGTTTTACCTATTTTCTTTTTCTCTACACTCTATTATTGGGGTGTGGACTCTTGAACTTGTCCTCTCATTTTCTTATAGTATCCTGTTCTTATTTCATGGATACAACAGCTTTCCTTTTCTCTCTGAGGATATTAATGGTATTTATCATTATCATCCTCCATAATTTCTGTTTCTTTTAAGTTGCTTTTTTCTGTTTGTTCTGGTCTCCCACTTTCTTACTAGAGGCTTTTCTTGGGCTCATATAATCTCTGGTTGTATGCTCATAGTTAAGAATAAGGAACTCTGGAATCTCTGAGCTTCACTATGGTTTTCTAGCTGGGCCATTTGCTGGTGGAACCCCAGTGTCAGAATCTTCAGAGCTTTCCCTCTGAGCTTCTCCCAAAAAAGTCTTTGAATATTGTGCCTGGAGAGTGAAGTCTGCCTGCCGGGTTTCTCAGAGTCTAGTGAGGGAAGAGGGATGGGAAATCCCAGCATTCAGCATTTTGTATGTGTACAGTCCTTTAATCCCCTGTTTTCAGAACAGTACCCACATTTTCAGAACGGTATCCACAATCTCACGTATGCCAAATGTCCTCTGCTTTATTCTCTCCAGAAACAAAGCTCCAGCCTTCTGCCTGGTAGTGGAGAGTGTTTCCCTATGGGCAAATGATAGAGGAGGGGATCTAAGATTTAATTATTTTCTAAACAGCTTTTTCCACATTCCTTAGCTCCTAGTTCCATAGAGACCTTGGCTGCTACTTCCTGAGCCTTTTGAGGATACTTTCCAGATGAATTGGTTGGTTCTCCACCTTCCCTCTCCTGGCTTAGATTTTCGCTTTCTAGAATTGTTAAGTTAATTATCTTTCATTCAGTTCTTTCTGGATTCCACACTGTGTTGCTGTTCTCTCTTCTCCTGTCCTCTCTGACCTTGTGAGGTTTTGTCTTTAGAAGTCTTCAGCGTAGTTCTAGTTAGGTTTCGGGAGGGAACGAAATTAGCTGGGCTTGCTTAATCCATCATCTGATTCAGAAGTCCTTTGACACACTTTCTTCAGTTGGTTCTGTGACACTGTATTCTCCTGAGTGTTGTCTTATTCACTTGATGCTCTCAACTCAGGTGCCCCTGTGGGGTCCCCTTCCTCTTTCTGCCCCTCTGTGGGGAAGGGTCTCACAGCTTCCTTCCGAGCTCCTCTTCTTTAGCTGGATTCACTCCTTAATTGGCTTCATTCAGTCCTAGGCCCCAAATACCACCCATCTGCTATGCTTCTCAAACTCACATTTCCAGCCTGACCTTCCTTCTGAATGTAGAATTGCTGACTCAGAGTCTTCCTTTGGGTGTCCAGTAAGCATTCCCTTCCCCCCAAACCAGTTTCTCCTCCAGCGTTCTCCTGAGTAAAAGGCACCACCGTGTACCAGTTACTCAAGCTAAAAACCTGATGTCATTCCTTGATTCTTCTCTTTCTCCCACATCCAATCCCTCAGAAAATCCTGGAAGCTCTATTTTAAAAATATAGCCCAAATCTGGCCACTTCTCACCACCTTAACCACTATTTTAGATGTTCCCTTAACCAGAGAAGCTTCCTGGGCCATCCTATATAAGGTGATAAACCCCTTCTAGCACAGCACTCTCACGCTGTCTCTCTCTCTCTCTCTCTTTCTCTCTCTCTCTAAATCCAACACCACAGAATATATTCTATCTATTGTTCCCCTTTTTGTAGTTGTAACTCCCTTCTCCAACAGTGAAAACCTGGCCCCTCTTACTATGAGTGTTTCAGCTAAAAGGGATCTCAGAGTCTGAGGCCTCTGCATTACAGAAAAGAAACTGAGTGAAGAAGTGAAGTGAGTAGCCAATTCCAGATGGCACTGAGTAGTTTGTACAGAGTTTTTACTTCTGATAATTTTGTAATTCTGGGGATTAAATGTGCTGGGGATTAAAGGAGCAATAATGATATGCAACTATAATTTACTTTTACATGCTCTTTTTATATATTTGGGGAAATGTTTATAGGAACTAAAGTTGCCTGGCACTGGTAACCCTATATTAATACTTAATTTGCAGGCCAGGCATGGTGGTTCATGCCTGTAATCCCAGCACTTTGGGAGGCCAAGGCGGGCATATCACTTGAGGTCTGGGGTTTGAGATCAGCCTGGCCAACATGGTGAAACTCTGTCTCTACTAAAAATACAAAAATTAGCCGAGTGTGGTGGTACACACCTGTAATCCAGCTACTCGGAGGCTGAGGCAGGAGAATCACTTGAACCTGGGAGGCAGAGTTTGCAGTGAGCTGAGATTGTACCACTGCACTTCAACCTGGGTGACAGAGCAAGATTCCGTCTCAAAAAAAAACCACAAAAATTTAATTTATTGAATAATCAAAATATATTCCATTTTTCTGGACAAAATGTAGAGGCTACTTGGAAGGCTGAGGCAGGAGGATCCCTTAAATCCAGGAGTCCAAAGTTCAGTGAGCTATGATAGTACCACTGTCTCCAGCCTGGGCAGCACAGCAAGACCCTGACCCTAAAAAAAAAAATAAAAGTGGAGGCTGGGGAAAAGCATTCTCCCTAATGTCTCATCTCTCTTCTCCTGTCCTCTCTGACCTTGTGAGGTTTTGTCTTTAGAAGTCTTCAGCGTAGTTCTAGTTAGGTTTCGGGAGGGAACGAAATTAGCTGGGCTTGCTTAATCCATCATCTGATTCAGAAGTCCTTTGACACACTTTCTTCAGTTGGTTCTGTGACACTGTATTCTCCTGAGTGTTGTCTTATTCACTTGATGCTCTCAACTCAGGTGCCCCTGTGGGGTCCCCTTCCTCTTTCTGCCCCTCTGTGGGGAAGTTGCATTTTTCTAAGCCTTTTTTCTCGACGGTGACTTTTTCTAGTGTCTATGCCTATATGCCGCTCAAACAAGGAAAAGAGAATTTGGAGAGAAGCAACTTCAAACACAGGGACATAGCCCTGGTCCAGCAATGTCCCAACTAGCCTTCCTGGAAGTGGCCTCTTCCTTTCCTTCATGTGATCCCACTCTCTGCTCAAACACCCCTGATCTGCTTGAAAGGATTTCCTGAACGTCTGGCCTGTGACAACAGTGGCCTTGTAGCCTCTCTCAGAGGCTAGAAGTGACTTTTTGTAGTCCCCTTAACACAGCTACTCAAGAGTTTCCTCCCTGATTTACTTATTCATTTTGGTTGAGGACCACAGCAACATTGTGGAATGTTTGATTTATCAAAACAGTAAGTCCAACCGGTGGGTTGGGGTCTCAGAAAATACATGCACTCTCTCTGTGGTTCATTTCTTACACTCCCTGCCTTGGTTTGTTGTTGTTTTAAATGCTTCCAGGCGAGGTGCCTCTTTCTAATTCACAAGAAGTACCTGCTGGGACTACTGGTTGCCCTGGTAATATAAGATGTGAGTCAGGGAAGAAGTACTGGGAGCAGTGGCTTGATGTTTAGCTGTTGTGATGGAGGAGAGAGTAGAAAGATGTAACTGGGGTGCAGCTGGCTGCCATAGCAGCATAGGGAAAGAACCAGGATGCCTCAGGTTTTTAAATTATTATTAACATGTAATAATAATTTACGATGGGGGAGCAAGAGAGACTGCATCAAGACCCTGGTAGGGCAGATCTGGGATGCTAAAAACAAATAGAATGCTTTGCAATGTAAAGGTCTTTGCTATAATCAGTAAAGTCTTCATTATCTAAAAAACCAACCAAACAACAGCAATGCTGCTCTGAGAGAGCATGTGCCCACACATGGAAGATGAGTCCTGCTTCAAGGCTGTCGGTTTGGGGCAACTTGAGAAAATAAACAGCATCTTTTGTGCTGAATAGTAACTAACCTTACATCAATAAAAAATTCCTTGTGAAAATGGAGCTTAAGTTACCAGGCAGTTTCCCAGTGGTGTCACAGATGTTTGAGATAGGTGGTTATAAATACTTGTTGAAATCCCTGTAGGTTTTCATGTCCTTACCAAAGAAGCGGATGTTTGCATTTTTGTTAACCTGTTGTCCCTAGACTTCAGCAGTGTGCTGGTCACATATTTTTACATTTTGGATTCATGGAACGACTGATGAGTAAGACGACTATGTGTCACCTAAGATTTTTCACTACTAAAACGTATCTTGGTTTATTTTTTCTTTTCTTGAGCTGAATTCCATGGCTACACTAAAGATTGTGTTTGTGCTGCTTTGTTTTTATTAGGGTACCAGAACATCTCGTGAAGAGCATAACTTGGCAGACACTGCAAGCTGTAAATTTTTGCCATAAACACAATGTAAGTCTCATGATCTCTTTTGAAAAGCAAGAAGGCTCCCCTTAAGCTGAGGTGGAGCCTTGTACAAAGTTTGTATTATGCTTTTGTGGGTAAAATATTTTACCCAAATCTTCATAAGCCCGGTTGGGTAAGTAGAGGCTAAAAATGCCAATCTAGCTATTCCTTCTTGCTCAGGTTATATAAAACATGCATTTTTATGATTTTAAGAAACTAGTGCCAGGCATGGTGGCTCCTGCATGTAATCCCAGCACTTTGGGAGGCCAAGGTAAGCAGATCACTTGAGCCCAGGAGTTGGAGACCAGCCTGGACAACATGGCAAAACCCTGTCTCTACAAAAAATAAAAAAAATTAACTGGGTGCGGTGGTGTGTGCCTGTGGTCCTGGCTACTCAGGAGGCTGAGGTGGAAGGATCGCTTGAGCTGGGGAGGTCAAGGCTGCAGTGAGTCAAGATCAAGCCACTGTACTCCAACCTGGATAACAAAATGAGACCCTGTCTCAAAAAAAAAAAAAAACCCACAAAGAACAAAAAATTAGTCATACATTTATACTGCTTAGAAACTACTCGGATTTAAGGTAGAACCCCATTCACTTGGAGTCTGTGTGGTCTTGTACTCCCAAAAGGCTATGAAATTGGGGAAAGCCCCAGGTGATTCATGCCTGCTTAGCTGCAGTATGTCAGTTGCAGTAGGTGGAACCCCAAACCCAGTGCAAAGTGCCAGTGTCTGCTTTGGTGAGATATGAGTGTCGAGTCTCGAACCAAGCAACCCATTGAAAGCCTGTGACACTCCTGGCCACAGGTGGCTGGTAGAGGTATAGTAGACTATTGCCCAGGTGACGTGACTTCACAGATGCTGGGAAACCTGCTGCCCCATCCAATACAACACTGCCCACTGCCTGTGCATAGAAACCAGATTCCAAAGTTAGAGCTTCATTTTGGCCATGAGTGCAATTTCACTGCAATGTTTTATCCTACTCAACTGCCAGGGTCAATTTAGGTGGTAGGGCTAAATCTCCTTCTTTATATTGTTCCAAATGATTTTTCCTGATGCTGAATTCCCGAAAGGAGGAAGTGTGACAGTACGCAGCACTTCTCCCTGAGGAGCCTCCAACTAGCTAAAGGCTATAATCCTTGTCATACACAGGGGAGAGTGGACACCCATATTGTTAGTTACTGTGACTTAGCACTCTCTCGAGAGCAGGTTTTAGGATGGGGGAGCAAGAGAGACTGCACCAAGACCCTGGTAGGGCAGATCTGGGATGCTAAAAACAAATTTAATGCATACCACAGGTCCCCGGAGAGCCCCAGATGCCCTGCTTGGCTCCATGTGCTGATGGGGGTGGGTGCAGAAACTTGTAAAGAATTCCCAGAACAGAATAGGAGCACATACTTGCTTACAAGTACTTCTGACCATATGTCATCATGATATTCATGGTGTACCCATTTATAGCAATATGTGAAGCCAGTGGTAAAAGAATAGAGATCTCAGGGATGTTAATTGCTAAGAACCAGATAGATTGTAATAAAATCCCAAAGTTGTTTTATTTCACTCTCAAATTTTCCAGAATAATAAATACCCATGGGGAAACATTGACACTGATCTCTCACCCTGAAGGTCCTTTGGAGTGAGAACTGGTCATGCCCAAGAAGAACCCGAGTCCTCTCCAGATTCTTAATAACCCCAGGGTTTCAGGCTGCAGGCCAAAGAGGGTCTCTCAGGTTGCAGAACGATCTAGCATTCTTCTCCTGAGAGGAAAACACTTGGGAAAGAGGAAGATTATTAGGGACCCTGAGCAGTATTTTGACCCAACTCAAAAAAAAAAAAAAAGTAACTCTTAATTAGGTTGTTGATTTGTTCTTTGCCAAAGAAATTGTCATTTAATGAGAAAATCATGTGAAGATTCTCAAACGTTCTTTTCTCTAATATCACCCTGTTAAAGAATGTTGGCGATGGGCTGGAAACCACAGGTGATTTGAGTCTAAATTCTGGCGGGGGGGCCACATCCCGAGGGGTGGCTGCAGCTCTCAGAGCACTTGTGTGTGGGACAGAGCTGACATCTAGCGACTCTCCCCAGAGGGTGAGGGCTGCTGCCTACTCTTGTTTATCTTGTCGGGATGAATGTCAGAGCTGGAAGGGAGATCTCTTGGCAAGCTGTGGTTGCCGCCCTTCTCTTCCCAGCTTATCTCAGCAGGCCCAGGGCTTGTCCTGTTTACGAGGCCGACTGTGTTCTGTTCGCAGTTAAACAACTGAATTGTGAATTCTGCTTAGGCACCAATTTGCAGCTCCTGCAACCATGATGCAGCCTCACCCGGACCTTTCAACATTTTCCCTTTCACCTAGAACTGTCAGATTAAATACAGGACAGCCAGTTAAATTTGAATTTCAGATAAACAAGCATAACTTTTTAGTATAAGTACATCCCAAGTGCTTCATGGGATGTATTATCCTAAAAAAAGTATTTGTTTATCTGAAATTCAAATTTAACTGGCTGTCCTGTATTTTTCTCTGCTAAGACCGGCTACCCTACTTTCATTTTCCTTTCACTGTTGGTTCTTTTGGGCCTTTTAGGAATTTGGGATGATTCAGGCTCTGACAGGCATTGTACTAGATTTATTTTAGGCTGCTCTTTTGCTGTTGTCCAACAGGCCAAGGAGAGATTTAAATGATTTATCCAATATTTGCTAAATAGTCATGTGTTTCATTTATCCCATATATAGTTCAGCCTTAATATTGTTTTTGTTTTGATTTGTTACACTAGTGCATACACAGAGATGTGAAGCCAGAAAATATCCTCATCACAAAACATTCCGTGATTAAGCTTTGTGACTTTGGATTTGCTCGGCTTTTGAGTGAGTATTGACATTTTCTTTGGTTAAGTATAAAAACGGAAAAGTTCTTGATACAATAAAGGATCTAAATGCTCTAGAAGTATACAAGCTAGTACTTGTATATTTAGGGCATAAGTGTGCTATAAATTATAATTTTGTAATTACCGAAAACGTGTAGATACATACAGTGGTTTACCTATGTATGCTATCCATAAATTATACCACAGTAAAGTGGTTATTAAAAAGTATCTTACCTCCCTGATTTCTACCATTTCTTGCTAAAATAATACTTTTCAGAAGTGCTACTTTAGAATAGTGGCTTTCAACCTTGGAGGCAGATTAGAATTACCTGGGGAACTTTTTTTTTTTTTTTGACACAGGGTCTCACTCTGTTGCCCAGGCTGGAGTGCAGTGGCACAGTCACAGTCCACCACAGCCTCGACCTCCCCAGTTCAGGTGATCCTCCCACCTCAGCCTCCTGAATTGCTGGGACTACAGGCATGAGCCACCACACCTGGCTAAGTTTTGTATTTTTTTGTAGAGATGGGGTTTCACCAGGTTGTCCAGGCTGGTCTTGAACTCCTGGGCCCAAAAAAACCACCTACCTCCGCCTCCCAAAGTGCTGGGATTACAAGTGCGAGCCGCCGTGCCCAGGGAACTTTAAATTCTACATCCAATAACCCCCTCCCCAAACCCTTCCCAAGGATTCTGTTTTAATTGGACTGGAGTGTGGCTTGAGCATCAGTAATTTACAAAATATTTATTTAAGTGATTTGAATGTGCAACTAGAATTGAGAACCAGCGATATAGAAAGGCCACAAAATTGGGCACAGGCTTGACTTCTGAGATCTCCCCCTCTCAGTTTTGATTTCAGCCTTCCACTGCTCTTTGTTTTCCATGTTCCATCACTGGCCAGCTGGACCAAGTGACTACTACACAGACTACGTGGCTACCAGGTGGTACCGCTCCCCTGAGCTGCTGGTGGGGGACAGGCAGTACGGCCCCCCCGTGGATGTTTGGGCAATTGGCTGTGTCTTTGCTGAGCTGCTGTCAGGAGTGCCTCTGTGGCCAGGAAAATCGGATGTGGATCAGCTGTATCTGATTAGGAAGACCTTGGGTAAGTGGTGTTTTTGTCCCGCCTTTTGGAAAACTGGATATTTCCCCAGGATGGGGCAGGGCAGAGCCAAGTTCTCGGTCTCACCTAATGCCCTTTAAGGCATTAGTTAGGAAACAGGAAAACTCAAAGCCTCATTTAAATGACTCCATTAAAGGTGGCCATATTTGTTTTAATTAAAATAGTTAACAATTATTGAGTACTTATTGTCCAAAAAAACCCAAGATTCTTAAGTAGTTTGGATCAAGTTAAAACATTATTAATGACAATAACAACAATAAAAACTCACATTTCTATAAGGGCTTAGCAGTTTACAGAATGCTTTCATGGTTTACCCCATTTATGATGATGGGGTAATTCATTTGGATGTACTTAACCCCAGCCTGCCTGACTAGTTGGGATTATTCAGACTCTGCGGAGAATGATTCCCAACCTTCTAAGTATCAGGAGGAAGGCTAGTTCCAATGTCACTCAGCCCCGTCTTTCTTTCCCACCCCAGTGCCCTTTCCTTTCTCTCTACCCTCAGAGGCAGAGGGGAAGGGCAGGGGAGGAGAAGGGAGGGAAGGTGAGAAAAAAAAAAACCATCAGTAGTGATTGCCCTCTTCCAAAGTCAGGGAGTTTAGACACTACTCGCCTGAGTATCCCAGTTTAAAGTAAACTTTTCCTCCTCTAAACTCTTGTAGCAACTGCCATTGCCATGCCTTCCCTTGTAATCTTATCTTCCCAAAGATACTGTAAACTTCCTGATGGTGAGATCATGTCTTATATTTCTACCTACCCTCCACCAGTGTCTGCACATTGTAGGCAGTAATGTTTGCTGATAGCTTGACTTTGTCGAGTGACATGGAAGGCGCTTTGTAGGCCTTCCAGGGGCGCTCAGCCTTTCTTGGCTGTGTTTCCTCTAGTGATTTTAGGACAGCCTCCCCATGTCACCCCTCTGGCACTGGCGGAAGAAGGTTATTAAGGTACAAGGAATTGTGCTCATGATGCTGCTCACTGAGATCTGGGGCAAGGCATTAGAGGGTATATTTTGGTTGCTCACCCAAAATGAGGCGAGGCAGCAGTTTTTGCATTTGAGAGGTAAATTTCTAGGATGCATCAGTAATTAGATAATTTGATACCCTGGAGTAGGAAGTCCCACAGTGCTCTGGGAAGTGGGCCTGGTTGTGCCCCAGGAGAACACCTTTGAGTATCTCCCTATATTCTCTGAACAAAATCCCTCTCCAAGTGTAATATAGAATTTTACGTAAAGGCGATTTTAGCTGATGTGACGGACATATGGGCAGGAGGAGCTTCCTAGAGTCCCCTGAAATATAGAAATACTCTTTTTGTTTCATTGTGTCACATTGTAAGTGCTTCTGAACAGTAGATGAAATGGGATTTCCAAGTGATTGCTAATTGGTGAAATAAGAAAAGATGGTCCCAATGTGGAAATGTATTCCTTCTAGCTAGAAAATCCCATTATTTCTTCCCTCCTTCCCTTCCCCTTCCCTCCCTCCCTCCCTCTCTCCCTCCCTGCCTCCCTCCCTCCCTCCCTTCCTTCTTCTTTCCTTCCCTCTCTTCCTTCTTCAAATAGTTATTGAGTGCTTGCTGTATGTTAGACACTGTTATAAGTGCTAGGGCAATAAAATTTTATCTTGACCTATCAGGATTCAGTTAATATGATTTTGATTTGTGGTTGTTGCCCTTTTGCTGTTTTTTAAAAGGCATTATTTTATTTGTGTGCATGTGCTTCTGGGTTGTTTGGTTTGGGTTCCTTCAGTACACCGTAGGCTCTGAGAACAAGAACCTGAGAGCAAGAAGCTTGTAGCCCTCAGTTTCTGTTGCTTGCCTCCTCTGTGCCTAACACACCGTGCTGTCCACTGTAGGGATCAATACAGATTGCTGTGGGTTGGCTGAACGCCTCTCCTTCTGATTGCCCGAGAACACTGCAGTGTCCACAGATATGGGCACAGACAAACACAGCATTGATGGAAGAAAACCATAGATCAGTGTTTGCTAACCAATTTCACTTACTTTTTTTTCTTGTCCAAAGGGCATCTCATTCCTAGGCACCAACAGGTGTTTAGCACGAATCAGTACTTCAGTGGAGTGAAAATTCCAGACCCTGAAGATATGGTGAGTGACCCATTTTGGAGAGAGCTCTGTAGGCCAGGCTAGCTAGGCTTTGGTTGTTATTCACCTCCCTGAGCCCTATGGCTCACCCTGCATTGGAGGTCAGTCTAAGAGAGAAAAGGAAAATTGGAGCAAATTGGCTAGCGAGACTTTAGCCTTAATGCTAATTTAGAGGCTCTTGATAACAGAGTCTAGCCAGCCTGTTGCACAGGAATGCAGAACTGCCTGCCAGAGCCACACCTGTCCTTTATAATTTTTTAGCAATTAAAACCTAGGTAGCTTAGAGCCAACCAACTTTTAGACCTAGACCTATCAAGGTAAAGTTAACTAGTTTTTCCCCAGCATTGTCCAAATTCCCTACTCTACTATGCCCACGGTCTCCAGACCACGGGAAAAATCATAATGAACTTACTCGGGCTGGGCGCAATGGTTCAGGCTGTAATCCTGGTACTTTGGGGAGGCCAAGATGGGCAGGAGACCTCACCTGAGGTCAGGAGTTCCAGACCAGCCTTGCCAACATGGAGAAACACTGTCTCTACTAAAATTACAAAAATTAGCCAGGCATGGTGGCACATGCCTGTAATCCCAGCTACTCAGGAGGCTGAGGCAGGAGAATTGCTTGAGCCCAGGAGGTAGAGGTTGCAGTGAGCTGATATTGCACCACTGTACTCCAGCCTGGGCGACAGAGCAAGACTCTTTCCAAAAAAAACACAAAAAAACCAAAAAACTTCCTTAGCCAGCCTTACTCTGGTGCTTGCCCTCTATGGCCAACCCAAATGGGGGAAGCCCATTTTTTAAGAACAGAAAAATTTGAAATGTTTATACCCCTAATCCACTTCCAACAATTTATTCCTGTGAAACCATTATCCAAGAGCATAAGGATGTGGCATTATTTAATAGAAATTATTTCCTTTAGTATTCCATCAGTAGGGGATTAAATATGGTACATCCTTACAATAGAAATACCTTATCAGGCCAGGTGTGCTCATGCCTGTAATCGCAGCATTTTGGGAGGCTGAGGCAGGTGGATCAGGGTCTCAAGACCAGCATGGGCAACAAGACAAAACTCTGTCTCTACTAAAATACAAAAAGTTGGCCTAGCATGGTGGCACGCACCTGTAGTCACAGCTACTCAGAAGGCTGACGTGAGAGGATCACCTGAGCTCAGGAAGTTGAGGCTGCAGTGACCTGAGATCGCTGCACTCTAGCCTGGGCGACAGGAGTAAGATCCTATCTCCAAAAAAAAAAAGAAAGAAAGAAAAAAAGAAATACTATATAGAGCCAGGTGCGGTGGCCTACACCTATAATTCTAGCAACTCAGGAGACAACTGAGGTGAAATATTGCTTGAGCACAGGAGGTCAAGACCAGCCTGGGCAACATAGCAAGACCCTGTCTCTACAAAGTATTTTTAAAACTAACTGGGGTTGGTGGCACATGCCTGTAGCTCCAGCTACTTGGGAGGCTGAGGCAGGAGAATCACTTGAGCCCAGGAGTTTGAGGTTACAGTAAACTATGATCATGCCACTGCACTCCAACCTGGGTGACAGAGTAAAACTGTCTCTAAAAATAAGAAATATCATATAGTTTAAAAAAAAAAAAAAAAAAAGATGGTTAGAAAACAGTGTAGGCTGGGCATGGTGGCTCACGCCTGTAATCCCAGCAGTTTGGGAGGCCGAGGCAGGTGGATTGCTTGAGCCCAGGAGTTCGAGACCAGCCTAGGCAACATGATGAAACCCCGTCTCTACTAAAAATACAAAAATTAGCCAGGCACAGTGGCACACACCTGTAGTCCCAGCTACTTGGGAGGCTGAGGTGGGAATATGGCTTGACCTTGGGAGGTGGAGGTTGCAGTGTGCCGAGATCACGTCACTACACTCCAGCCTGGGCAACAGGGCCAGATTCTGTCTCAGAACAAAAACAAAAACAAAACAAATAAAAAAACCAGTATGTATAATTTGACACAGTTTTAATAAATATGTAATATGCACACAATACATATATACATATATTTACATAAATACAAAATAATATGACATGTGGGAAATCAGAAAACTTTTTTTTTACATTTGTGAAATAAATGGCTGCAAGGACATATATCAAAATACTAACAGTGGATATCTCTTTTGGGTGGGATTTTGGGGTAACTTTATGATTTTTTATATTTTTGAATGTCTTCTAATGAGCCTGTAATCAAAAACATTTCAGAGCACAATTAAGGTTTGCGAAATCTTGAATTTCTACTGTCTGAGGAAGGTATCTTAAAAATGAAACGAACCCTCCAGTTGCTCACTAAACCCTTCAGTTTCCAGATGGAAATTCTGTCTCTACCACTTGTGTTTTGTTTGTTCCCTAAGCTCTTGGCTTGTCCCAAAATGAAGGTTTCTGCTTCTCCACTGCCTCTTCCTCCTGCAGCATTAGCATTCGAAGTGGGTCTTGCTGGGACGGAGGGGCAGGAATGACACCTGACATATGGGAGGTGACCCATCTGGCTTCCTTGTGATCTGGACATTCCCAGTTCTGCACTAAATATCCCTAGTGATTTCCTGTTCGCTTGTCTGTTGGTGAAACCTCAGAAATAACCCAGGTTTCATAAATGTAAAAAGCTTCCCATGGTTTCCCAGAGATTGTCCTGCAGATTTCCTGTTGACAGAAACACAGGAAGAAGCAGTGCGGGGGCTGCATTCATTGAACATCTGTGCCCCAGTCCCTCTGCCTGTCAGTAACCCTGACAGAGGGAGGCCTGCTTGCTTCTGGGGCTGTGAAACTGGCTCAGCCGGCAGGATGGGCTCCAGCGTATCACAGGCAAGCAATCGGCTTCATCCAGACATTGTTGCTGAGACAGCAGAGCTCGATGATAAAGCAATGGCACGTCAATCCCCAGTGATGCTCAGATTCAACCGACAGAAAGAACAAGAGAAATATTTAAGCTATGGAGCATGAGTGGAAGTATGGGGGTGCAACAGGGGCTACTGTCAAGGGCTAATACAAATCTACTTTAGGATTTTTTTTTCTCCTATTGAACATAGCGAACTCTAAAACAGAGGCTCTTCTCTCCTACTCTTATCAATGATTAGTATGTGTACAGTCCAGAATTGGTTATTGGGAGCTGGTTGCCTGTCCAAAATAATACTGTACTGTGAAAGTTGGCCACAGCACCAGGACTGTTTGATTAGATGAGCCTGGCCAGTCACTCCAGCCGGCAGCTCACACACTGCCACTTTTATACACACAATGCACTGTAGTCATTTATTTTGCTCAGCTTGGCTGGCTCTTATTTTCTCAGCCTCTCTGCTCAATTAGCCTTTGTCAGTGGTATGTCTCTTTAACTGGCCTGTTTGTCTGCCTGACATTCGGCATTCCTCCCATTTATAGTGTTATTCCTGATTGTCTCCAGCACGTGACTGGAGCAAAATCGCCTTATATGGCCAAAGGGAGACTGATGAATGCCCCACAGGAGACTCTTTAAACAGCAGGCTGAGAAGGGAAGCAGCAGGCCCTAGTGGGAGGAGACAACAGTGTTTATTCCAGAAAATCAAGAAGCATCTGTTCACCTGGGTAGGGGAAAAACATCTATTTTGCAGCTCCCTTTATATAATTAGAATCAGAGCTGCCTTTTTTTTTTTTTTTTTTTTTTTTGAGACAGGATCTTGCTCTGTCGCCCATGCTGGAGTGCAGTGACACATTTATGGCTTACTGCAGCCTCAATCTCCCAAACCCACACCATCCTTCCACCTTAGCCTCCCAAGTAGCTAGTACTAGAGGAACACACCACCAGCCCTGACTAGTTTTTTGCTATTTTTTTTATAGAGACAGGGTTTCATCATGTTGCCCAGGCTGGTCTCAAATTCCTGGGCTCAAGCCCATCAGACTTGGCCTCCCTGAATGGATTATAGGCATGAGCCACCGCACCCAGCCAGCTACCTTTTTATAAATGACAATATAAATGCCAAAGATTATTCTCAGGAAAGGCAAGTTATATAAATTGAGGACCCCCCCCCACCAAAAAAAAAAAAAAATGCTCAGAAAGTTTTTTTCATTAGTATTTTTATTTATAATTTGCTATCTCCATTGGTATCAGTGCAGGAAGTTAAGGGAGTGGTTAGGAAGCAAATTTGGAAAAGCAATTTGGAGGTGGGGAGAGAAAGCTTGTGAACAAGGCAAAGGGAGATTGTTTTAGGCAGGAGGTTGGGTGGGCAAAGGGTGGAGGAGGTGAGGAAGGTGCCAGGAAAATGCTTCTATCAAAAGATTTAATTTGAGGTAAGCTTAATTTGAATACATGCTGTAAATTAAAAACCTCTTTTCTTTTCAACAGGAACCACTTGAATTAAAATTCCCAAACATCTCTTATCCTGCCCTGGGGCTCCTAAAGGTAAAAATCATGGCTTCCAACAGACCAGGAAGCACACAGCAGTTGTTGGGGAATCTGAATTACTTATGTCAATCCATGCAATGAAAAATGTTCCTTTTAGAATTCTCCTGGCTGGGCAGTGGCTCACACCTGTAATCCTAGCACTTTGTGAGGCCGAGGCAGGCGATCACTTGAGGCCAGGAGTTCAAAACCAGCCTGGTCAACATGGTGAAACTGTCTCTACTAAAAATAAAAAAAAATTAGTCAGGCGTGGTGGCGCTTGCCTGTAATCCCAGCTACCCGGGAGGGTGAGGCAGGAGAATTGCTTGAGCCCGGGAGGCAAAGGTTGCAGTGAGTTGAGATTGAGCCACTGCACTCCAGCTTGGGTGACAGAGCAAGACTCCATCTCAAAAAAAAAAAAAAAAGATTCTCCTTGGAAAAGTATATTTTCAGTTTTTTTAAATGTATCACATTCTATTAAGTGAAAACATTTGCAAGTATTTTCCACTTTAAATAAACCGAACATTATATTTGAAGTCTAAATTTACACAAAACAGAAATTTCAGGGGGGTGGTGATTGTTTTACAAAGGGAACCTTTTCTTCAGAAAATCCTTAGCTGCAGGATCCTTTTAAATAGCTAACTCCCTGGTACATTTGAAGTACATTTAAAAACTTGATATATATATGTATATATTTTTTTAGAAATATAGCTCTTACGTAAAATGAGGTATGGTATCAACTAAAATGTTTGCAAGTTACAGTCAATGTCCCACACGGTTTAAAAATTATTTATTTACTGATGTATTAAATAATGAGTTAATATAAATGATAATGTAACTGTTACCTGAAAGGGGTCCCAATCCAGACCCCAAGAGAGGGTTCTTGGACCTCGTGCAAGAAAGAATTCAGGGCATGTCCACAGAGTAAAGTGGAAGCAAATTTATTAAGAAAGTAAAGGAATAAAAGAATGGCTACTCTATAGGCAGCAGTGCTGTAGGCTGCTCAACTGAGTATACTTACAGTTATTTCTTGATTATATGCTAAACAAGGGGTGGATTATTCATGAGTTTTCCAGGAGAGGGGCAGGGATTTTCTGGAACTGAGGGTTCCTCCCCTTTTTAGACTATTTAGGGTAACTTCTGGGCATTGCTATGGTATTTGTAGACCATCATGGTGCTGGTGAAAGTGTCTTTTAGCATGCTAACACATTATAATTAGTGTATAATGAGGAGTGAGGACAACCAGACGTCACTTTCATTGCCATTGTGGTTTTGGCCGGCCTCTTTACTGCTTCCTGTTTTATCATCAGGGTCATTGTGACCTGTATTTTGTGCCGACCTGCTATCTCATCCTGTGAGTAACAATGCCAAACCTCCTGGGAATGCAGCCCAGTAGGTCTCAGCCTTATTTTACCCAGCCCCTATTCAAGATGGAGTTGCTCTGGTTTCAACACCTCTGACATAACCAACAAAAATTGAGTCAATTCCTTGGAGTATGTAGTTGTGAAATTTAATCTATCCAAGAATGAGCTCCATGGCCTACTTAGTTGCAACAAAAATAGTTAAGAATGATGTACTATAAAGGCATGTACACTATGCCTCTCCTTATATACATGATCATATATACTTATAATGCATAAACTATTTCTGGAGGGATACACCAAAAAAAAAAAAAAAAAAAAAAAAGAGTAGCTGATTTTAGAAGGGTGAATGGAACACCTAGAGTGGTGGAGACTTTGCTGTATGCTGTATGAATTGTATTTGTTATCATGTGTAAATATCATTTTTAAAATAAAAACACTAGTTTTTACAAAGTACATGCAAGGGACCAAACTGGCTAAATGGATTACCCCATTTGGCCACTGAGGTAAACTCTAAAATTATATCTTACTCTCCCAGGGCAGAGTACCAATTGCTTCAAGAACAGAGTAAGGTGGAGAAAATGATTTTTCATTACTACTTCTAGAAACTGTTTATTTAATATGTGAGTGCCATTTAGGTATGACTGGAACTAAAATCATGACTGGAGTGTTTTCCTGCCTTTTCCCCGTTCTTATTGCAACTGAAGAGTTTCATCTTTCAAGGAAGAAAAAAATGACATTAATAAGTTAATACAATTTTTAAAAAGTAAGAAGGAATTTTCTATTCTTTTAGGGCTGTCTCCACATGGACCCTACTGAAAGGCTGACATGTGAACAGCTGTTGCATCACCCATATTTTGAAAACATCAGAGAAATAGAGGATTTGGCAAAAGAACATGACAAACCAACAAGGAAGACCCTAAGAAAGAGCCGAAAGCACCACTGCTTTACAGAAACATCCAAGGTTATAATTTCAAATGACCTCCTACCTGCCACCTGGTACAAAGAGTTGGAATCTAGACTTGAGGATGGCAGTTGTGGCTTTCAGCTTCAGCATCCTCATTCCAGCACTAGGAGACAGGTCATAGGGTCTATCAACCAGGGCCCCAGGGACATCTGTCTCCTAAAGCCCCCTCTCCCTGAATCCTAAAGGTGCCCTTGTCCTGCTGCTTCCTGATGCCACACAGGGGCCAGGGTTTCCGGCCTGCATGAGCACAGGTCTCAACAAGGTACATGAGTATGATGAGTCCAGCTGAGCAGACTTCTTTGGCTTTGGAAATCAGATTTTCCCCAGGCAGTTCTGTGTCATCATCTACACCATCAGTATTAAAACCAACACTCCAGGTTTGTCCAAAAAAGGAGCTGTTTTCCTCCCTGATCCTTTGTCAGAGTTGGCTAGGGCAAATACAGTGATGAGTGCTTTTGGTGGTATCAGCTGAATACATTTAACCAGAGAACAGCATCCAAACTGCACACTGGGAGCCTGTGAAGAATCCCGATGATTGGTATAAAATGGCCTTACATTAAGCATCTTGTGATAAGCCAAAAGCTGTAATAATTTAGAATGAACTGTAGTTGGAACCACAACTGATCCTGGGTAAGCTCGGATCTACCTAGGTACTCCTTAAGCTATACATTATCTTGCCTTAGTCTTTCCCTTTGCAGCTTCCACTGCCCAGCATGCTGAATGGTACCAGGGTGTTGTGTGTGAGGCTGGGAGGAGGGAAAAGGGTGAAAAAGTTCCATGAGGAACAAATATAGCATGAACTCCAGGGCCCTAATGTAGATCACAGTTACAAAATTAATAATTTTTTAATTTTATTCTCCATGATATGTGACCCAGGTAGCAAAACAGGCCAGAAACAGACTCCTCCACCCCCACGCCAGAATTATTCCTTATCTCAGTATTAGTTTGTATTCAAGAGCAAAAGGTTTTGATGGAAACATTTCTACTTGAAAAAATAGGGAAACTCCACTCTTTGGTGTATTGCTTTTTTTTGAGACCAAGTATCACTCTGTCGCTCAGGCTAGAGTGCAGTGGTGTGATCTTGGCTCACTGCAACCTCTGCCTCCCCGGTTCAAGTGAGTCTCCTGCCTCAGCTTCCCCATTAGCTGGGATTACAGGCACGTGCCAGTATGCCCAACTAATTTCTATATTTTTAGTAGAGACAGGGTTTTGCCATGTGGGCAGGCTGGTCTCGACTCCTGACCTCAGGTGATCTTTCCGCCTTGGCCTCCCAAAGTGCTGGGATTACAGGCATAAGCCACCACACCCAGCCTGGTGTACTGCTTTTAAATCCTGAAAGAATCAACTGATGTAAAAGTACTAAAAAGTACTTTTCTGAGGACAATGGCTGAAAAATTTTTTTCTAAAAAGTACTAAAAATTTCCCTTTTTAGGGATACCAGAGGACATATAGTGCAATACAAAAAATACAGGTGTGTTCTGACTTTCATTTGACATTGACAATAAATTCAAACATTTTCAGGAAGCTTGAAGGAAGCAGTTTTGTCTTTTTTCTTTAGAGATGGGGGTCTTGCTATGTTGCCCAGGCTGCTCTCCTGGGCTCAAGGGATGCTCCCACTCGCCTCCCTTGTAGCTGGAACTACAAGTGTACACTGTGCCATGCTTGATTTGCCTTTTTAACTAAGGGAAGAGAGTAAGTAGGCAAATTGCCTAGGTGCTCTGTTTATGTTTTCTCTGCTATAAGACAAGGCATTGGCTTAAATGATCCCTAAGATCTCAGCAAGCTCTCAACTCCTGTAAATCTATGTTTTCTTCCCAATAATGTTAACATGTAGATTTTCCCCTTTTCATATTCTCTAAATCTTCTTTAATGTGAATGTTTTTCCTTTTTAATATAGACATTTAAAAGGAAAAGCCAAGACCAAATTGAAAGATTTAATCCTCTCTCAAGTCCTGGATGGTGTGCAAAAAAAGTATTTCTATACTAAAAAGCTTAATTACCTTTTTGTGATATATTCTAAATAATGAAAAAAAATGCATAGCACAGTTTTGAACCTAATTCTGTGTTTTGCATTTTTAGTTGCAGTACCTACCCCAGCTAACTGGCAGCAGCATCCTTCCAGCTTTGGATAATAAGAAGTACTACTGTAATACCAAGAAACTTAACTACCGTTTTCCAAACATTTAAAGGAGCTAGGAGACATGATTTTAAAAAAGGAATCAATAGATGCTTTGAAGAAAATAAAACTTACACAGCTGATTGAAAACAATTACAATGTTGAAAACACACCAGGAGAAAACAGAAGCAAGAAACTGGGAGGCCAATTGGCAAGATATTAAGGGAAATTCCAGATCCAGTCTTCCATGCTTGATGATGGTGTCCACAAAAGAAAGAAAAAACCTGTTTGGAGTTGCACTTGTATTTCAGTTTATGTAAGTAGCCGAACTTATGGACAGAATATGAACTGTCCCATACCTCTGGCAAAACTAGATGATATCAAAAAGATTTATGCTTCAGTTGTACCACATGCCACACAAGAAAAATGGACTACAAAATGCCCATATATATTTCCTCGGATCTCTGTTGCCTGAGTCCTATCTCCTGCCTCTCAGATTGTTTCAGCATCATATTTAAGATAGTTCTATTTCTTGAAATCAAAATGTTTAAAATCCTATTTCCTGCCTGCTCTATTTCTTGATTTTTATATTTTAAAACGTTTTGAGGGTAACACTTAGGTTCAAAATATTTAAAAGCATACGAATTATCACAAAAATTTGGTAATTTATATATTTAATTATATGTTTATACATTTCATCCTTACTTTATCAGTAAAGGATACACCTTAGTCACTTTTGCAGGCAAGGTGGATTTACTGTAATCTTTCTACATTTATTCACCCAGTTCCCCTTGTAAACAATGGCATGAAGCTCGGCAGCTGATTAAGGCAGTCAAAGGGTAGAGCAAGACCTACAGGCTTTGCAGGAACTGAACCTGTCAGCCTGAAAATAATTAGTATTTCATTCTCTCTGGCACAGGCTTTGACCTGGTACATCTATAGGCAAACCTGTAATTCAGTGATCTGGGTTTCAGAAGAAATTACTTGTGAGCTTTTACTTGAGTCATGAAAGACATTATGTTGTAAACTGTTTTCCCTGAAACATCTTTTTGCACTATGTTTGTATGTGTGTGTGTGTGTATATATATATGCTATTCTAACAACTAATATATTACACTAAGTAGTCCAAAGTATTGAGGACTCATAGCTTTGCACAGTGAGACTTAAAATGATGAAAATATATATATATATATATATATATATATCTCGAACCTCCCACCTCAGCCTCCCAAGTAGCTGGGACTACAGGCATGTGCCACTATACTGGCTAATTTTTTTGTATTTTTTGGTAGAGGCAGGGTTTTGCCATGTTCCCCAGGCTGGTCTTGAACTCCTGGGCTCATGTGATCTGAGCGCCTTGGCCTTCCAAAGTGCTGGCATTACAGGCATGAGCCACTGCACCCGGCCAAAATGACATAATTAGCTTTGATTTGGTCTACTGCTCTTAATCAAAAAGCTTTTTCATCCTTGTCCCCTGGACACAAGGGCAACATGAAGCCTGACGTCTGTTTCTTACAGCTCAACACCATTTCTGGTTGATGTGCTGCCACTATTCCTAGCACTTCTCAGCCATGGTCTTCAAAGTTGTATTTCACTCTATTTTCAAAACATTTCTTCTGTACGCTCATTTTCTTCCTGTTAATTTTCTTCATGATGACATCTGACCCCATTTACTTAAGTAATCCACTGAGGTCTGGTGTCTAGTCAATAATTTTGACTACCCTAGGCAGTTTAATGATATCCTAAGGCTTCCTAATGTATGTCATTTCTTGCTTAGACCTGATATGGGTTAAATGCTAGTCCCTGAATTATTCAATTCCTGTTAGACAGCCTTGATTCAAATGACAAGGAAGAACATCCAGCTTCCATGAATAGTTAAAAAAAAATTTTTTTTTCCTTAACCCAAGAAAATGCACTTGACGAAGGTAGATTACTGTAACTGCCTAATAATTCAGCCAATAGTTTTACCAAAAACTATTCAGAATAGAAAAGTAGCTCTAGACTAAATCGTGGTGAATCAGTTGTCTCACCATACAGTAATGAAACAAACCTGAGAAAAAAGGCTTATTTTTTTTCTAATGAGTTCCATTAAATTTATGCTTATGTTCAATTTAACCATATTTATAATGCTTTTATTCGGTATGAAATCTCCACTGTATCACATGAGACTCTTCCAAATCCTTTTATTTACTATTTTCTGATTTTTAAAATGACAGTGGCAATTACCATTTATACTATGTGTTATTTGTATAAGCTGTTAAACACACGTTGTTAAACACAACGAAAATTCATTTTTCTACCTGAAAGCTGTATCATAGAAAGTGTTTATTGGAAAATTATTTTCAAGTTTATATTCAACAGCTTAATAATGTTCAAACCAGGCTGGACGTGGTGGCTCCCAGCACTTTGGGAGGCCGAGGCGGGTGGATCCTGAGGTTAGGAGTTCAAGACCAGTCTGGCCAAGATGGTGAAACCCTGTCTCTACTAAAAGTACAAAAATTAGCTGGGCGTGGTGGTGGGTGCCTGTAATCCCAGCTACCTGGGAGGCTGAGGCAGAGAACTGCTTGTACCTGGGAGGCAGAGGTTGCAGTGAACTGAGATCACACCACTGCACTCCAACCTGGGCAACAGAGTGAGAGTCTGTCTTAAAAAAAAAAAAAAAAAAAAAAATTTCAAATCAAACATACAGAAATCTATAAACAAGCTGGCATATAAGAGTAATAGAATCAGGGCCATTTCTCACAGGTAACAATGAAGACCTGTTTTATCTATTTGACTTTTTTTTTTTGAGACAGGGTCTTAATCTGTTGCCCAGGCTGGAGTGCAGTGGTGCCAACATGGCTCACTGCAGCCTCAACTTCCCGGGCTCAACTGATCCTCCTACCGCAGACTCCTGAGTAGTTGGGACTACAGACATGTGCCACTACACCCAGCTATTTATTTTTTATTTTTTAATTTTTTTGGTAGAGACGGTTTTGCCATGTTGCCCAGGCTCGTCCTGAACTCCTGGGCTCAAATGATCTGCCTGCCTTGGCCTTCAAAAGTGCTGGGATTACAGGCCAGCCTTTTGTTTTGTTTTGTTTTAAGAGACAGGGTCTCCCTCTTTCACCCAGGCTACCAGGCTGGTGTGCAGTGGCCATGATCATAGCTTACTGCAGCCTCAAACTCCTGAGCTCAAGCAATCCTACCACCTCAACTTCCCAAGTATCTGAGATTACACGTATGCACCACCATGCCTGCCTAATTTTTAAAATTTTTTATAGAGATGGGGTCTCGCTGTGTTGCCCAAATTGGTCTCAAACTCCTGGTCTCAAGTGATCCTCCCCCCTCAGCCTCCCAAAGCACTGGGATTACAGGTATGAGCCACGGCACCCAGCCTAAAGCAATGTTAGGTTTTAAGAAAAACCTAAGCATAGCCCACTGGTTTTTATTGTTTCCTTTATTATATTGCAATCTGCAAAACTATTTGTATTCAGCCAAGTATCTATGTCCAGTTTTAATAAAATAGTAGCCTAAGCTTACAAAATAGACAAATTAAGCAGCAACTGTTGATTCTGAGAAAGTCTGTATGCTATCAAGAACACAAGAATGCAGGATCATGGGAAATGCACGCAAATCCTGTTGAAGCAATGCATGCTTCAACAACCAGTGACCACTTTGCAAAATTGACTCCAACAATGAATCTGTAATTTAGCTTCTAATTTTTCATAATTGTGCATTTATGGTAGTATGCTTCACTAACTTTAAAGTTAAATGTAAATTACTGTTAAAAACATCTGTTGTACAAATAACTTTAAAGGATTCTAAATAAATATCTACATCAAGAGATATCTACAGATTTACATATTAAATGAATATATTAGAATTAAAATGTTACCTAGTTTACATTTTTCTTTTTCTTTTTTTTTGAAGACAGTCTCACTCTGTCACCCAGGCTGGAGTGCAGTGGCACAGTCTCGGGTCCCTGCAACCTCCACCTCCCAAGTCAAGTGATTCTCCTGCCTCAGCCTCCAGAGTAGCTGGGATTAAAGGCGTGCACCACATCCAGCTAATTTTGTCTTTTAGTAGAGATGGGGTTTCACCATGTTGGCCATGGTTGGTCTTGAACTCCTGACCTCAGATGATCTGCCCGCTTTGGCCTCCCATAGTGCTAGGATTACAGGCATGAGCCACCGCGCCCGGCTGCACTTTTCTTAAAATGAATTAATGTACATAAATTCTCACTTTCAACTTAGTAACATTAGTGAGTCACGTCTGAATATTTATTTTCTACATATGATGCACTCTCCACCTCTAAAATGTCATGATATGGCATCCTTATAATTCTACTGATGACTATATAATATTAGTTGATGTTTAGAATCAAGTTTCAAATGATCCTTTATACTGAAATAAGACACATTATTTTACTTCAATTGTAATTTTAGTTCCAGAGAAGGCAGTGCTGTCTTAAAGGCTTGGACAAGATTTTCTTTTTCTCTTACTCCAGGAAGATCACTTAACAACAAATATTTGAGGTTTCTGCAAATAAAGAAAAAAGTCACTTCAATTTGGCCAAGAGCATTAAAAATAAACTCAATTTACTGACTTAAAGAAAGAAAATTACGTAGAAAATGAATCTATATCACCCTATGCCTTCAAAATTACTTTTAGAGCAGTAGCCTTAGAGATGAAATTCATGCCAGGAAGTAACACAGACTTTGGGTTACGTCAATATTTCTAGCTGAATCATTCTAAATAAAATATATTTTTATAATGATGTAGATATCCTTTGCATGTGAAACATAAAATGTGAATCTCAACCCCAAAGGGGCAAAAACTGGGAAAATTCTTAAAGATACTAGAGTTTCTATTAAAAGATGAAGCTTTGAAGCTTCAAGTAATGTAAGAGATGAACAATCTAGTACTTTTGGTCCTAATGTTTAAAATTTCTTAAACTCCCTGTGATACTGAGGTTACTGGCAGATCCATTATATATTAAAGCAGAACTACATTAATTAGATTCATAATTTGAATGTTGAAATCTCTAACATAGGGATTTGATTAAACAAACTTCTAGGCTGGGCACGGTGGCTCATGCCTGTAATCCCAGCACTTTGGGAGGCCGAGGCGGGCGGATCATGAGTTCAGGAGTTCGAGACCAGCTTGGCCAACATGGGGAAACCCCATCTCTACTGAAAATACAAAAATTAGCCAGGCGTGGTGGTGGGCGCCTGTAATCCCAGCTACTCAGGAGGCTGAGGCAGGAGAATCGCTTGAACCCAGGAAGCGGAAGTTGTAGTGAGCCAAGATCGTGCCATTGCACTCCAACCTGGGCAACAAAAGCAAGACTCCGTCTCAAAAAAACAAACAAACAAACAAACAAAAAAAACTTCTATTCTTTTTTCATCATGCTCATGAGACTCAGAATCTTATAAATTTTAGAATTAAACATTCCTTGCTAGTATTATCTGTTTTTGCATTTGGGATTAGGTGACTTGCTCCAGGCCATGGCATGAGTCTGGTTGGTGGCACAAGAGGATATAGAACAGCTTTCCTAACCATTGGATGCATGCTTTTGATGATTATTATAGTTTCAGGCAGTGTTCTAGGCTCTAGAGACAGAAAGGTGAATATTTCAAGGTTTTTTTCCCCTCAAGCAAAATAATTACATGGTAAAATGCTAATAGGTATATACCAAATGTCTTGAAAATATCAAAACCATAGGAGAAATTGCTTTAAAAAAAAAAAAAAGGAGAGAAAGCATAATCATTGATGCTTACTGAGGGCTTACTGTGACAGGCACCATGCTAGGTGCTTAATGTAGATTTAATTTTTAAAAATATACTCTACAAAAAAATTCAATAAAACATTAATGTATTAAGGTTGATCATTTTAGCTGTTTTAAAGTATTACAGATGAAAATGAGGTCATTTTTTAAAATTATCTTTTTCAGAACTAAAAAAAGACACCACCCCTCACAGTCAATTAAATTCTAACTATTCACCTTAACAGCATTGTCAAGTTTCCACTTTGGCTTTGATCATCTACCTTAAATGACGCAAAGCAATGATGCCTTTGTCTGTGATATTCCCACAGGATATTATTTCCATTTCCAATATGGTTTTTTGTAAATTTTCAAGTTGACTAAGTCTCAGCAAACAGTCATCCTCGATATAATGACACTTGCACAGCCTTATTTTTTCAACATGTTCTAGGCCCTCTGGAGAGAAAAAGTACAGATTAAGAATCTGCTTTACCACTAAGATGACAACCTGTCCTGGTTTGCCCAGGACTGACTTGGTTTTAGGACTG
Organism: Hylobates moloch; assembly: GCF_009828535.3. Taxonomy (NCBI): domain Eukaryota; kingdom Metazoa; phylum Chordata; class Mammalia; order Primates; family Hylobatidae; genus Hylobates; species Hylobates moloch. The sequence continues at coordinate 55,362,112 of NW_026652291.1, forward strand.
AAAGTCCTATGTCCTGGGAAACCTCTTAGTCCCATGAAAACTGGAAGGACTGCTCACCCTATTAACCATATAAGGAATTCACTATAGAGTTTGTGCTGATGGACAGGACCATTCCACAGTCAGATGCCCACACACTGGAGGAAAGAAATGCCCACATAGGGCCAGGCCCAGTGGCTCACACCTGTAATCCCAGCACTTTGGGAGGCTGAGGCAAGTGGATCACCTGAGGTCAGGAATTCAAGACCAGCCTGGCCAACACAGCAAAACCTTGTCTCTACTAAAAATAGAAAAATTAGCCTGGCGTGGTAGTGCATGCCTGTAGTCCCAGCTACTTGGGAGGCTGAGGCAGGAGAATCACTTGAACCCAGGAGGTAGAGGTTGCAGTGAGCCAAGATCACACCACTGCACTCTAGCCTTGGCGACAGAGTGAGACTCTGACTCAAAAAAATAAATAAATAAAAGAGGCCGGGCGCGGTGGCTCACGCCTGTAATCCCAGCACTTTGGGAGGCCGAGGCAGGCAGATCATGAGGTCAGGAGATCGAGACCATCCTGGCTAACGTGGTGAAACCCCATCTCTACTGAAAATACAAAAACAAAATTAGCCGGGCATGGTGGCAGGCACCTATAGTCCCAGCTACTCAGGAGGCTGAGGCAGGAGAATGGTGTGAACCCAGGAGGCAGAGCTTGCAGTGAGCCGAGATCGTGCCACTGCACTCCAGCCTGGGCGACAGAGCAAGACTTTTTTTAAAAAAAAAAAAAAAAAGAAAGAAAAAAAAATGCCCACGTAAGCAGAAGCTGTGTGGATATAATTATTCCTGCATTATTGAGGGCTTCTCAATGACAGAAGTTTGACAAAGATAGTTTGATAAACAAGGCCCTGGATTTTAAGTCAATAAATCAAAGACTAGACATACAGAAACAAGCTTAGTGAGAGGAGGAAGGAGAGGAAGGTGTCTGTAACCTCAATTTAATTTGAAAATAAATATCAAACACAGGAAGAAACAAACTTGACTATACTGAAATGGGCAAAAAGGACATACCTATGACTATAATCGTGAGTCAACTGCAACAAAATGGTCACTGCAAATCATCTGCATTTTCTATTAGCAAAATGATAGGGTAGTTACCCATGTGGTCAAATCCAATTCTCATGATACAAGAGTCAGTGGCGTCGATCGCCTGAATCTTGTATTTGTCCAGAGGGCCTGTTGGAAGGTGGTTGTAGTCCTTCTGCCACCTCTCCTGGCCATGGTAGCGCACCATGGCCCCACAGCGCAGCAACCACTCGGATGCCGCCCTGTCAGGGCCAACATCCCTGATGCGATCATAATCCACCCTGTTGGCAAGAGAAAAAAAGCAGTTTGCTTTTACAATAATCACTAGCTTGTTAACTATATTAACTGACATGAATAATACAGAACGCAACAAATTTTCATTTCAAGTGACTGAGGAGGAAGGTAAATGTATTAGTGAGATCCATGCAAAAAAACAAAAACAAAAACAAAAAAAAACTGTAGTCTATCTGCTTTTTTAGTTTTGTTTTTGTTTCCAAGTGAACACTGTCAAGGCGTATTATTATTTTTGTTTTTTTTTTTTATATGAATTTATCAGACACAACTTTTCATTGATTCACATATAGTAGAGTGCTTGACACCAGAGATACTTAGTAACTATTCTACAAATGACTATACTTGGTTAGAATTTGTATTAATAACAAAAGATTAAAGAGAAAATAATTCTGAATCTGTGTTCAAATTAATCTCATTAAGTGATATTTATTAATTTCTACATATGCTTTTTTCTCTAGCTAGTGATCATAATGCTGTATTAAGTAATTAGGTTAGTTTCAACAGTTTCAAAATGATATTTCTAAGTGTGCCACCCACTAATTTTTTTGAAAACCCGAGTTACTTTGATAGAATTCAAGAGGTTAACTACATTCCTTTAAAAAGCCATAAAAATAAAATACTTTAAAATTATATTTAATAAGTTTTTTGATTATAAAATGTTTATTTTAGAAAACTTGAAATGTATCAAAAGGACAAGTAAGAAAAATCACTGAAATCCTGCAACCCAAACAGCCACAATTAATATTTTGTAATCTATTTTTCTGGTGTTTTTTCCATGTTTGTGTGGGTTTTGTTTGTTTGTAAACAAAATTAGGATCACACTGCACAAATTGTTAAAATAACATTTGAAATATGAGAAATAGCCAAACAAGCTATTGGGAACTTATTTAGCTGTAACCATCTCCACATTTCTTCACTTTATTTAGAGTAACTTACTTATTAAACACTGCATTCAACCAGCCCCAGAAGTATCTGGAGTCACATGACCATGAGAGTTTCTTTACGCCACACAACCGCTGGGAAATTTTTCCAAACAGCATCATTTGATCTAGACACACAAAACAGTACTTACATTAGATCGTCATCAGAGTCCCATACATATAGCAACTTACTTCAGAGTCAATGCTCTTGTACTGATAAAGCTGATGACTCACTTGCCACTCAGCAATTACTGAGCAAGTCACTCCTGTTTCTTGTTCTTGGGGTTATTTGCTTGCTGCAAAAAAATGAGGGGTTGGACGGGATGGTGTCTAAGGTTCCTTCCGGCTTGAACGTTAAGTTCCACTGTTGAAACCTCAATTGGAGTCTGTCTGTCGTACTGCCATCTAGTGTCCATTCAGGCGCTGTAGCTATGAATTTGCTGAAGCTGGCTCTATTCCCCATCTATATTTCCAGCATCAAAAATGACACACTAAAATCACCGAAAGAGCAACGTGTCGAGGTTAAGATGCTTGCATCCAGGAAAGAAGAGGAGACATGAAAATAGATCTACCTATGACAAGGCTGCAAGTGGTGTTACCAGAGCAGTGTAAACAAAAAAACTGTTTTAAGGGCAGCTGAGAAAGACTGGGCAAGTAACTTCACCTCTCTGACCTCTGGTTTTCTCATTTGTAAAATGAGATGATTTGCTTAGATAATTTCCAGCTGTCAAAATGTATAACCATAATTTGAGAAAGTGATTCCTGGAGTAGGTTTCGATTTGATTTACCTCAATTCAAGTTTCCCTAGTAATGTGCTAGGTGTGTGCAGGGGACTGGGTGTGGCAGGGAAGGGGGGGATGGGGAGACAAAGATAAATGAAACATGGTGTTTGCTTTGAGCCTCTGACAATTTAATGCAGTATGGAGTCGCTAAGACACGTTACCAAGTAGTTAAAATAAGTGACAGAACTTGATAAATGCCTCAAGAGTTAAAATAAGGACAGAAAGGATTTCAGCAAAGGTGCCAGGAAAAATTATGCCAGATTATTAGCTGAAGCAGGAACATTTAAGGCATGTTATTTTCAGTTTCACTAGCACATGTGAGTCATGAGAAGAGGCAGGCAACTTGCACAGTCAGGTCATGAAGTGTTTTGCATGCTCAGCCAGGGAATTTGGACTGTATTCTGTAGGTAGCAGGGAGTCACCGAGGTTTCTGAACAAAGCACTGGCCTTTGGGAGGCCGAGGCAGGCAGATCACGAGGTCAGGATATCGAGACCATCCTGGCTAACATGGTGAAACCCTGTCTCTGCTAAAAATACAAAAAAAAAAAAAAATCTAGCCAGGCACGGTGGCACGCGCCTGTAGTCCCAGCTACTCGGGAGGCTGAGGCAGGAGAATCGCTTGAACCCGGGAGGCAGAGATTGCAGTGAGCTGAGATTGCACCACACTGCACTCCAGCCTGGGCAACAGAGTGAGACTCCATCTCAAAAATAAATAAATAAAATAGAACAAAGCATTGGTATTGTTACAGTTGTGCTTCAAGAAATTTACTCAGCAGCATCAAGATTAAGGGTCAACAGAATGGGACAGCCAGTCAGCAAGGGTTTCAATCACGTGAGGCCATACGAAAGGGCCTAGTTGGGGAAGGATGGGAATGACATTACAGAGTTAGTTCCATATGACTCAGTTAAGTGAGATGTAGGGGCAAGGGCTAGAGGAGTTGAAAATGACACAAAGTTTTGGCCCTGGGTCACTGGGAGTAGGATGGCGATGCCATTAAAAGAAATCACATCAGGAGAACAGGGTTATAGGTTCAGATTTTTTTCTTTTAGTTTTTCATAATCTACATATTAAGTGTTAGCAAGATTTCTAAGCGCAGACGACCAACAAATCACTGGAATCAGAGGTCACAAAATGTTACAGCTGTAAGGAATTTAGATCACCTGGATGAAATCTCTCATTTAGACGTGAGGAAACTGAAGCCCTGATATTAAGTAACTTCCTGACACTCTCAATCCTTTCTGAAACAAGGTGGGGTATTAATAAATGCATGTGTTTAAAGGGACTTGCTCAATATTTCATGACTAATTAATGGTAGTGTTGAAACCTGAACTCGGTTCTCTACCAGCCCAGGGTCCTGAGGAAGTGATTGAGGATGCTGAGGCCGTGGGACAGTGAGAGATGTGAACTGAAGACAGAACCAACTACCCTTTTCATCCCTTTTCCGCCATAGCCGTCTTCGTTACGGCAAGCCTCTGCTCCACTACCTCTTATCATGTTCTCAACCCTTTCCAGCTTTTTGTTAAAGCTCTCTCTGCCTGTGCCCACCTCGAATAACTCTATTAGTTGTCAATCTTATTTACAAATATGGGCTTTCCTAGCTTCTACTCAGGCTGTTTTCTCTTAGCCTTCCTCCCCCATCACCATCAATCTGTGGAAATCCCACCCAACCTCAAGACCTTACTCAAATGCCATGTCCATTCATTCATTCACTCAAAAAATGTTTATTGAATGTCTGCTATACTTAGTGCAAAGGCAACAATGGTAAGACAAAACAAAAACAAGAACAAAGGAGAAAGAGACACACAGAAAGACAAGGTTCCTGACCTCATAGAACGTAAAATTTAATAAAGACAGATAACATATAAAGAGATAAATAACACCCAACGTAGTTGGATAATAGAGGTGTGAACAAATGCCATGAGAACCCAGAGAAGGGAGTGAGAAGAAGGCTTCACACTAGAGGTGTCTTTTGAAATGGGTCTTAATGATTAAGAGTTTTCAGTTAGTCTAGAAGCAGAAGCAGAATATGCAAAAAAAAAAAAAAAAAAAAAAAAATTCCAGTTAGAATGAAAAAAGAGTATGCAAAGTAAAAGAAAGAACAAGGATGGCATCTTATTCATTTCCATTTTTCTCAGCATAATGCAAAAGTTTAATAAATATTTGTTTATTAATAGTCTTCAATGGTTGACATGTTTCCATGGAGAAAGGTAAAACCAGTTAAACTGTTATTAAGCAGGTGAATTAGAGTGGTCTTTGAAAACTGAATACTTTTGCTTGATTCATTTTGGCCCATCTTATAATTTAGCTTAAATGAAAGGCCAAATTTACTTCAGCTGTAATCTCTAAAAACACAAGATATTAGATTTAATGTTTTAAACATAAAAATTAAATTTATATTTGGCAACAGAGGTAACAAAAATTGATAGGTTTTTACATTTCAACTGCAACTTTGCTAATGATTTTGCAAATTATTCCTACTTGAGTCCAAAAGTTGCCTTTGGGAACGCTTTCTATAGGGAAAGAGGAGACCTCTAGTGGTAAGTTAGTGAATCTAGCTCTAATAAATTAAAAGAAACCAGTTAAACGCAAATTAGAAAATAACCATTACTAAATTACTGCTGCCATAGATAATCCACCATGATTAAGTTTCATACCAGGGATGCACAAATGGCTTCACATACACAAGTCAATAAGTGTTATATGCCACATAAACACAATTAAAAACAAAAATCACATGATCATCTCAATAGATGCAGAAAAAGCTTTGACAAAATTCAGCATCCCTTTGTGATTAAAACCCTCCGCAAAATTGGCATACAAGGGACATACCTCAAAGTAATAAAAGCCAACTATGACAAACCCACAGCCAACATAATATGAACAGGGAAAGTTTAAACATGACCTCAGCTCACTGCAACCTCTGCCTCCTGGGTTCAAGCAATTGTCCTGCCTCAGCCTTCCGAGTAGCTGGGATTACAGGCGCCCACCACCACATCTGGCTAATTTTTTGTATTTTTAGTAGAGACGGGGTTTCACCATGTTGGCCAGGCTGGTCTTGAACTCCTGACCTCAGGTGATTCACCCACCTTGGCCTCCCAAAGTGCTGGGATTACAGGCGTGAGCCACCGCACCCAGCCCCACTCTCATCACTTCTATTCAACATAGTACTGGGAAGTCCTAGCCAGAGCAATCAGACAAAAGAAAGAAATAAAAGGCATCCAAACCGGTAAAGAGGCAGTGAAACTGTTGCTATTTGCTAATGATATGATTGTATACCTAGAAAACCCTAAAGACTCCTCCAAAAAGCTTCTAGAACCAATAAATGAATTCAGCAAAGTTTCAGGATACAAAATTAGTACCTTTCCTATACACCAACGGTGACCAAGCTGAGAATCAAATCAAGAACTCAACCCCTTTTATAATAGCTGCAAAAAAAAATAAATACTTAGGAATATGGCTAACCAAGGAGGTGAAAGACCTCTAAAAGGAAAACTACAAAACACTGCTGAAAGAAATAATAGACGACACAAACGAATGGAAACACATCGCATGCTCATGGATGGGTAGAGTCAATATTGTGAAAATGATCATACTGCCAAAAGCAGTCTACAAATTGCTTCGAGTTCATTGCAGATTCTGGATATTAGTCTTCCCATCAATACAATTCCCATAAAAATACCATCATTCTTCAGAGAACTAGAAAAAACAATCCTAAAATTCATATGGAACCAAAAAAGAGCCCACATAGCCAAAGCAACACTAAGCAACAAGATAAATCTGGAGGTATGACATTACCTGATTTCAAACTATACTATAAGGCCACAGTCACCAAAACAGCATGGTACTGGTATAAAAATAGGCACATACAACAATGGAACAGAACAGAGAACCTAGAAAGAAACCCAAATACTTATAGCCAACTGATCTTCAACAAAACAAACAAACAAACATATAAAGTGGGGAAAGGACACCCTATTCAACACATGGTACTGGGATAATTGGCAAGCCACATGTAGGAGAATGAAACTGGATCCTCATCTCTCACCTTATACAAAAATCAACGCAAGATGGATCAGGGACTTAAATCTAAGACCTGAAACTATAAAAATTCTAGAAGATAACATCAGAAAAACCCTTCTAGACATTGGCTTAGGTAAGGGTTTCATGACCAAGAACCCAAAAGCAAATGCAATAAAAACAAAGATAAATAGTTGGGACTTAATTAAACTAAAGAGCTTTTGAGTGGCAAAAGGAACAGTCAGCAGAGTAAACAGACAACCCACAGTGTGGGAGAAAATCTTCGCAATCTATACATCTGACAGAAGACTAATAATGTCTAGAATCTACAATGAACTCAAATTAGCAAGAAACAATCCTATCAAAAAGTGGGCTAAGGACATGAAGACAATTCTCAAAAGAATATATATGAATGGCCAACAAACATATGAAAAAATGCTCAACATCACTAATGATCAGGAAAATGCAAATCAAAACCACAATGTGATACCACCTTATACCTGCAAGAATGGCCATAATAAAAACAAAAAAAAAAAAAAAAAAAAGATGTTGGCGTGGATATGGTGAAAAGGGAACACTTCTACACTGCTGGTGGGAATGTAAACTAGTACAACCACTATGGAAAACAGTGTGGAGATTCCTTAAATAACTAAAATTAGAACTACCATTTGATCCAGCAATTCCACTACTGGGTAGCTACCCAGAGGAAAGGAAGTCATTATACAGAAAAGATACTTGCACACACATGTTTACAGCAGCACAATTTGCAATTGCAAAAATGTGGAACCAACCCAAATGCCCATCAATCAATGAGTGGATAAAGAAGCTGTGGTATATATATGTGATGGAATACTAGTCAGCCATAAAAAGGAATGAATTAATGGCATTTGCAGCAACCTGAATAGGATTGGAATTTATTATTCTTTTTTTTGTGAAACAGAATCTTGCTCTGTCACCAGGCTGGAGTGCAGTGACGCAATCTCAGCTCACTGCAACCTCTGCCTCCTGGGTTCAAGTGATTCCCCTGCCTCAGCCTCCCAAGTAGCTGGGATTACAGACACGTGCTACCATGCCTGGCTAATTTTTTGTATTTTAGTAGAGATGGGGTTTCACCACGTTGACCAAGATGGTCTCAATCTCCTGACCTCGTGATCCACCTGCCTTGGCCTCCCAAAGTGCTGGGATTACAGGCGTAAGCCACCGCGCCTGGCCTGGAGTTTATTATTCTAAGTGAAGTAACTCAGGAATGGAAAACCAAACATCGTATGTTCTTACTCAAAAGTGGGAGCTAAGCTATGAGGATGCAAAGGCATAAGAATGATATAATAGGCCGGGCACAGTGGCTCATGCCTGTAATCCCAGCACTTTGGGAGGCCAAGGCAGGTGGATCACAAGGCCAGGAGATCGAGACCATCCTGGCTAACACAGTGAAACCCTGTCTCTACTAAAAATACAAAAAAATTAGCCGGGCATGGTGGCGGGCGCCTGTAGTCCCAGCTACTCAGGAGGCTGAAGCAGGAGAATGGCATGAACCCAGGAGGCAGAGCTTGCAGTGAGCTGAGATCGTGCCACTGCACTCCAGCCTGGGCAACAGAGTGAGACTCTGTCTCAAAAAAATAAATAAGCAAATAAATAAAAAAGAATGACACAATAGGCTGGGTGAGGTGGCTCATGCCTGTAATCCCAACACTTTGGGAGGCTGAGGCAGGCGGATCACTTGAGGTCAGGAGTTCAAGACCAGCCCAGCCAACATGGCGAAACCGCATCTCTACTAAAAATATGAAAGTTTGCCGGGCGTGGTGGCATGTGCCTGTAGTCCCAGCTACTCAGGAGGCTGAGGCAGGAGAATTGCTTGAGACCAGGAGGCAGAGGCCGCAGTGAGTTGAGATTGCACCACTGCACCCCAGCCTGGGCAACAGAGCATGACCCTGTCTCAAAAATAAAAATAAAAAATAAACATGCACTTACCATATGACCCAGCAATTGTACTCTTGGGCACTTATCCTAGAGAAACAAAAACAGGTTCACACAAAAGGCCATACACTCATGTTCACAGCTGCTTGATTTACAATAGCTAAAAACTAGAAACAACTCAAATGTCCTTCAATGAGTGAACAGTTGAATATACTTGTATTAGTCCATTTTCACGCTGCTGATAAAGACATACCCGAGACCGAGAAGAAAAAGAGGTTTAATGGACTTACAGTTCCACATGGCTGGGGAGGCCTCACAATCATGGTGGAAGGCAAGGAGGAGCAAGTCACATCTTACATGGATGGCAGCATGCAAAGAAAGAACTTGTGCAGGGAAACCTCCCATTTTTAAAACCATCAGATCTTGTGAGGCTCATTCACTATCTGGAGAACAGCACAGGAAGGACCTGCCTCCATAATTCAATCACCTCCCACCCGGTTCCTCCCACAACACATGGGAATTGTGAGTTACAATTCAAGATGAGATTTGGGTGGGGACACAGCCAAACCATATCAATACTGCAGTACATCTATATTATGGAATGCCACTCAGTAATAAAAAGGAAGGAACTACTGATACATGTAACAGTTTGGATGTATCTCAAGGGATTATGCTGAATGAAAAAGAGTCAGTAAAAGTTACATACTCTATAATTACAATAATTACATTTACATAACATTCTTGATATAACAAAATTTTAGAAACAGAGAATAGATTGGGTGGGGCTGCAAAGGTAAGTTGTGGTTATAAAAGGGCAACTGGAGGGACCCTTGTGGTGATGGACCTGGGCTGTACCTTGACTGTGGTGGTGGATACAAGAATCTACACACCTGATAACCATGTAGAACTAAATATACACAGAGAACACCAATACAAAATGAGGAATCTGAATGAGATCAATGGATTGTGTGAATGTCAATTACCTGGTTGTGATATGGTACTAGTTTTGCAAGATGCTACCACTGGGAAGACTGGGTAAAGGGTACACAGAATCTCTATTCTTACAATTGCATGGGAATCCACAATTACCTCACAAAGTTGAATAACCATCTCTTTTTTTCATCTGTGATGGAACAAGCAGGCAATATTCTACATTGTTTTAACAAATAAAGCAAACCATGTACCACTGTTCTGGTGGTAAAACCCTTTAACCATAATAAATGCCATCACGTAGCAAATGCTTCACTGTGCTAAACACCTGATGACCTTATCCGCTCAACTGCCCTAAGATTAGGGAGACATTGCTATCATTCGTAGTTCACAGAGGAGGGTCTGAGGCAAAGAGGTGAAGTGATTTCCTGGAGCTACCTGACCAAAGACTGGAACCAAGATTCTAAGAGGCACACGAAGTCCTTTTGGTAATAAAGTATAATTCTATTCGTTATGTTCAGCTGTCCTAACTCTAAAAATTAAAAACTGCCATCAAGCATACAGAATGGGTGTTAGTAACACTGGCACGGTGATAGTGAATCACATAATTTTAAAGAGTTAGAAGGTCCTTTAGAGATTACACAGCCCATCGCCCTCATTTTTACAGAAAGGGAATCAGGTGAAGTGACCTGCACAGGTGAGTCGCTGCTCAGAGACCGCACAGCACATTTAAAACTGTATCTCGGTTCAGTACTCAAGAAAAGGACACAGACTGATAAATGGTGGCAAAAACCGAGCTGTCTGGTTCTTCCGGTACCCAGTGCCGGGTCCAGTACAGAGCAGGCGCTCGATATTTACAAGACGAATCAATGACTGAATGAATAGCACCGCCAGGAGCCCCATAAAAGAAGTCCAGAAGACTGTGGGCTGTCACTCTTCGCTGTGACAAAGAACCTCCGTGAGGAGCGAGGACTAGGGCCGGACAGGGAGCGCCGTTCTAGTGGACGCTCCACTCGGCTGGGGCCGGGATGGAGACGGTGGGTGCCCAGGCCCTCCGCCTACCGCAGGCCGCGTGCGGGGCCTAGCGAGGACGGGGCGGGAGCGGGGGCGGGGCGAGGACGAGACGGGGGCGGGGCGAGGGCGGGGCCGAAGCCGAGCCCAGAGAAAGAAGCCCCTGGGCCCGCCCAAACAAGAATTTTCACCGTAATCCCGCCCGGAGTTTCTCCCACGGCCCCATGTCTGTATGGCGGTGAAGCTCGAAGACGCGCGACCTAAAGGGCCAGGTTTTCAGTAAGCCCAGCGTTGGCGACGGGCGAGGGCGGAACACAACCACCACCCTAGTCCCGCCCGGCTCGGGGCCTAGCTTTTCTACTCACGGCGTCGGAGGGAGGGAGGGAGCGAGCCAGCGTCCCCCGTCTGCGGCACCCTGGCCTACCCTTCGCCCTCCGACGCGCGCGCCTATTGGCCACCGCAGCCTCTCCCACATGGGGCGAAGGCGCGCACTTCATTGGCCCCCGCCTGAGGGGCGGGGCTAAAGGGCGCAGGTCCTCGGCCGTGGACTGTCAGGTGGCGGCTTCTGAGCGCTGAGGGAGGGGAGCGTGCGTAGGGGATGGTGCCAGCGCTGCGTTATTTGGTTGGTGCCTGCGGACGGGCCCGCGGGGGTTTCGCCGGGGGCTTCCCTGGGGCGTGCGGGTCGGCGTCTGGGAGGCCCAGACCGCTGTGTGGAGGTAGCCGCAGCGCCAGCACCAGGTGAGTGGCCGCTGGTCCTCCCCGCCGCCTGCGCTACTGCCTCTCGCGGAGGCACCTGGTGGTGGACCTGTGCCCCGTTCCTATTTCCCTGTCCCGGGGTGAGAGCAGGTTGGGGTCCTGTAGCACTCCAACCTCGGATCCCAGGAGCTACCAACCTGCAGGTTCATTCGTTGTATTTACGGCCCGGAGGAAAGGCAGTGTATGGAGTAGAGGTCAGGAGTAGCTCTGGCTTTGAACAACCCGTCCACTTTCTGTTGAACTCTGGGCTAGTTACTTAACCTCCTTAAAGGCTCAGTTGTGAATGGGACCTTAGTCTCTCCTGTAGGTGGTCATTTGAAGGATAAAAGGACCTAGCACACAGTATAAGCAAATATGCTGTTTATTAGCTGGAGTCTTTGGCGTTGCTTGGAAGATCTGAATATAGTCTTTAATCAGTTCCTGGCACACCCCGCATAGAGTTGCCCCCGTCGGAAGCAGCTCTTATGCTAATCAAAGCCCGCAGAATTCATTGTCCTGTGATTTATAGTTTGGACGTCACATTCGAAACCACTGTCTTTCTCTGCCCTCTGTAGAAGAAACAGTTTGTGTGAAGGCTGTAAGGCTTGGAGAGGTTTTGGCTATTTTGACGACTGGAAGGTGGGCCATATGAGTGTGACTGAAGCTTAGTGGAAAACATGGTGTGGAATGACCCGGGGGAAGGACTGCATCACAGCAAGGTTTTTATTTTAACCACACGTTGACTTTTATTCTAAGAGCCACGGGAAGCTATTTAAAAGGGTTTTAAGAAGAGGCTACGCTTGGCCGGGCGCGGTGGCTCACGCCTGTAATCCCAGCACTTTGGGAGGCCGAGGCGGGCGGATCACGAGGTCAGGAGATCGAGATCATCCTGGCTAACACAGTGAAACCCCGTCTCTACTAAAAATACAAAAAATTAGCCGAGCGTAGTGGCGGGCGCCTGTAGTCCCAGCTACTCGGGAGGCTGAGGCAGGAGAATGGCGTGAACCCGGGAGGCGGAGCTTGCAGTGAGCCGAGATTGCGCCGCTGCACTCCAGCCTGGGCGACAGAGCCAGACTCCGTCTAAAACAAACAAAAAAAGAGGCTACGCTTTAGGAGGCCGAGGCGGGCGGATCGCCTGAGGTCAGAAGTTCAAGACCAGCCTAACCAACATGGCGAAACCCCATCTCTACTAAAAATACAGAAAAATTAGCCTGGCGTGGTGGTGGGCGCCTGTAATCCCAACTACTCCGGAGCCTTAGACAGGAGAATCGCTTGAACCTGGGAGGCGGAGGTTGCAGTAAGCCGATATCGCGCCATTGCACTCCAGCCTGGGCAACACAGTGAGACTCTGTCTCGCAAAAAAAAAAAAAAAGAAAAAAGAAAAAAAGAAGAGGCTAATGATTAAATGTTGATGTTCTAAAAGTTGACTCTGGCTCTGGCTGCTGCGTGTTGGTGGATGGGGGGAGTAGAGTGGGATACCAGTAATAGCGATTGTAATTTGTTACGGGGCATGTGGACAGTTCTTTTGGGAAGCTTTTCTTAAGGGAAGAAAAGTAGGGCTAGTGAAAGTTTTGTTTATACTTAAAATGTTTTTTAAAAATTTTTTTAAAAAAATTTGTGGAGTCAGGGTCTCACTCTGTTGCCAAGGCTGGAGTGCAGTGGCACAATCATAGCTCACTGCAGCCTCCACCCTCTTGGGTGGAGCGATCCTCCCTCCTCAGCTCCCCTCCCCAATGCTTCCTGCCCTCCAGGAGCTGGGACCACAGGCAGCTAATTATTTCCTATTTTTTTTGTAGAGACGTCACCCAGGCTGGTCTCGAACCCCTGGCCTCAAGTGAACCTCCCTCTTCAGCCCCGCAAAGTGCTGAGATTACAGGTGTGAGTCACCGTGCCTGGCCTATACTTTTATTTTGAAATATAGATTCATTGGAAGTTGCAAAAATAGTACAGGCCAAGCATGGTGACTCAGGCCTGTAATCCCAGTGCTTTGGGAGGCTGAGGCAGGAGGGTCACTTGAGCCCAGGAGTTTGAGACCAGCTTGGGCAAAATATAAGATCCCATCTCTACAAAATAAAAAATAAAAATAAATAAACAGTGCAAAGAGATCCCATGTATACCCTTCACCCCATTTACCCCAATGGAAACATCTTATATAACTATAGTACAATATCAAAACCAGGAAATTTATATTGGCAAAATCCATGAGCATTGTTCAGCTTTCATCAGTTTTACATGTATTCGTGTGTGTGTGTGTGTGTGTGTGTGTGTCTGTGTGTGTGTAGTTCTATGCAGTTTAATCATATGTATTAATTTGTGTAACTACCACCTCAATTAAGATACGAAAATGTGGCCAGGCATGCTGGCTCATGCCTATAATCCCAGCACTTTGGGAGGCTGAGGTGGGGCTTCATTGAACTATTTTGTCTAACTTTGTGTAGGTATGAACTTTTCCATAAAAAGCTTAAGAAAATTATCTGTTAAACCATTGGTGTTGAGATTAAGTGAGTTGTAGAGAAAGATGTCCCTTTCAGCCTCGGGGGTTAGCTTGGCCTGCAACTGTCCTCCAGTATTCATCTATGACTGTTGTTCTGTTCATCTTTCTCCATAGTGGATGCTTGGAGATTTGTGCTTTAGTTTGTGAAACATATTTCAATGATTTTGTGTCACTGGATAAAACAGTGATTCTTCAGATTTGAGGAGGGGGAGTGAAGGGTGGCACATGTAGTTGGAAAAAGCATATTCAGTGTGATAGTTTTATGTTTGAAAATAATAGTTTATTGATGGTTGTAATAAAATCTACAAAGACAATATCTTGGCTGGGAATCTGTACCAAGGTAATAATTCTAAGTGGAAGGTCTACCTTCCCCAAAGCTTTTGTGTTATAATTATCAAAAGGCAGCAAGGGGCCAGGCGCAGTGGCTCACGCCTGTATTCCCAGCATTTTGGGAGGCTGAGGCGGGTGGATCACCTGAGGTCAGGAGTTTGAGACCAGCCTGGCCAACATGGTGAAACCTCGTCTCTAGTAAAAATACAAAAACTAGCCCAGCGTGGTGGTGTTCGCCTATAATATCAGCTACTAGGGAGGCTGAGGCAGTAGAATCGCTTGAACCTGGGAGTGGGAGGTTGCAGTGAGCTGAGATCATGCTGCTACACTCTAGCCCTGGCAATAGAGTGAGACCCTGACTACAAAATTTTTTTTAAAAAACATTTTCAGTATAAACAAAACTTTCACCAGCCCTGCTTTTCTTTCCTTAAGAAAAGCTTCCCAAAATAACTGTCTACATGCCCCACAACAAATCACAATCACTATTACTGGTGTCCCACTCTACCCCCCCCCATCCACCAACATGCAGCAGCCAGAGTCAGCTTTTAGAACATCAACATTTAATCACTAGTCTCCAACACGCAGCAGCCAGAGTCAGCTTTTAGAACATCAATATTTAATCACTAGTCTCCATCTAAAAAAAAAAAAAAACCCAAAAAACAAAAACAAAAAAACCCCCCCAAAAAAACAAAAGGCAGCAAGGATGAGAAACATTATTATGTAAGTCAAGACCACCCCTGTAAGGGCCAAGGTTATGCTACCTTTTACAGAAAAGTGAGGCTTGAAGGCAAAACCATAGCATCATAGTTGAACTTGAAAGTAAGAAAGAAAAACAGTATGAAAGATGTCTCCCTTATACACACACTGCAATGTAATTGATACAGATATCAACTTGATAAATTAAAAAAATACAGCTGGGCGCAGTGGTTCACGCCTGTAATCCCAGCACTTTGGGAGGCTGAGGCGGGCCGATCACGAGGTCAAGAGATCGAGACCATCCTGGCCAACATGGTGAAACCCCGTCTCTACTAAAATTACAAAAATTAGCTGGGCGTGGTGGCACGCACCTGTAGTCCCAGCTACTTGGGAGGCTGAGGCAGGAGAATCGCTTGAACCTGGGAACTGGAGGTTGCAGTGAGCTGAGATTATGCCACTGCACTCCAGCCTGGCGACAGAGCCAGACTCCGTCTCACCAAAACAAACAAACAAACAAACAAAAAAACCAAAAAAAAAAAAAAAAACCAGTCAGTCAAAACAGTCAGTCCTTGTTTTTGTGGGTTCTGCATCTGCAGATTCAACCAACTATGGATCAAAATATTTGGAAAAAAACAGTAAAAAATAACACAGATTTTTTTTTTTTTTTTGAGACACAGTCTCGCTCTGTCACCCAGGCTGGAGTGCAGTGGCGCTATCTCGGCTCACTGCAAGCTCCGCTTCCCAGGTTCACGCCATTCTCCTGCCTCAGCCTCCCGAGTAGCTGGGACTACAGGCACCTGCCACCGCACCCAGCTAATTTTTTGTATTTTTAGTAGAGACGGGGTTTCACCGTGTTAGCCAGGATGGTCTCGATCTCCTGACCTCGTGATCTGCCCGTCTCGGCCTCCCAAAGTGCTGGGATTACAGGCGTGAGCCACCGTGCCCGGCAATAACACAGAATTTAAAATACAGTACAACAACTATTCACATAGCATTTACATGGTATTATGTACTGTAAGTGATCCAGAGATGACTTAAAGTATATTGGAGAATGTGTGTAGATTATATGCAAATACTGTGCCATTTCATATACAAGACTTGAACATATGTATGTGGATTTTGGTATCCATGGGAGTCCTGAAACCAATCCCCTGTGGGTATTGAAATATGATTAAGTAATACACATACAAATATCTTAAGTATTTGTAAATGTTTTGAACACTTACCTTAGTGGAAAATTATAGAGGTTTTGAAAAATAAAAAGCCTATCTTAATAGTTATTCTTCTGTAATTCTTTTTTTTTGTTGTTGTTGTTTTGTTTTGTTTTTTAATTTTTTTAAAAGTACAAACAAAAAGATGTATATCAAACATATTAGGAAGGTTGCACATGGGAAGATGGGGAATAGAAATAGGGGGTGGGAATTAAAGAAAATAAATGAGAGAGGGACTTTGTATGGATCAATGATAATAACTCAATCCTCTATTTGACAAAGAAGAAGGAGAAGGAAGAGGAAGATAAAGAAAGTGGGATAAAGGATCAGAAAGGGAGGAAAATAGAAAAAATTAGAGTATGACTCCAGGGTAGACCTGTTTTGTTGTCGCTTGGTTGGTTGGTTGGTTTGTCTGTTGTATTTTTCATGTTTCACCATGTTGGCCAGGCTGGTCTCGAACTCCTAGCCTCAAGTGATCAACCCGCCTCGGCCTCCCAGAGTACTGGGACTACAGGCATGAGCCACCACGTCCAGCCCCCACATTGCTTCTGGCCTCTGTGGTAGACCTCCCAGACGGGTGGCTGGGCAGAGGCGCTCCCCACATCCCAGACGGGGCGGCCAGGCAGAGGTGCTCCTCACTTCCCAGACGGGGCGGCCGGGCAGAGACGCTTCTCACTTCCTAGACGGGGTGGCGGCTGGGCAGAGGGGCTCCTCACTTCCCGGACAGGGCGGCCGGGCAGAGGCGCTCCTCACATCCCAGATGATGGGTGGCCGGGCAGAGGCGCTTCTCACTTCCCAGACAGGGCAGCCGGGCAGAGGCACACCTCACATCCCAGAAGGGGCGGCCGGGCAGAGGCGCTCCTCACTTCCCAGACGGGGCGGCCGGGCAGAGGCGCTCCTCACGTCCCAGACGGGGCGGCCGGGCAGAGGCGCTCCTCACGTCCCAGACGGGGCGGCCGCGCAGAGGCGCTCCTCACGTCCCAGACGGGGCGGCCGGGCAGAGGCGC
>NW_026652291.1:55384509-55410556 GCF_009828535.3 Hylobates moloch
CGCTCCTCACTTCCCAGACGGGGCGGCCAGGCAGAGACGCTCCTCACCTCTTCCCAGACTGGGCGGCCGGGCAGAGTCGCTCCTCACATCCCAGACGATGGGCGGCTGGGCAGAGACGTTCCTCATTTCCTAGACGGGGTGGCGGCTGGGCAGAGGAGCTCCTCACAACCCAGACGATGGGCGGCCAGGCAGAGATGCTCCCCACCTCCCAGAGGCTGCGATCCCAGCACCCTGGGAGGCCAAGGCA
This sequence comes from Hylobates moloch, assembly GCF_009828535.3. NCBI lineage: Eukaryota > Metazoa > Chordata > Mammalia > Primates > Hylobatidae > Hylobates > Hylobates moloch. Next base: position 55,384,757 of record NW_026652291.1, read on the forward strand.
GGCGGCTGGGAGGCGGAGGCTGCAGCGAGCCAAGACCAGGCCACCGCAGTCCAGCCCGGGCAACACCGAGTGAGCGAGAGTCCGTCTGCAGTCCCAGCACCTCGGGAGGCCGAGGCGGGCAGACCACTGGAGGTCAGGAGCTGGAGACCAGCCTGGCCGACATGGCGAAACCGCGCCTCCAGCCAAAGGAGAAAAACGAGGGAGGGGTGGTGGCGCGCGCCAGCAATCTCAGGCAGCCCGCAGGCCAGGGCAGGAGAATGACGGGAGCCGGACGCAGGGAGTCTGCAGCGAGCCGAGTGTACTCCAGGCTGGGCCACAGAGGGAAGAAAGGAAAGAAAAGAAAGAAAGAAGAAGGAAGGACGGACGGAAGGAAGGAAGGAAGGAAGGAAGGAAGGACTTCTGTAATATTTTAGAATCCATAAAACATCTGTTTATTGTGAAAGTTGTGTAAAGAGTCAATGGCTGTGAATCAGTGTAAGTAGCTAGTGGAATGTGAATGCTTTACCTTTTATCTACTGAACTTATGTTTTTTAAAAACCTGCTTAAAAGCTTGGACTTCCAAATACACTCTGATCATATTAGTAATTTTTTAGTTGACCACTGTAAGCATTTGCCAATAACTAGTATTAATGTAGTGGACCCAGAATCCCATTTTACTTGTGCTGCTCTTGTTATACCCTCTCTTTTTAAAAGTGGGCATCATTCACCACCCTTGACAACCATTTTATCCAATCTAAAGCTGCTGCAGGAGAACCACCTGCTGAGCATCACCTGGAGGTTCTCCCTGTTCAAGTATGAGGCTTATGCGCTGACAGAGGGAACTTTATCCACTTACGACCCCCAAATTAATTTAAGATGCAGGATTTGATTATCAAGCTTACGTGTTAGTTCTTAGTTGTCTAGGATCTGTTTCTGCTTCCAGATACAGCCAGAGATGTGGTAACAATTCTAATCAAATTGATGTACTTTGCTAAGGATTTTGAAATTGAAACTTAGATCACTTTTCAAAGAAAGGGCCTAATCTCTGAAATTTCCCTCTGTCTTCTGTTCCTATAGCATCCGTATTTGTTGGCTATCAGGTTAGTGTTAAAGGTAATCTTTTAAGCTTCGAATTGCAGATTTATATAAATTATACATGCTTGTTCTAAATTTTTTTTTTTTTTTTTTTGAGACAGAGTCTCGCCCTGTTGCCCAGCCTGGAGTGCAGTGGTGCAATCTTGGCTCACTGCAAGCTCTACCTCCCGGGTTCACGCCATTCTCCTGCCTCAGCCTCTTGAGTAGCTGGGACTACAGGCAACCGCCACCACGCCTGGCTAATTTTTTGTATTTTTAGTAGAGATGGGGTTTCACCGTGTTAGTCAGGATGGTCTCAATCTCCTGGCCTCGTGATCCGCCCGCCTTGGCCTCCCAAAGTGCTGGGATTACAGGCGTGAGCCACCACACCCAGCCCTAATTTTGTAAATGGTTGTATAATCAGGATTTGCCATGGCAAAGATTGTGGTTCCTAAGCCCATTTCTGGACCAATTATTGCCCCAAGGTTTATTTTTTCAGAGTTGTTTACTTCTCAAAGAAAAACATGTAAAAATTCTTGCACACTAAAGTGTTAAAGCTTTAATGTATTAACACATTGTCAAGAATACTACATTGGAATTTTAAAAGGATGGGTAGTAGAATCATGACTATGCTTAACACAAAGTATAGTCATGCACCGCATAAGAACATTTTGGTCAACCGCAGACTGCGTGTACAGTGGTGATACCAAAGATTATAATACCATATTTTTTCTGTACCTTTTTATATTTACACATTTTTAGGTGCACAGATACTTGCCATTGTGTTACAGTTGCCTGCAGTATTCGATATAGTAGCCTGCTGTACAGGCTTGTAGTCTAGGAGCAATAGGCTATACCATATAGCCTAGGTGTACAGTAAGCTATATCATCTAGGTTTGTGTAAGTACATTCTATGCTGTTTGCACAATGAAATCGCCTAGCAATGCATTTCTTGGAACCTATCCCTATAGTTAAGCAACGTATGACTGCAATCACTTATGTAACCAGCCCGGCTGCCATGCTATGGAGATATAGAGCAGATTGGGCAACCAGCTATCCTGCCTGCCAGTAAGCTGTAGTTGATTATACTACTGACCAGCGATGCATATAACTTTTGAGGTCTTTTTTTTTTTTTTAATGCATATAATTTTTTTTTTTTTTTTGACACAGGGTCTGGCTCTGTCTCCCAGGCTGGAGTGCAGTGGCATGACCTTGGCTCATTGCAACCTCCGCCTCCCAGGTTCATGCGATTCTCCAGCCTTAGCCTCCCGAGTAGTTGGGATTACAGGTGCCCGCCACCAGACCCAGCTAATTTTTGTATTTTTAGTAAAGATGGGGTTTTACCTTGTTGGCCGGGCTGGTCTTGAACTCCTAACCTCAAGTGATCCACCCGCCTTGGCCTCTCAAAGTGCTGGGATTACAGGCATGAGCCATCACACTCAGCCTTGATTAGTATAACTTTTAAGGGTTTTTTGGTTTTTTTTTATACGTGTGAAACCAAATAGCACAGGCCCCAGTACATTTTTTATTTTTTTTTTTGAAATGGAGGCTTGCTCTGTCGCCAGGCTGGAGTGCAGTGGTGTGATCTCGGCTCACTGCAACCTCTGCTTCCCAGGTTCAAGTGATTCTTCTGCCTCAGCCTCCTGAGTAGCTGGGATACAGGCGTGTGCCACCATGGCCAGCTAATTTTGTATTTTTAGTAGAGATGGGGTTTCACCATGTTGGCCAGGATGGTCTCGATCTCTTGACCTCGTGATCTGCCCGCCTTGGCCTCCCAAAGTGCTGGGATTACAGGCATGAGCCACTGTGACCGGATGCCCAATACATTTTAATGTTTACAAATTAATGGTTTAATTATCCGTTGATGATGAAAATTATGCATGTGAAGTTTGGCGAGGTCTACTATAAATATGATGACTTTCTTTTGAAGCTCGTTTGATATAGTCATTGTTGGTGGCGGAATTGTGGGACTTGCCTCTGCCAGAGCACTCATCCTGCGACATCCATCACTTTCTATTGGTGTTCTGGAAAAGGAGAAAGATTTAGGTATGTATATAATCAATGTTGTTATTTGGGCTTACTTGGGCATCTGCTCATTTTGTCTGTTGTGAATCTTTCATGCTGAATGCCAGTGTTAGTATCTTAGTTTGTGTTCTGAAAGCAGAGTGTGGGACAAGGACATGGCTATAGGTTATTTATTTGAGAGGTTAAAGCAGAGTGTGGGACAAGGAGGATGTGTCTATAGGTTATTTATTTGAGAGGTTATCTCAGGAAACAGGAGTGAGGGGGTGAGGAAAGTAAGACAGGGAAGGAGGAAGAGACATGAGAACACATCAAGATTGTGGCTGTGAGCTTGATTCCACCAGAACCTCTGAGGAGCAATATAATATTTCCCAGGATTGTGCTCACTTTATCCATCAGCTCCTGTCCCTGTTGGTTGAGGATTGCTGCTAGTGATTTGAGCACCCCGTGCTCTTCTCTAAAAAAGTTACCAGAGGCCCCAAGGCAGAGTACAAAGAGCCCTAGGGGGCCCTTGAAGTGGTTTGCTGGTAATGAGAGGTGAGTTTGTGCACAAAAGTTGTAGTTGAAATCAGAGATGGGCTGGAGGGATGTGACATGGATACCAGGGATGGCTGTTAGAGGAAGTTACCAGTAATCTGAACAAATTCAGGCAGAATTTTACATGATGTGGTCTCTAATAGCTTCAACTATAAGTTTGTTCTCTTACCTCTTATGTTTTGTACGAATCATGTACTTACTCTTACCCTGTTTCTCTTGTTCTGTAGCTGTTCACCAGACTGGACATAACAGTGGTGTCATACATAGTGGGATTTATTATAAACCTGAGTCTCTGAAAGCCAAATTATGTGTACAAGGTGCAGCTCTCCTCTATGAATACTGTCAGCAAAAGGGAATTTCCTACAAGCAGTGTGGCAAGGTATGGCAGTTTACTAGAGCCTTGACTAATTTCCAACTGGCATTTTCTTAGTGATGTTTAATATTACATTTTTTAAAAATGTATTTTTTTCTTTGTATCTATGTAATTTTTCAAATCTAATCTTAGAGAATAACTAAAAAAAGATGGTGTGACTTTATGTAATTTTCTAAATAAAAGTTTTATTGACATATAATTTATGCACCATACAATTCACCCTTTTAAAGTGCACAGATCAATTTTTACTATATTTACAGAGCTGAGCAATCATCACCACTATCTAATTTTAGGCTTTTTCATCACCCCAAAAAGAAACCCCATACCCATTAGCAGTCACTCCCCATTTCCACCTCCCCTGATGCCCTAGCAACCACTAGTATTCTTTCTGTCTTTGTGGGTTTGCCTGTTCTGCACTTTTCATATAAATAGATTCGTATACTATGTGGTCTTTTGTGACTGGCTTCTTTCACTTAGCATAATGTTGTCAAAGTTCATCCATATTGTAGCATGAATCAGTACTTCATTCCTTTTATGGCTGAACAATATTCCATTGTATGGATATACCGCATTTTATTTGTTCGTCAGTTGATAGACATACGGATTGTTTCCACTTTTTGGCTATTATGGATAATGCTGCTATCAACATTCATGTATAAGTTTATTTGTGAACGTATGTTTTCATTTATACTGGGTATATACCTGGGAGTGGAATTGCTGGGTTGTCAGGGTAACTCCATGTTTAACATTTTGAGGAACTGCCAGATTGTTTTCCAAAGCTCTGTACTATTTTACGTTCCCACCAGTAATTAATAAGGATTCCAATTTTCCATGTTCTTGCCAACATCTATTTTGGTTTGTCTTTTTTATTTTAGCCATCCTGGTGGAAGTTTTGATTTTCAGTTCCCTAGTGATAATGATGTTGAGTGTCTTTTATTTTTTCCTTTTTAGAAAATAGTTCTTAAGCCCAAGTGTTTGAGACCAGCTGGGGCAACATAGTGAGACCCCATCTCTACAAAAAATTTAAAAAGTTAGCCGGGTGTGGTGGTGCACAACTATAGTCCCAGCTACTTGGGAGGCTGAGGTGGGAGGACTGCTTGAGCCTGGGAGATCGAGGCTGCAGTGATCCATGATTATGCCACTGCACTTCAGCCTGGGCGACAGAGTGAGACCTTGTCTCAAAAAAATTAAAATTATTATTTTGTAACTTTATTTCTTATTTAAAAGTTGAGACAGGATCTTGCTGGTCTCAAACTCCTGGCTTCAAGCACTCCTCCTGCCTTGGCCTCCTAAAGTGCTGGGATTACAGATGTGAGCCACTGTGCCTGGCTTAAAATTATTTTTTCATTGACAAAAATTGTGTATATTTATCATGTACAACATGTTGTTTTGAAGTATGTATACATTGTGGGCCGGGCAGGGTGGCTCACGCCTGTAATCCCAGCACTTTGGGAGGCTGAGGCAGGCAGATCACTTGAGGTCAGGAGTTCGAGACCAGCCTGGCCAACATGGTGAAACCCCATCTCTACTAAAAATATAAAAATTAGCCAGGTGTGGTGGCACACGCCTGTAATGCCAGCTACTCGGGAGGCTGAGGCACGAGAATTGCTTGACCCTGGGAGGCGGAGGTTGCAGTGAGCCGAGACCACACCACTGAATTCCAGCCTGGGCAACAGAGTGAGACTCTGTCTCAAGAAGTATGTGTACATTGTGGAATGGCTAAATCAAGCTCACCAACATATGCATTACCTTTCATACTTATTTTTTTTTTATGATGCAAACACAAATCTACTCTCTGAGCAGCCTTCAAGAATATAATACATTATTAACTATAGTCAACATTTTGTGTAATAGATATCCTGAACTTATTCCTCTTAACTGAAATTTTCTGTCCTTTAACAAATATCTTTCCACACCACCCCTGCCTCCCTGCCACCCCAGCCCCTGGTAACCATCATTCCACTCTCTACCTCTGTGAGTTCAACTTTTTGAGATTCTACATATAAATGAGATCATGCAGTATTTATCTTTCTGTGCTTGGTTTATGTCACCTAAGATAATGTCCTCCAGGTTCATCTCTGTTGTCATTTGTGGCATGGACCATTTGTGACAATAGAGATGAACATGGAGGATATTATCTTAAGTATTTCTCATTATCTTAAAGATTTTCTCCTTTTTTAAGGCTGACTGGTATTTTGTTATGTATCCGCCTGAACTGGCCTCCCACAGTGTTGGGATTACAGGTCTGAGTCACCACGCCTGGCCTGATCATATGGTTTTTGTCCTTCATCTTGTTGATACGATGTGTCACATTGATTGATTTACATATGTTGAACCATCCTTTGCATCCCTGGGTTAAATCCCACTTGGTCATGATGAATGATCTTTTTAATGTGTTGTTGAATTTGGTTTGCTAGTATTTTGTTAAGGATTTTTGTATAGTGTTCATCAGGGATATTGGCCTATAGTTTTCATTTTTTTGATGTGTCTTTGTCTGGTTTTGGTATCAGGGTAATACCAGCCTCATGGAATGTGTTTGGAAATATTTCCTCCTCTATTTTATGGAATAGTTTGAGTAGGGTTTGGTATTAGTTCTTCTTTAAATGTTTGGTAAAATTTAGCAGTGAAGCCATCAGGTTCTGGGCTTTTCTTTACTGGGACACTTTTTATTATGGCTTCGATCTTATTGCTTGTTATTGGTTTGTTCAGGTTTTGGATTTCTTCATAGTTCAATCTTGGTAGGTTGTATGTGTCCAGGAATTTATTCATTTATTCTAAGTTTTCTAATTTATTGGCATATATAGTTGGTCATAGTAGCCTTTAACAATTTTTTGAATTACTGTGGTATTGGTTGTAATGTCTCTTTTTTCATCTCTGATTGTATTTATCCAGGTCTTCTCTTTTTCTTAGTCTGGCTAAAGGTTTGTCAATTCTATTTATCTTTTCAAAAAACCAACCTTTCATTAATCTTTTGTATTGTTTTCTTTGTTTCAATTTCATTTATTTCTGCTCTAATCTTTATTATTTCTTTTCTTCTACTAATTCTGACTTTGGTGTGCTCTTGCTTTTCTAGTTTTTTAAGATGCAGTGTTAGATTATATGAAGTTCTTCTACTTTTTTGATGTAGGTGCTTATAGCTATAAACTTTCCTCTTAGTACGGCTTTTGCTATTTCCCAAAGGTTTTGGTATGTTGTGTTTCTATTTTCATTTGTTTCAACAGATTTTTAAATTTCCTTCTTAATTTCTTCATTGGCCCACTGGTCATTTAGAAGCGTATTGGTTTTGTTTGCTTGTTTGTTTATTTTTTTGAGATAGAGTCTCTCTCTCACCCAGGCTGGAATATAGTGGCACTATCACAGATCACTGCAGCCTTGACCTCCCAGGCTCAAACAGTTGTCCCACTGGTCGGGCGTGGTGGCTCGCACCTATAATCCCAGCACTTTGGGAGGCTGAGGCAGGGGATCACCTGAGGTCAGGAGTTTGAGACCAGCCTGACCAACGTGGAGAAACCCCGTCTCTACTAAAAATACAAAATTAGCTGGGTGTGGTGGTGCATGCCTGTAATCCCAGCTACTCGGGAGGCTGAGGCAGGATAATTGCTAGAACCTGGGAGGCAGAGGTTGTAGTGAGCTGAGATCGCGCCATTGCACTCCAGCCAGGGCAGCAAGAGCGAAACTCTGTCTCAAAAAAAAAAAAAGTCCTCCCACCTCAACCTCTGGAGTAATGGGGATCACAGGTGCACCACCATGCCTGGCTAATTTTTTTTTTTTTTTTTTTTTTTGAGATGGAGTCTTGCTGTCACCCAGCCTGGAGTGCAATGGTGCCATTTCAGCTCACTGCAACCTCCACCTCCTGGGTTCAAGCAATTCTCCAGCCTCAGCCTCCCAAGTCGCTGGGACTACAGGCGCACGCCACCATGCCTGGCTAATTTTTGTATTTTTAGTAGAGATGTGGTTTCACCATGTTAACTAGGCTGGTCTTAAACTACTGACTTCAAGTGATCTACCTGCCCAAATTGCTGGGATTACAGGCGTGAGTCACCATGCCCAATCGTTTTGTTGTTGTTGTTGTTCTTTTTGTTTTTTTGTTTTTTTTTTTGAGTTAGGATCTCCCTCCGTTGCTCAAGTTGGTCTCAAACTCCTGGGCTCAAGTGCTCAAGTGATCCTCTCACCTTGGCCACCCAAAGTGTTGAGATTACAGATGTGAACCACCGTGCCTGGCTAGCAGCATATTGTTTAATTTCCGTGTGTTTGTATAGTTTCCAAAATTCCTCTTGTTATTGATTTCTAGTTTCATTCCATTGTGGTCAGAGAATATACTTGATATAATTTCATTTAAAAAAATTTTTAAAGACCTGTTTTGTGGCCCAACATATTGGTCTATCCTTGAGAGTGATCCATATGCTGGGGAGAAGAATATATATATTCTGTAGCTGTTGGATGAAACTCTGTAAATATCTATTAGGTCCATTTGGTTTGTAGTGCTCAGTAGTTTATTCTTTGTGATGCTTTTGTGAGGAGAATTGTTTTCCTAATTTCATTTTTTATAATTCATTGCTAATGCATAGAATATGATTGATTTCTGTATGTTGATTTTTTTTAATCCAGTGACCTTTCTAAACTCATTTTGTTCTAATTGTGTGTGTGTGTGTGTGTGTGTGTCTGTCTGTCTGTCTGTCTGTCTATGAATTCCTTAGGCTATACTATATGCAGGATCATGTCATCTGCAAATATGTTAGTTTTACTTCTTTTCCAATTTAGATGTCTTTTAACTACTTATTCTGCTTGCCTGATTTCCACGGGTGGAAGCTCCAAGACTGTGTTGAACAAAAGTAGTAAAAGTGGACCTTCTTGAATTGTTCTTGATCTAATGGAGAAAGCATTCAATCTTTTACCCTTAAGTATGATGTTAGCTGTGGATTCCCTTTATCAGATTAAGGAAGTTCCTTTCTATTCCTAGTTTGTTGGGTGTTTTCTATCATGAAAAGGTGTTGAATTTTCTCAAATGCCTTTTCTGCTTCTATCAAGGTGATCATGTGGTTTTTATCCTTGATTCTATTAATGTAGTGTATTAATACATTTTTGGATGTTAAGTTGATTTTACATTCCTATGATAAATCCCTCTTGGTCATGGTGTAAAATCCTCTCTATATGTTGCTGCATTCAGTTTATTAGTGTTTTGTTCAGGGTTTTGCATTAATATTTTTAAGGGATATTGGTTTGCAGTTTCTTATGATACCTGGTTTTGGTAAAAGGCAAAATATTTTTTCTTTCTGAAGAGAAACCAGAGCACTGGTTTTAGTATCAAACTAATATTGGCCTCACAGAATTAGTTGGGAAGTGATTCTTACTCTTCTGTTTTTTTGGAAGAGTTTATGAAGAATTAGTATTAATTTTTTTTTTTTTAACATCTGGTAACATTCGTGAATAAAGCCTCTGGGCCTGGGCTTTTTTTTTTTTAATGTGGGAAGTTTTCAATCACTTCATGTGTTATAGGTTTATTAAGTTTTTCTTCTCAAATCAGTGTCAGAAGTTTGTGTCTTTCTAATAATTTGTTCATTTCATCTAGATTTTCTAATTCGTTGCCATACAGTTGTTCATAGTATTCTTTTATAAGTCCTTTTATTTCTGCAGTGTTGGTAGTCATGTCCTTTCTTCATATACTTTTTTTTTTTTTTTTTTTTGGAGACAGGGTCTCACTTTGTCACCCAGGATGGAGTGCAGTGGTGCAATCTCGGCTCTCTGTAGCCTTGACCTCCTGAGCTCAAGTGATCCTCCCACCTCAGCCCGCTAGTAGTTGGGACTACAGGTGCACACCACCACACACAGCTAATTTTTTTGTAGAGACAGATTTTGCTATGTTGCCCAGGCTGTTCTCGAACTCCTGAGCTCAAGCGATCCACCAGCCTCAGCTTCCCAGAGTGCTAGGATTACAGGCATGAACCACCGTGCCTGGCCCTTATAATTTTTAAGAATAAAAGCTCATTGTCACCATTAAAGATGCTATGAGGCTGGGTGTGGTGGCTCACGCCTGTAATCCCAGCACTTGGGAGGCCAAAGTGGGTGGACCACCTGAGGTCAGGAGTTCTGGCCAACATGGTGAAATCCTGTTTCTACTGAAAATACACAAATTAGCTGGGCATGGTGGCAGGTGTCTGTAATCCCAGCTACTTGGGAGGCTGAGGCAGGAGAATTGTTTGAACCCGGGACGCAGAGGTTACAGTGAGCCAAGATCCTGCCATTGCACTCCAGCCTGGGTGACAAGAGCGAAACTAAAAAAAAAAGATGTTATGAAAAAAAACTGTAGGGCTGGACTCATATGCCTGTAATCCTAGCACTTTGGGAGGCTGAGGTGGGCAGATTGCTTGAGCCCAGGAGTTTGAAACCAGTCTGGGCAATGTGGTAAAATGCTGTCTGTACTAAAAAAAAAAAAAAAAAAAAAAAAATTAGCCGAGTGTGGTGGCACATGCCTGTAGTCCCAGCTTCTAGGGAGGCTGAAGTGGGAGAATCACCTGAGCTCAGGAAGTCGAGGCTGCAGGGAGTCATGACTGGGCCACTGCACTATAGCCTGAGCAATGGGAGTGAGACCTTGTCTCAAATAAATAAATAAATAGAAATTTTAAAAATAGATACAAATTTTTTTAAGAGACAGAGTCTTGTCCTGTTGCCCAGGCTGAAGTGCAGTGGCACAATCACAGCTCACTGCAGCCTTGAACTCCTGGGCTCAAGTGGTCTTCTTGCCTCAGCCTTTGAAGTAGCTTGGATTATAGACATGCGCCCCTGTGCATGGCCACATTTTAAAAAACAATTCAGTAAAATGGGCCTGACATAAGTGAAAAAGGCAAGATATAAAAGTCTAGTTACAGTTTTTATTACGAATTGTAAGAATTCTTTACATATTCTAAATACTAGACCTTTATCAGCTACATGACTTGCAAATATTTTTTCTCATTGTGTGGGTTGTCTTTTCACTTACTTGATAGAGTCCTTTACTTCCACTTCTGTTTTTAAGGTAATTATTTATTGATTTAAATAGCCTTTATACCTTGATTAAAAGTGTCACCTCATGAAATTCTGTTGCCTCTTTGGTATGAAATAATGACTTGTGAATTCTAATATACCTTTGAATATGCACCTATGTTTTCCTTTGCCCCTTTCCTTAAGCAAGGAAGAAACTGTACCTCAAACAGATATTTTTCCCATAAATAAATAGAAAAGAAATAAGTTGATTAATTTGCTGTTTTTCCCCCTGCAACAGAATGTTTTGTAAATACTTTATAATATATTCCAAAAATAAAAGGGATTGTTTTGTCAGTTATATTCCATCACATTCAATACCAGTTGTCTTTCTGATGTGCTGATATTTTACATTTTCCTGAAGAAATAAGAAGGCCATTCTGTTTTGGGGGGAAAAAAAAAGTAAAGTCCAAGCAACTTATGCTTCTCTCCCTTCTGGGATTGAGAATGTGGTAGTGATGAGTTGCTTATGGCCAAGATGCACATAGAGACTATGATAACAGAAGTGGAAATTGAGGCTACATTTCATTTTTAGGGAAAATTTGTTTTAATGCCATTTTGTTAAGACAGCTTTTCTTGGTGGAGGAAGAAAATAGTCATGAAGAAAGGAAGAATTGGATATGTGAAGAAAAAATAATTTTAAAAAATTCACCTCTTTTGGGTCATACAATAGTTGATTATTTTCCATTGACTTTATCTTTCATCGCTGATGATACATTCACCTCTATCCATGCTCCTTACCTTTTTTTTTTTTTTTTTGAAGCTTATAGTAGCTGTTGAACAAGAAGAAATCCCCAGACTTCAGGCCCTTTATGAGAGAGGCCTCCAGAATGGTGTCCAGGGCCTGAGGCTGATCCAGCAGGAGGATATAAAAAAGAAGGAGCCATATTGTAGGGTAAGTGATTAAGCAGCTTCAAAGGGATGTTTTTATTTAGGGCTTAGTCCTGTGACATGGAGGCTGAGGGTGAGTGTATAGGAGACAGGAATAATATAAAATCAGTTAGATAATCCTGTCACAGAACTAGTGAAGTGACAGACACAAGAGGGCATTGCCACAAACTCTGGACACCTGATTTCTTTCTCTGTGAGAAAATGCCAGGTCTGACCAACATGAAGACAGGAGGAGGCCTGAGAACACATGGCATGTTTGGAAAACACTGAGCAGTGAGGTGTGGTTGGGAGCATTGGGTATATAGGGAAAGATAAGAGATAAGACTGAAAAGGCAGGGTTAGGCCCACATAAAGGGCTTGGCATTCATGCTAATAACAATGAAGTTTATCCAGTAAGCACAGGGAACCATTGAACATTTTTGGAGGAAGGCAGCTGTAGTGTCTGATCTATATGATAGGCGGATAAGGCTGGCATGAGTTTGATCCTCCTGCCTCGACCTTCCAAACTGCTGGGATTGCAGCATTTCACTTTCTTAATATTGTCTTCAGATTAACAGAAATTCTTAATCTTAATGTTACCAATTTATGCATATGTTTTTTTTATGGTTAGTGTTTTTTGCGCTCTAGTTAAATTTTCTGGATGCATTCAAAGACTTGGTAAGGAAAATAAAATAAAATAGAAAAAAAAAAAGAAATCTTTGCCTAGCCCAAGGTATAGAAGATATTCTATGTGTTTTTCTAAAAGTTTTATTGTTTTATGTTTCACATTTAGATCTGCAGTCCATTTGGAATTGATTTTTATATATGGTATAAGTTAGGGGTCAAGGTATATTTTTTCCCCAAACAGATATCCAGTTGAGTCAGCATCACTTATCAAAAAACCATTATTTTCCCACTGTGCTGCAGTATTGCCTTTATGATATCAGGTATGTGGCGGGTCTATGTCTGGACTCCATTCTGTTCCACTGCCTCTTCTGTGCTACTACCATAATGTTTAATTATAATAGCCATTTTTTTTAATGGGTTCTCACTGTGTCACCCAGGCTAGAGTGCAGTGACATGAGCACAGCTCCCCATGACCAGCTAATTTTAAAATGTTTGAAGAGATAGAGTCTCACCATATTGCCTAGGCTGGTCTCGAACTCCTGGGCTCGAGTGATCCACCTGCCTTGGCCTCCCAAAGTGCGAGGAATACAAGCATGAGCTATAGTAGCTTGGCCTTTAGTAGCTTTTACTGCAACCTCCATCTCCTGGGTTCAAGCAATTCTCCTGCCTCGGCATCTCCAGTAGCTGCGATTACAGGCATCCGCCACCACGCCTGTCTAACTTTTGTATTTTTATTTATTTATTTTTTTTGAGATGGAGTTTCACTCTTGTTGCCAGGATGGAATGCAATGGCGCAATCTCAGGTCACCGTAACCTCTGCTTCCCGGGTTCAAGTGATTTTCCTGCGTCAGCCTCCCGAGTAGCTGGGATTACAGACATGCGCCACCATGCCTGGCTAATTTTGTATTTTTAGTATAGACAGGGTTTCTCCACGTTGGTCAGGCTGGTCTTGAATTCCCGACCTCAGGTGATCCTCCAGCCTTGGCCTCCCAAAGTTCTGGGATTACAGGCATGAGCGCCTGGCCCTATCGTAGCTTTTTAATAGGCCTGAATATCTGGTAGAGTAAGGCCTTCAGTTTTTTTCTTCAACATTGTCTTGGCTATTCTTGGATCTTTACATTTCTACATAAATTTTGGAGTTAATTTGCTAGACTCCACAAGATAACCCGTTACGATTTTGATTGAGATTGCACTGAATCTGTATGTCTGCGTGGAGACAATTTACATCTTTGTAGTATGGAGTCTTCCAATCCTTGAACTTCATATATCCCTCCCTTTGTCTGGATCTGTTTTAATTTATTACATAATGTATTATAATTTTCAGTATGGAAGTCTTGCGTGGCATGTCTCTTATATCTAAAAAGAATTTGTATTTGATGTTTTCTGATACTCTCATTAATAGTATTGTTATTTAAAGTTCACTTTTTATTTGTTTGTTGCAGGTATGTGGAAATATAATTGATTTCTGACCTTGTATCCAACTTACTAGTTAAATTCACTTATTGGTTCTAAATAATTTGTCTAGAAATTCTTTTGGATTTTTTATACCCAGACATTTTATCTGCAAATAATAACTGTTTTATTTCTTCTTTTCTAATTTATATACTTGGTTGATCCAACGTTTAATCCTAGTTTGTATAGTTTTATATGTGTTTTTTGTTTGTTTTTTGTTTGTTTTTTGTTTATTTTTACAAGCTGCTTCATCCTTTCTGCAAAAAGACAAGATAGAAATTTATTTTTTCAAGTCCAGGAAAAATAAAAGCTTAAAGGAAAAAAAATGTATTTTTTCCCTTTATCTCTAGTTGTAAAGTTAAAGTTGGGTCAAAATATGCAAGATTTTCTGAATTCATGTAAAGCTCTTAAGACGCTGATAGTATCCAGGAATCTAAATACTGTTGAATGAGTTCTTCTGCAGAGATTATAGCATCTTCGTCTCTGGCAAGCCACCTATTCCTTTCCTGGCACCCAGTCAGGATGATCAAACTATTTTGCTTGTGGGATACACTAGATCTTGTTACTTCCCTTTTCTCTCCTCAAATATTTCTTATCTCTCTGAGATAGTGAATTAGTGACTGTTTTTTTTAAGTAGAATATTTTCATTGACCATCTTATTTTGGCCACCTGTGTATTTCACACTCTGAGCAAATTCTAAATGGTCAAAGTCAAGGTTGGCAAATTCTGTCCTGTGGACCAAATTCATCCTGCCACCTGTTTTTGTATGACGTGAAAGCTAAAAATGTTTTTTGTTTGTTTGTTTTTTGTTTTGTTTTGTTTTGTTTTGAGACAGTCTCACTCTTGTCACCGAAGCTGGAGTGCAGTGGCACGATTTCAGCTCACTGCAACCTCGCCTCCCTGGGTTCAGTGATTCTCCTGCCTCAGGCTCCCAAGTGGCTGGGATTACAGGCACATGTCACCACGCCTGGCTAATTTTTGTATTTTTAGTAGAAACAGGGTTTCACCATATTGGCCAGGCTGGTCTCAAACTCCTGACCTCGTGATCTGCCTGCCTTGGCCTCCCAAAGTGCTGAGATTATAGGCGTGAGCCACCATGCCCGGCCATGCTAAAAATGTTTTTTACATTTTAAGTGTGTTAAAAAAATTAAAAGAACATTATTTTGTGATGAATTAAAATTATATGAAATTCAGGCGTGGTGGCGTGTGCCTGTAGTCCCAGCCACTTGGGAGGCTGAGGCAGGAGAATTGCTTGAACCCGGGAGGTGGAGGTTGCAGTGTGTGGAGATTGGGCCACTGCACTCAAGCCTGGGCAACAGAGCGAGACTCCATCTCAAAAAATATATATATGAAATTCAAATTTCAATGTCCATAAAGTTTTATTGAAATACAACCGCAAATATTCAGTTATGTATTGTCTGTAGCTGTTTTTATGCCAAACAGCCCCCTTGAGTAGTTGCAACAGAGATCATAAGCCTAGATAGTCAAAAATATTTACTCTCTGTCTCTTATAAAAAAGGTTGTCTACCCGTGATCTAAATAGCAGGTAGCTACTGAAGGACTTGAGCAGAACACTGACAGGCAAAATGTACTAATTTAGGAAAGTTAATCAAATTTGAATACGTAAGATGGAACTGGATGTGGGGAGAGGAGAACCAAAGCCAGTTATTGTTATTTTTTAATTATCTGATTCCAGTAATTCTCAGACTTAAGGGAGTTTTTTTTTTTTTTTTTTAGACAGAGTCTTGCTCTGTCACCCAGGCTGGAGTGCAGTGGCGCGATCTCGACTCACTGCAAGCTCCGACTCCTGGGTTCACACCATTCTCCTGCCTCAGCCTCCAGAGTAGCTGGGACTATAGGCACCTGCCACCACGCCTGGCTAATTTCTTTGTATTTTTAGTAGAGACAGGATTTCATCATGTTAGCCAGGATGGTCCTGATGTCCTGACCTCGTGATCCGCCCACCTCAGCCTCCCAAAGTGCTAAGATTACAGGCGTGAGCCACCATGCCCAGCCGACTTAAGGGAGTTTTGACATATTATCCTTTAGTTTATCTTGCTGTATCCTTCAACTTTTTAAAATTAACTTGGATCTAGCATAAGATGAGCAGTATAATGTAGCTGTTGATAAGTCAGACAGACATAAGCTCAAATCTCACACCTGCCTCTTTAATGGCCATTAACATTGAGTGGGTTATAATCTTTCTAATCCTCAGACTCCTCATTTGTAAAGTGGAGATTGTTTTGAGAATTAAATGAAATACTATGTATAAGGCATTTGGCTTATGTTAATCCCTTAAGAAATGGTAGATTTTATTATATGCTTATTTAAACAATCCTAGTAAATTCAAATTGGTTTTGTTTGAAATATTTGAGGACTTTTCATTTTTGCTTTCTTCAGCTTTTTTCTGCCTATAAAGCCAACCTCCTCTGGTCAGCTCATTAGAGTGCTCTTTCTAAATCTTTGAATGAGGTGCTCCCTGAATCATGAATTGCTAATAAAGCTAATTAGATCTTTAAACTAAATTTGTTGTAATTTTGTCTTTTAACACACTCAATGGTTTTGTAACGCACTGTGTAGATAAGAAACAGGATAATAGATTATCCTGTTAAGATAATTAAGAATATTTAATTATGTATATTCTTCCCCCAGTTTATATTTCCGCTTTTCTTGATGTGTTACATTTAATTTATTATTTTATTCTGTTTATTTTCTTTAAGGCACATCAATCTTTTTTAGAGTGAGATAGCCTATTTTAAAACAATAGAGAGATCCTAGCATATTATAAAACTAGGGTTGTGAATAACTGATATAAGGGCTGGTTGTTTAGACTGCTGTTATGCTTCAAGGAAAAAAAATGCTAGTATTAAAATTAAGAAATTAAGAGGCTGTTATATATGTGGGAGCAGAGAGTATATGGGAAATCTCTGTACTTTTTGCTCAATTTTCCTGTGAACTTAAAACTGCTCTTAAAAAAGAGTCTACTTAAAAAATTTAGATTAAATCCACTTCCTGTTTCTTATCTTTACAGGGCATTACAAAACTATTGAGTGTGTTAAAAGACAAAATTACAACAGATTTAAAGACCAAATTAGCTTTTTTAGTGATTCATGAATCAAGGAGCATTTCATTCAAAGATTTAGAAAAGGCACTCTGATGAGCTGACCAGAGGAGGTTGGCTTTATAGACAGAAAAGGGCTGAAGAAAGCAGAAACAGAGAACAAAAAGCAGATTGGTTGTTTCAAAGTTACTTGCCTTATAAGGTTAAAACAGAGGCCAGGCGCAGTGGCTCATGCCTGTAATCCCAGCACTTGGGGAGGCGGAGGTGGGCGGATCATCTGAGGTCAGGAGTTCGAGATCAGCCTGAACAATATGGTGAAACCCCATCTCTACTAAAAATACAAGAATTAGCCGGGCGTGGTGGCGCATGCCTGTAATACCAGCTACTCAGGAGGCTGAGGCAGGAGAATCACTTGAACCAGGGAGGCGGAAGTTGCGGTGAGCTGAGATCATGCCATTGGACTCCAAAAAAACCAGAGAAGACTTCCTTATCAAACTGGCTAAAACCACCCTGTTTGTGAACTTGGCTGTTAGTTATTTCTTCTGATTTCTTAGAAGGTCATATAAACAACTTGGTTTCCGTCTGGTGAGGAGGAATTTTAGCATGAGTGACTCCATTTTGGTTTGGTCTGTAGAGGTCTAATACAGAAGCTCAATGTAAAACAACAGCTTCCTATACATGTTATTAAACATGTCCTTCCCAAAAATAGACTAACTCTATTGCTATTTCATAGCTTTATATGATTTTGATGGAATTCGATTGTGAAACTAATATATCAGAATCTCACATATTTTCAAAAAGCTGGAAAAAAGGATTTTGAATTTTTTTTTTTTTTTTTTTTGAGACGGAGTCTTTCTCTGTCCCCCAGGCTGGAGTGCGGTGGCGCGATCTCGGCTCACCGCAACCTCCACCTCCTGGATTCACGCCATTCTCCTGCCTCAGCCTCCCGAGTAGCTGGGACCACAGGCGCCCACCAACACGCCCGGCTAATTTTTTTGTATTTTTTAGTAGAGACGGGGTTTCACCGTGTTAGCCAGGATGGTCTCGATCTCCTGACCTCGTGATCCACCCGCCTCGGCCTCCCAAAGTGCTGGGATTACAGGCTTGAGCCACCGCGCCCGGCCGGATTTTGAATTTTTACAACACAAAGAAATTATAAATGTTTGAGGTGATTGATATACTAATTACCCTGATTTGATCATTACACATTATATACACATACTGAAATATCATTGTGTTCCATAAATATATACAACTATTGGCTGGGCGCGGTGGCTCATGCTTGTAATCCCAGTACTTTGAATCTGAGTGGCTGAGGTGGGTGAATCATTTGAGGTCAGGAGTTCGAGACCAGCCTGGCAAATGTGGTTAAACCCCGTCTCTACTAAAAATACAAAAAATAGCCAGGCGTGTTTTTGGATACCTGTAGTTCCAGCTACTTGGGAGGCTGAGGCAGGAGAATCGCTTGAACCTGGGAAGCAGAGGTTGCAGTGAGCCAAGATCACACCACTGCACTCCAGCGTGGGCAACAGAGCAAGACTCTGTCTCAAAAAACAACAACAAAAAAAAAATATAAAAAGATAATTATTATGTGTCAACTAAAAATAAAAGTTTCAAAAATTTTTTAAAAAGACTTTCATTGATGTGCTCCTATCAAGTATTACCTTGAAGAATAAAAGAATTGATAACCTCCTTCAAAAGGACATGCCAATTTTTAACACCTTTTAATTTTTATTTGCTTATGAAAAGTCTTTCAAATGTAAGATGGGTATCAAAAAGAAAAAAAAAGTAGATTGGAGCTGCTGGCCCCATTATAGATTTGGTCATGAAAATAATTTAATTGTAGAGTTTGAAAAACAGGATTACTGGTATCCTAGTGGTACTGAAATTTGGAGAATTGGTCTATCTGATTGTTGCCTGTTGTGTATCCTTGTTAAGGCTTTAAAGTTAGAAAAAATCGGAACAGGAACCCATGATTTTTTATATTATGCGATACCAAAAAGTTATGGATGAGTCTGGATATTGTTCTCTGTACCTGATGATGTGACCATCACAGGTCCTTGGAATGGGGTCAGTGAGATATGTGTGCATAGGTAATGAAATTATATGTATTACACATATTTTTGTGTCTTATAAATGAAGAAACTGTTACTTTCCCAGGGTCACACAGCTCCCAAAGAGTTCCCCACCCCAAGATCTGACTCAGAACTGGTATTTTTTTCTGTTTGGTTCAACCAAAGGTTTTTTGATTACTATGTGCCAAACACTATGTCAGGCACTGTAGATAGATAAGAAGATGAATAAGGCGTGGCTGTCAACTTGAAGGAGGTTGTAGTGTAAAAGAAGATATAGTGATAAGTATTCTGATAGAGCTGGTACTCTCTCTTGTACCAATGTTAAGGGAACGCTTTTTAGCTTAGTACAGTTGTTTAAGAAAGCCTCAGAGACAAACCCCCACTTGAAAGATGAATGAGTAAAATAACTTACAAAAGAGGCATATTCTGCTTCTCTCTGAGGCCTCCACAGAAGTGATATACGTTATATGATTCCAAGTTGTAATCATTAGTGTTTACATGTATTTAGGGATGGCAATATATAGTAGAATATGTAGTTGGATTTTTTTTCTAAAGATGTTTTGAATAAAGTCCTTCCTTCCCCACCAACCTCACCACTGCTATAGGAATAGTGGGTAAAATGCCCATGGTACAGGGTCACTTCTTTTTTTTCCAGGACCCCTAGAAAGAAGTTTACCAAGGCAGCTCTAAAGAGCTTCTTAGACCAAGTCCCTTTAAGAAAACCAAGTATCATGCCGGGCGTGGTGGCTCACGCTTGTAATCCCAGCACTTTGGAAGGCTGAGGCGGGCGGATCACGAGGTCAGGAGATCGAGACCACGGTGAAACCCCGTCTCTACTAAAAATACAAAAAAATTAGCCTGGCGTGGTAGCGGGCGCCTGTAGTCCCAGCTACTCGGAGAGGCTGAGGCAGGAGAATGGCGTGAACCCGGGAGGCGGAGCTTGCAGTGAACCGAGATTGCGCCACTGCACTCCAGCCTGGGCGACAGAGCAAGACTCTGTCTCAAAAAAAAAATAAAACTAAGTATCATTGGGGAGAGGCCCTTGGAAAATTTTAATCTGCCTCTGTAAACTTTGACTTGGGAGGATAACTCTTTTTATTTTTTTTTTAAAGTACTTCTTGCAGAGCAGGGCTACCCCATAAGCAGTATGCCCAGAGTAGCCGAAGATAACTCTTGACTGCTCCCTCTCTGGGCAAATCCTCACTGCTACTCTGCCCTCTGGTCTGCTTTTGCCGTTTTGTTAACACTATTGGTCAATCACATGTTCATCTGTTCCTCTGTATCCTGACTGAGATCTACTCTCAACTTTCCCTGTCCTGCTTGCCTGGTTCTTGCTTGGTTCTGATCTGCCAAGGCCTCAGATTTCAATCTCTGACCTGCTGACCTGGACACTTCATGCCCAACCTCCTGGGTGACAGACACAGCCAGCCTGTCCACCAACACCACCCCAACTTGGCAGCCTCTACCTTGCAGCTAGTACCAGGCCAGAGCATTGGATTGCTTGGTGATGGTGACTCTTTTCACCTTTCTACAACACACATGTATAGGTGGGGCACACCAACATCTTATGAGGAGAGGAAAAGCCAAGACTAGAAAGAGAAAGAAAAGAAGGGACACCTTCTAGGGAAGGTCTGGAATGGAGTAAAGGGGATCTTCTATGTTTAAACACAGCCCTCAAATTAAATCCTTCAGTAAATGTTTGAGTGTCTTCAGTGTGTCAGACGTTGTGCTGGGTAAGATGAATAAGGAAGCTTTTTGGAATTGCAAAAAACTATTGATTGAGAATGAAGCACTTTTACAGAATGTTTTTATCCCTCTGTTATACTTGTCACATAATTTTATGCTAGGTAAGGAAATTTTCATGGACTAATCTCTTGGTGTTATCCTAAGTGAGCTTCTAAGATTATTGTACCCAAAATATTGTTTATAGGTTGAAGTTGAGTTATAGTTACTGACATGTGAATTTAGTCAATGACTAGGTCTTATGTTTACTGACTGTATCAAAACAGAAGGAATGATTTCCTGTGCTTGGCAAATACTCATATTCTAGAAATGAGACTGTCAGGAAAATGATGAAGTTTGCCAAACATTGCTTTCAGTTTGTTAAAAAAGAGACTGTTGATGTTTTGGGAGTCTTTACCCTCAGTGTGGGGAAATTGATTGGGAGAACTGATATACTCATATACAAAAAAAGGCAACAGAAAATGGTGCTATTAACAATGATCACCAAAATGTAGTCAGTACTTAGTGTGTGAAATTCTCCTCTTATCCTTTTCTTTAGAATTAGAAAAGGCCAATGACACGTTCAACATTTATTCTAAAAAAATAAAATAAGCATGTGTTATATAGGTCATTCATCTACAGATTGATGAACTTTAATTTGGACATGTCTTTAGGGACAAAAACAGAAACAAACAAAAAAACCCAGGCTATTAATTTCTTGTATTACCTGAAGAAAAAGTTTGAGTTAACCACATAAAATCTCCATTCCATATTTGTAGTCTCAAAGATAGGGTCTGGGCAGCAAGTCAAAGCAATGCTCTGGAACATTGTGAGTAGCTAGAACAACTTTTGAGTTCTAAGTATGGACAACACAGTATATACTACTGGGAAAAATCTCACTAGAGCTTATTTAAAACATAATTGATGATACGGAATTCAACTCAGAATCAAATATGTATCAAATCAGAATCAGGTATGGTGAGGGATAATAAATGGAAAAACTCATTGTAGCAGCAAGGAAAGCTTGGCAAAATCAACTCCTCTAAAGGACAAAATTGTTTCTTGATTATAGAGATTTTGTTATTTAGCAAGTATTATTTCTCTTATCTGTTATCTTTTCATAATTCTGTTTCAGGGTCTAATGGCTATTGATTGTCCACATACTGGCATTGTGGACTATCGGCAGGTGGCTTTGTCATTTGCCCAGGATTTCCAAGCAGCAGGTGGCTCTGTCTTGACCAATTTTGAAGTAAAAGATATTGAAATGGCTAAAGAAAGTCCTTCAAGAAGTATAGATGGTAAGCCATCCTTGTCTTTTCTATTGAATATAGTCAGCCCTCCATATCCATGGGTTCTGCATCTGTGGTTTCAACCAACCGAGGATGAAAAATATTTGGGAAAAAAAATAACAGTAGAACAATACATAATACAAATAAAAAAGATAGTATAACAAAAAAATAGCATTTACATTGCATTAGGTATTATAAGTAATCTAGAAATTACCTAAAATATCCAGAGTATGTGCACAGGTTATATGCAAATGTTATATGCACTTTATATAAGGGACTTAAGTATCCTTGAATTTTGGTATTTGTGGGGTTCCTGGAACCAATCCTCCTTGGATACTAAGGAACAGCTGTACTTATATTGATTTTTTTTCAATTGGGGTATTTTGGGGAATAGTACTGGTGGGCGGGCCACAAGGAGCTAGGCTAGAGTATGGTGCAGAACCACAGGTAGGTGCAGAAGGGACAAGGATGAGACAATGTGAGAGAACTGGGACTTCTGGAGGGTCTTGTGCTGGTAGAGCCAGGCTGTGGTCCGACACTTCTGACCGGTGCTAAAATCTGAACTGCCAAGGCTGTTTATGGAAAATTTGTCTCCAAACACTTCCCTACCCTGTAGGTTAGAGTCAGAATCTCTTGACAATGCTTGTTAAAAATGCATTTTTTTTTCCCTTGGGGCAGGGTCTTGCTCTGTTGCCTAGGCTGGAGTGCAGTGGCACGATCCCACCTGCTGTAACCTTCACCTCCCAGGCTCAAGTGATCCTCCCACCTGAGCCGCGCAAGTAGCTGAAACGACAGGTACTTGCCACCACACCTGGCTAATTTTTGTATTTTTCTTTTTTTTTTTAATTTTAATTTTTATAGAGACGAGGTCTCACTGTTGCCCAGGCTAGTATCGAACTCCCGAGCTCAAGTGATTTTCCTGCCTCGGCCTCCCAAAGTGCTAGGATTACAGGTGTGAGCCACGTGCCCACCCCAATTTTTGTATTTTTTGTAGAGACAGGGTTCCACCATGTTTCCTATGCTGCTCTCGAACTCCTGGACTCAAGTGATCTGCCCACTTGACCTCCCAAAGTGCTAGGATTACAGGCGTGAGCCACTGTGCCTGGCCAATAGCTAACACTTATTAAGTACTTGGTGCTTTCCAAGCATTAATTCATTTGACTTTTACGATTCTCCATGGCAGGGTACCATTATTACTCACATTTTTTTAGGGTGAGGAAACTGAGGCACAGAGAGAGTAAGAAACATGGCCATGGTTGTACAAGTAGTAAGTGGTGGAGTTTGGATTTCAGCTCAGACAGTCTGTACCTAAAGCCCACATAGTTAATTACTGAACTATACTGGACCCACACCATGTTCCCCACAAGCTGAATAACGAGCAAGGATTGCAGATTAACAAAGATGTCAGGTGGAAAGCTTCATTGGTTTAATGAAGACAGAAGAGTTTGAGAAATTGGTGGTTAGAATGAAGGAAAAAGACTGGCTATGAAGCACAACAGGAAGGTGGAAGCTAAGAGGCTGGACTAGGAAAGTAGGACAGCAAGGTAATTGCAGAGGGGAGGTCTAGGAAAGGGTTTCTTAATCCTGACACTATTGATATTGGGGCCAGATCATTCTTTGTTGTAGGGGACTATCCAGTGCACTGTAGGATGTTTTGCAGTATCCCTGGCTTCTGTCCACTCGATGCCAGTACCGTCACGCCTCCAAGTGATGACAATTAAAAATGTCTCTAGGCTGGGTGCAGTGGCTCACGCCTGTAATCCCAGCACACTTTGGGAGGCCGAGGCGGGCGGATCATGAGGTCAAGAGATCGAGACCATCCTAGCCAACGTGGTGAAACCTCATCTCTACTAAAAAAAACAAAAAATTAGCCGGGCATGGTGGCTCACGCCTGTAGTCCCAGCTACTCAGGAGGCTGAGGCAGGAGAATCGCTTGAACCCAGGAGGCGGAGGTTACGGTGAGCTGAGATCACGCCACTGCACTCCAGCCTGGGCGACAGAGCGAGACTCCGTCCCCCTCCAAAAAAAAAAAAAAAAAAAGTGTCTCTAAACGTTGGCAAATGTTCTCTTAGAGTTGGGGGTGAAGGAATCACTCCTGGTTGAGAACCATTGCTCTAGACTTACAGTTAGATTAGTTTGAACAACCGGGAATAGAAATAAACCAGTAGACTAAAAAAAGGACAAAGAACCATGAACTGAAGAATTTTGAAAGTTCATATAAAACCAGAATTTTATAACTATGAATGATAATTTATTTTTATTTTATTATTTTTTTTTTGAGACGGAGTTTCACTCTTGTTTCCCAGGCTGGGGTGCAATGGCATAATCTTGGCTCACTGCAAACTCTGCCTCCTGAGTTCAGGCTATTCTCCTGCCTCAGCCTCCCAAGTAACTGGGATTACAAACATGTGCCACCCCATCTGGCTAATTTTGTATTTTTAGTAGAGATGTGGTTTCACCATGTTGGCCAGGCTGGTCTTAAACGCTTGACCTCAGGTGATCTTCCTGCCTCAGCCTCCCAAAGTGCTGGGATTACAGGCGCGAGCTACTGCACCCAGCTTGAATGATAATTTATTACACTCCTGGAAAGGAGAGAAAAAAATTTTCATGACATGACATCTCCTTTTTGGTTTGTCTATATATAACAACATGTAAATTAGTCTTCCAGTGTGCTAGACTTTACCACTCCTAAGGAACACATAACATTCTGGATAATTTTTTTTTTCCTTTTTCTCTCCCTTAGAAGTCTGGACAGCAAATCTAATTGTGAAGTTAAAATTTGTACAAGTACTTTGAGAGGCCAAGAAAGGAGGATCACTTGAGGCCAGGAGTTTAAGACCAGCCTGGGCAACATAGCGAGACCCTGTCTCTACAAAAAATTTTTAAAAATTCGCTGGGCATGGTAGCATACACCTGTACTTCCAGCTACTTAGGAGGCTGAGGCAGGAGGATTGCTTGAGCACAGGAGTTTGAGGCTGCAGTGAGCTATAATCGCATCACTGCACTGCAGCCAGGCTGACACAGTGAGACCTTGTCTCAAAAAAAATTTTTTTTTTAGGGCTGGGCGCAGTAGCTTGCACCTGTAATCCGAGCACTTTGGGAGGCCAAGGTGGGTGGATCGCTTGAGCTCAGGAGTTCAAGACCAGCCTGGGCAACATGGTGAGACCCCATCTTTACTAAACATAAAAATATTTTTTTAATTAAATAAAATAATTTTTTTTTAATTTGCAAAATCCTATGGGACTCAGATGTCCAGCTTACTGGTATAACTATTCAGGTTCTGTATCTCTAAATGGCAAACATAGTCAGTAGGAAAATTGGCAAACCTGGTGTCTGTGTGAAGAGTACAGGACTGAACTGATCCTTTTTATTGATAGCTATAAATATGCCTATATAAAGCAGTGACCTGGGAGGCGCAGTGGCTCACGCCTGTAATCCCACACTTTGGGAGGCCGAGGCAGGCGGATCACCTGATCCTGAGGTCAGGAGTTCCAGACCAGCTCGGCCAACGTGGTAAAACCCCATCTCTACTGAAAACACAAAAATTAGCCGGGTGTGGTGATGCGTGCCTGTAATCCCAGCTACTCAGGAGGCTGAGACAGGAGAATTGCTGGAATCCGGTAGGCAGAGGCTGCAGTGAGCTGAGATTGCACCAGTGCATTGCACTCCAGCCTGGGCAACAGAGTGAGACTCCGTCTCAAA